>NC_091805.1:44251710-44565000 GCF_041296235.1 Equus asinus | reverse complement strand
GCCATTATTTCTTTAAATAAGCTTTCTGATCCTTTTCTGTCTTTCCTTTCATTTTGAGACTCCTATAATGCAAAAATTGTTTTGCTGGATGATGTTCCATAATTCATGTAGGCTTTATTCAGTCTTTTTCATTCTTTTTTCTTTTCTAATTGGATAATTTCAAATGCCCATCTTTGAGTTCAGAGGTTCTTTCTTCTGCTTGATCAACTCTCTTGTTGATGCTCTCTATTGAGTTTTTCATTTCATTCATTGTATTCTTCAGCTACAGAATTTCTGTTTGGTTCTTTTTTACAATTTTTATCACTCTGTTGAACTTCTCATTTTGTTCCTGAATATTTCCTGATTTTGCCTAATTGTTTTGTTTTCTTGATTTTGTTGTCATATCTGTATTCTCTTGTAACTCACTGAGCTTCCTTAAAACAATAATTTTGAATTCTTTGTCTGGTTCTTTGTCTTGCACAACATTGGGGCAGGTGCGTGGGGTAGTTGCTGGAAGTTGTTACCTGGGGCTTTGTGGCAACGATGGCTGTTCCTTGCCTTAGTGAAAGCCGCAGTGTGCTCTGTGGAGCAGACTGCTGGAATCCATGCCAAAGAACATTACTGGGTCCTCTGCTGTGAAAGCTGCAGGGAGTCTATGGCTGTTGCTGTGGGGGCTGTTGAGGTCCTCAAAAGCAAAGCAGACCAGGCCACTGGGGACTGCACTGGCACCTGCTGCCTGATTGATACTGATAGCCCCTGCCCTTCTTCTTTGGTCCTAGCCAACTCCAGTTGTCTCTGCTAAGCTGATTTCCCTAGTGATCCTGTCTGTGGTTATTCTCTATTTTTTGCTGTAGGTTCTTAATTGGACTCTTCAGCCCTCCCAGAGCTATTTTAGTTCATGGATAGCTGTCTGATTTTTGTTTTTTGTGTAGAGACGAAGGCTGACCTCTCCTACTCTGCCATCTTGCTGACATCATTTCAAGGTACTTCTCATTCTATGCTCTGAACATGCTCTATGCTTCCTCAGCTCTTAGAAAGTTTTATTTTAATTGTTTTATTCTTCCTCTTTTATTGTTTTTAAATTTAAAAGTAATACATTCAGGGGCTGGTCTGGTGGCACAGCGGTTAAGTCCACATGTTCCACTTCATGCGGCCCAGGGTGCGCCAGTTCAGACCCCGGGTGCAGACATGGCACCACTTGGCAAGCCATGCTGTGGTGGGTGTCCCACGTGTAAAGTAGAGGAGGATGGGCACAGATGTTAGCTCAGGGCCAGTCTTCCTCACCAAAAAGAGGAGGAGTGGCAGCAGATGTTAGCTCAGGGTGATCTTCCTCAAAAAATAAATTATTAAATAAATAAAATATGCAAAAAATATTTTTAAAAAAGTAATACATTCATGTAGAAAAAAACTCCAAACATATACATGTAGTAAAAAGTAAAAGTCCTTCTTTATACCATATCCCCCATTCCATACTCCTTCTTAGAGTTAAGCACAATTATTTCCTTTTAGATATTGTTATGTACTTGCTGACATACATTATATGTAATTCTTTGAATAGAATTTGTATATATATATCACATCTTCTTTATCCAATCATCAGTCGATGGGCACTTGGATTGTTTCCATGTCTCAGCTATTGTGAATAGTGCTGTAATGAACATAGGGGTGCATATATCACTTTGGATTGTTGATTTCAAGTTGTTTGGGTAGATACCCAGTAGTGGGATAGCTGGGTCATATGGTAGTTCTATTTTTAGTTTTTTTGAGGAATCTCCATACTGTTTTCCACGGTAGCTGCAGCAATTTGCATTCCCACCAGTAGTGTATGAGGGTTCCCTTCTCTCCACACCCTCTCCAACATTTGTTATTTTTAGTCTTAGTGATTATAGCCATTTTAACAGGTGTCAGGTGGTATCTTAGTGTCGTTTTGATTTGCATTTCCCTGATGATTAGTGATGTTGAACATCTTTTCATGTGCTTATTGGCCATCTGTATCTCTTCTTTGGAAAAATATCTGTTCATATCCTCTGCCCATTTTTTGATTGGGCTGTTTGTTTTTCTGTTGTTCAGTTTGTGAGTTCCTTATATATTATGGAGATTAACCCCTTGTTGGATGTATGATCTGCAAAAGTTTTCTCCCAATTGGCTGGTTGTCTTTTTGTTTTGTTACTAGTTTCTTTTGCCTTGCAGAAGCTCTTTAGTCAATGAAGTCCTACTTGTTTACTTTTCCTTTTGTTTTCCTTGTCTGAGAAGACATGGTATTTGAAGCAATCCTTTTAAGTTCAGTGTCAAAGAGCGTACTAACTATATGATCTTCCAGAAGTTTTATGGTTTCAGGACTTATCTTCAAGGCTTTGATCCATTTTGAGTTTATTTTTGTGCATGGCATGAGATGATGGTTTACTTTCATCCTTTTGCATGTGGCTATCCAGTTTTCCCAACACCATTTATTGAAGAGACTATCTTTTCTCCACTGTATGTTCTTGGCCCCTTTGTTGAAAATTAGCTGTCCATATACGTGTGGTTTTATTTCTGGGCGTTCTGTTCTGTTCCATTGATCTGTGTGCCTGTTTTTGTACCAGTACCATGCTATTTTGATTACTATGGCTTTGCAGTACATTTTGAAGTCAGGGATTGTGATGCCTCCAGCTCTTTTCTTTTTTTGTTATGATTGCTTTAGCAATTCAGGGTCTTTGGTTGCCCCATATAAGTTTTAGGATTCTTTGCTCTGTTTCTGTGAAGAATGTCATTGGGATTCTGATTGGGATCGCATTGAATCTGTAGATTGCTTTGGGTAGTATGAACATATTAACTATATTTATTCTTCCAATCCATGTGCATGGAATCTCTTTCCATCTCTTTATGTCATCATCTATTTCTTTCAATGACGTCTTACCGTTTTCATTGTATAAGTCCTTCACCTTCTTGGTTACATTTATTCCTAGGTACTTTATTCTTTTTGTTGCGATTGTAAAAGGAATGGTATTCTTGAGTTCTCTTTCCATAAGTCCATTATTAGAGTATAGAAATGCAAGTGATTTTTGTAAGTTGATTCTGTGCCCTGCAACTTTACTGTAGTTGTTAATTATTTCTAATAGTTTTCCAATGGATTCTTTAGGGTTTTCTGTATATAAGATCATGTCATCTGCTAACAGCGAGAATTTCACTTCTTCATTCCCTATTTGGATTCCTTTTATTCCTTTCTCTTGCCTAATTGCTCTGGCCAAAGCTTCCAGTAGTATGTTGAATAAGAGTTGTGATAGTGGGCATCCTTGTCTTGTGCCTGTTCTCAGAGGGATGGTGTTCAGTTTTTCCCCATTGAGTATGATGTTGGCTGTCGGTTTGTCATATATGGACTTTATTATGTTGAGGTAATTTCCTACAATTCCAATTTTGTTAAGAGTTTTTATCATAAATGGCTGTTGGATCTTGTCAAATGCTTTCTCTGCATCTATTGAGATGATCATGTGGTTTTTATTCCTAATTTTGTTAATGTGGTATTAACATTGATTGATTTACAGATGTTGAACCATCCCTGTGTCCCTGGTATAAATCTCACTTGATCATGATGCATGATCTTTTTGATGTATTACTGTATTCGGCTTGCCAATATTTTGTTGAGGATTTTTGCATCTATGTTCATCAGCAATATTAGCCTGTAGTTTTCCTTTTTCGTGTTGTCCTTGTCAGGCTTTGGTATCAGAGTGATGTTGGACTTGTAAAATGTGTTAGTAAGCATTCCATCTTCCCTAATTTTTTTGGAATAGCCTGAGAAGGATCAGTATTAAATCCTCTCTGAAAGTTTGGTAGAATTCTCCAGGGAATCTGTCTGGTCCTGGGCTTTTATTTTTTGGGATGCTTTTGATTACTGTTTCAATTTACTTGTGATTGGTCTATTCAGATTCTCTATTGCTTCTTGATTCAGCTTTGGGAGGTTGTAAGTCTAAGAATTTATCCATTTCCTCTAGAGTGTCCATTTTGTTGGCATACAGCTTTTCATAGTATTCTCTTGTAATTTGTTGTATTTCTGTGGTATCCATTGTTATGTCTCCTCTTTCATTTCTAATTTTATTTATCTGAGCTTTCCCTCTTTTTTTCTTTGTAAGTCTGGCTAGGGGCTTGTCAATTTTGTTTATCTTCTCAAAGAACCAGCTCTTTCTTTCATCAATCTTTTCTACTGCCTTTTTTGTTTCAATAGCATTTATTTCTGCTCTGATTTTTATTATTTCTCTCCTTCTGCTGACTTTGGGCTTTGTTTATTCTTCTTTTTCTAATTCATTTAGGTGTAGCTTGAGATTGCTTATTTGGGATTTTTCCTTCTTGTTAAGGTGAGCCTGTATTGTGATGAATGTCCCTCTTAATATGGCTGCTGCTGCATCGCGTATGAGTTGGTATGGTATGTTTTCATTTTCACTTGTCTCCAGATATTTTTTGATTTCTCCTTTAATTTCTTCAATGATCCATTGGTTGTCCAATAGCATGTTGTTTAGTCTCCACATCTTTGTGCCTTTCTCAGCTTTTATCTTGTAATTAATTTCTAGCTTCATAGCGTTGTGATAAAAAAAAGATGCTTGTTATTATTTCAGTCATCTTAAATTTATTGAAGCTTGCCTTGCTTCCCAACATATGGTCTATCCTTGAGGATGTTCCATGCACACTTGAGAAGAATGTGTATTCTGCTGTTTTTGGAGGGAGTGTTCTATATATGTCCATTAAGTACAACTGGTCTAGCTTTTCATTTAATTCTGCTGTTTCCTTGTTGATTTTCTGTCTGGATGATCTGTCCATTGATGTAAGTGGAGTGTTGAGGTCCCCTACTATTATTATGTTATTATTAATATCTTCTTTTATGTTTTTTAATAGTTGCTTTATGTACTTTCATGCTCCTGTGTTGGGTGCATAGATATTTATAAGTGTTATATCTTCTTGGTGGAGTGTCCCTTCAATCATTATATACTGCCCCTCTTTGCATCTCTTTACCTGTCTTATCTTGAAGTCTACTTTGTCTGATACAAGTATTGTGACACCTGATTTCTTTCATTTGCCGTTAGCTTGGAGTATCGCCTTCCATCCCTTCACTCTGAGACTGTGTTTATTGTTGGAGCTGAGATGTGTTTCCTGGAGGCAGCATATTGTTGACTCTTGCTCTTTAATCCATCTCGCCATTCTGTGTCTTTTTATTGGAGAATTCAATCTATTTATGTTTAGGGTGATTACCGATATATGAGGGCTTAAGGCTGCTATTTTATCACTTGTTTTCTGGTTCTCCTGCTTTTCCTTTGTTTCTCATCCTGTGTATTTTGGTCTACCAATTGCGTTATGTCTTTTTTTATGTTGTGTTTCTTTGTTTTCTCCTTATTTATTATTTGTGTCTCTGTTCTGCTTTTTTGTTTAGTGGTTACCATGAGGTTTGTATTCAAAATCTTGCAGATAAGATAGTCCATTTTCTGATGGCCTCTTATTTCCTTAGACTAAACCAATTCAGTGCCTTTCCTCTTCACCTTCTGAGTTGTTTTTCTCACATCTTATTCCATCTTGTATTGTGAATTTGTGATTAAAATGACAAGATTGTTTTTGGTGTTTTCCTTCCTTTTGTCTTTAATGCTATTCTTGAATATTTGCTAACCTGTTCTGATATATAGCTACAATTTTCTGATTTTGTCTACCTATTTATCTCCTTACACCATGCTTTGTAACCCCTTTCTCCCTCCCTTTTTTTTTTCAGGTATGAGGGCCTTCTTGAGGATTTCTTGTGTGTGTGTGTGTGTGTGTGTGGGGGGGGGCATCTCATGGCTACAAACTCCCTTAACTTTTGTTTATTTGGTAAAGTTTTTATTTCTCCATCATATCTGAAGGATATTTTCACTGGATAGAGTATTCTTGGCTGAAAGTTTTTGTCCTTCAAAGATTTGAATATCTCATTCCAGTCTCTCCTAGCCTCTAAGGTTTCTGCAGAGAAATCCACTGAAAGCCTGACAGGGGTTCCTTTGTAGGTTATTTTCTTCTCTCTTGCTGCCCTTAGTATTGTTTCTTTGTCATTCACTTTTGCCAGTTTCACTACTATATGCCTTTCAGTAGGTCTTTTTACATTGACAAAGTTAGGAGATCTGATAGCTTCTGTCACATGGATTTCCATCCCCTTCCCTAGGTTTGGGAAGTTCTCTGCTATTATTTCTTTGAACAAGCTTTCCACTCCATTCTCCTTTTCTTCTCCCTCTGAAATACCTATAATTCTCATGTTGTGTTTCCTAATTGAGTTGGATATTTCTTGGAGACTTTCTTCATTTCTTTTTTTTTTTTTTTAAAGATTTTACTTTTCCTTTTTCTCCCCAAAGCCCCATGATACATAGTTGTGTATTTTTAGTTGTGGGTCCTTCTAGTTGTGCTATGTGGGATGCCACCTCAATGTGGGCCTGACAAGTGGTGTCATGTCTGCACCCAGGATGTGAACCAGCGAAACTCTGGGCCGCTGCAGCCAGGGCACGAACTCAACCACTTGGCCACGGGACTGGCTCCTCTTCATTTCTTTTTAGTCTTAGTTCTCTCTCCTCCTCTATCTAGAGCATTTCAACATGTGTATCCTCTATTATATGCTGATTTGCTCCTCTAGATGTCTGCTCAAGCGTTCATGGAATCTATATTTTGTTTTATTTATTCCATTGTGTCTTTCATCTCCAACATTTCTGATTGGTTCTTCTTTATAGTTTCAATCTCTTTTGTGAAGTAGATCCTGAACTCATTGAATTGTTTCTCTACATTCTTTTTTAACTCGTTGAGTTTTTTTATTATAGCTATTTTGAATTCTCTGTCATTTAGATTACATATTTCTCTGTCCTCAGGACTGATTTCTGGGTAGTTGTCATTTTCTCTCTAGTCTGGAGATTTAATATAATTTTTGATACTGCCAGAGGGTATGGCTCTGTTTTTGTGCAGTGTGGTATTATTTGGTCTCAGTTACCACCTATCACCACTGGGTGGGGTTCAAGAGCTGTGCATTCTGAGCCCTCTGCATTCTGCTGAGATCCCAGGCACTGGAGCTGGCACTGAGTGAGTGGGAGGAGGGGCAGGTATTTCTGCATGCTCTTGGGGTTTTCTCCCTCAACTTTCATTATCTGCTCTCCTGGGGTGTTGGCTTGATGAAGTCACCTCCTGCAATAGCTTTCACCTTGGTAGGGGGATTCCCTCTAGGCTGTGAGGGCACTTGGGGATCTTTGATGTTCCCACAAACAAACATCTGCTCTCCTATTCCTTCCCTCTCAGAGGCTGCCTGCAGTCCTGGATCCCAGTCTTTTGGGGAGGGAGTGAAGTTTTACCCCATTCCAGCTCCTCCAAAGGGGGCTCCAGCCTCTCTGCCCTCTGTTGTATGACTGCATGGGTCTCTCAGACATCTTTTGTGTTGTGTGTGGACGTCCTGTGTTGGAGTGTGAATGTCTCTTTCATTGTATGGTGGAGGGCAGAGATTACTGGGAAAGCACACTCCACCATGATGCTGATGTGACCCCTCATTCCCCCATTTTTGTGTATCAAATACTACCCATCCTTCAAGGCCTAGGTCAAAATCTACCTCTTCCAGAAATCATTCCTCCAGCTACTGAACATCCATAGCACTTTCTCCTCTTGTTAAGTTATGCGTGTGTTTCTCCCTTCCAATAGACTGAAGGATCCTGGAAGGCAGTAGTAACTGGCAGGTAGAGTGCCTTACACACAGTAGGCATTCAAAAAAAGTAGAGTAAGTATAAATGATAGTTAAAATGTCAGACAGCAAACTGTAAGGGAAAAATTATTAAGACATAACAAATGTGATAAAATTTCAGAAGAGGCCAAAAATATTTTGAGCTGGTCAGGAAAGGCCACACAAAGCAGGACCTTGAAAGATGAGTAAGATTCAGCTAATTAGACAGAGACAGGAAGAGCAAGGGTGAAGAGATAGGAAAATTTGGGGAAAAAATTTAAATTAGATCCTTACCTCACAATTGCATCCCTAAAATAGATTCCAAATTATTAAAGATTTAAATGAAAGAACATAAAAGTATTAGAAAAAATTTAGGGGGTGAGGTCCATATCATACCTTCCTAAGTAAGATAGTAACCCTGAAGCTATAAACATATTTGTACGACGTCATCATAAAAAAATTTAGAGAAAAAGTAACAGAATAGGAAAAAAATTTGCAACATGTATAACAAAGATTTATTTTCCATAATATGTAAACAAACTTTTATAAATCAATATGAAAAGATGTTCAAGACTTCAGGTTTCTGGTCTGGCATTAAGAAGCTTGGAAGTTGTCACTCCATCCTAACAATAGCAAAAAGCTGAAGAAACGAAAAATCAACAACTTTTCTTAGATCCATGAGAGAAGTGAGATCGCATAGCAAACTACTGCCCCCCCAAGTTGGAGAGGCAGAGAGGCGAATACAGAGAATCACAGTTTACTGGAGCAGAAACCTCCTCAGGAAATAGTGCCAGGAAAACCTACAGTAGGTAAGCCTAAACTGTAATTGACAAATTTCTAGAGGTTCAGTGTGGACAAGTCTGAGAGTTAAAAACTCCAGGGGGACCCAGTCTTGGGAGACCCTACCACATTTTTGTGACTTTTTCCTTCAGGAGCTTGACCAGATTCTCATAGTGAATATTAGAGAAAAATCCCCTCATGCTTCCAGCAGGGGGAAGGGAAAAGTAATCATTTTGAAATACACCAGAGCATTCTGTTCTTAACAAGGCCTGCCCTCAGGAGAAATTATTTTACCAGAGTCTAAGCTATTGATGTTTTTTCAGAACATAACCAAACTGGGGGAAGGTAAATGTGCAACTCTAGCCCACTCTAGTCTTCCATGTGTAAAAAGGGAAATGCCGAACTCTAGCCGACTCTATCCATCCTTTCCCACCTAAACAGTGGGGAAAAAAAATCTGAGAAGCACTTGTAAAGTTCATAGCGCAGAGTCACAGGCTTATTAAAAGACTGTGACCTAATCATAGGACTATAGAATCCTTCCCTTCACCCCACACCTTACCAGCATATTACTAAAGACTCATTTACTGAAGTTCCTTTTACTCAGTACATCATGTCCAGCTATCAAGGAAACATTACAAGGCAAAATAAAAGGTAAATAAAACACAGCCTGAAGAGACAGAGCCAGCATCAAAAAGAGACTCGGATATGGCAGAGACATTGGCAGAAAATTTAAAACAACTATGATTAATATGCTAAAGATTCTAATGGATAAAGTAAACAGCATGCAAGAACAGATGGGCAATGTAAGCAGAGAACTGGAAATGCTAAGAAAGAATAAAAAAGAGGGTCTAGTCCCATGGCCGAATGGTTAAATTCGCATGCTCCACTTCAGTGGCCCAGGGTTTCGCTGGTTCCGATCCTGGGCAGGACATGGAACTGCTCATCAAGCCATGCTGAGGCAGAGTCCCACATAGCACAACCAGATGGACCTACAACTAGAATATACAACTATGAACTGGGGGACTTTTGGGAGAAGAAGAAGAAGAAGAAAAAAGAATCAAAAAGAAATGCTAGAGATTGAAAATACTGTGATAGAATAAGGAATGCCTTTGAGGGGCTCATTAGTAGACTAGACACTGCTGAGGAAAAAATCTCTGAACTTGAAGATACCTCAATAGAAATTTCTAAAACTGAAAGAAAAGAGAAAAAAAGGTGAAAAAACCCAGAAAAGAATATCCAAGAAATGTGGGGCAACTATGAAAGTTGTAATATATGTGTAATGGGAGTACCACAATGAAAAGAAAGAGAAAAAGGAACAGAATATTTGAAGCAATATGATTGAGAATTTCCCCAAATTAATGTCAGATACCAAATCACAGATCCAGGAAGATCAGAGCAAGCAGGATAATATATATATATGTATATATATATATTGTATATATATATATATAATATACACAGTTAGGTATATCATATTCAAACTGCAGAAAATCAAAAATAAAGAAAAAAATCTTGAAAGATGCCAGAGGAGAAAACCACTTTACTTATAGAGGAGGAAAGACAAAATTACATCTGACTTTTCCTTAGAAACCATGCAACCAGGAAGAGAGCAGAATGAAATATTTAAAGTGCTGAGAGAGAGAGAGAGAGAAAACCCACTTAGAATTCTGTATTCTGTGAAATTATCCTTCAAAAGTGAAGAAGCGATACTGTCTGAGACAAAGAAAAATTGAGAGAATTTGCTGCCAGTAGACCTGTCTTGCAAAAAATATTAAAAGAAGTTCTTCAAAGAAGGAAAATAATATAGGTCAGAAACTCAGATCTACATAAAGAAAGGAAGAGTATCAGGAAAGGAAATAGGTGAAAGTAAAATAAAAACTTTTACTTTTCTTAATTGATCTAACAGATAACAGTTTGTTCAAAATAATAATAGCAATGATGTACTTGAGTATGTATGCTTAAGTATATGCATATGCTTTTGTATGCTTATGTATAAGTGAAATGAATGACAAAATGATACAAGGGACAGGAGGGAGGAATTAGGATTACTGTTATTAAAAGGTATTCACTGGGCTGGCCCCGTGGCCGAGTGGTTAAGTTTGCGTGCTCTGCTTCTGCGGCCCAGGGTTTCATCAAATCCTGGGCGCGGATATGGCACCACTCATCAAGCCATGCAGAAGTGGCATCCCACATGCCACAACTAAAAGGACCCACAACTAAAAATACACAACTATGTACCGGGGGCTTTTGGAGAAAAAAGGAAAAATAAAATCTTTAAAAAAATAAAAAATAAAATGAAATAAAATAAAAGGTATTCACATTACCTGTGAAGCAGTGCAGTGTTACTTGAAAGTGGACTTGGATTAGTTATAAATATATATTGCAAATTCTAGGGCAACCTCTAAAAAAAAGTAAAAAAAGAAGTATAATTGATACACTAAGAAAGGAGAGAAAATGGAATCATATAAAATGTTCAATTAAAAGTACAAAAGGCAGGGCCAGCCCCAGTAGCCTGGTGGTTAAGTCCAGCATGTTCTGCTTCAGCAACCTGAGTTCAGTTCCCAGGCACAGACCTATACCACTTATCTGTCAGTGGCCCTGCTGTGGTGGCAGCTCACGTACAGAAAGGGAAGATTGGCAGCAGATGTTAGCTCAGGGTGAATCTTCCTCAGCAGGGAAAAAAAAAAACTACAAAAGGAAGGAAAAGAATGGAAGACAAAAATAGGAACAACAAACAAAGGCAGTGAATATAAAACAGAAACAAATATGGTAGATATTAATCCAGTTATATCAATAATCACTTTAAATGTCAATGGTCTAAATACACCAATCAAAAGACAGAGAGTGTATCAAAAAACAAGACCCATCTGTATATTGTCTGCACAAAACCCACTTTAAATATAAAGACTCATATAGATTAAAAGTAAATGGGTGGAGGAGCTGGCCCTGTTGCCTAGTGGTTAAGTTAGGCACACTCCACTTTGGTGGCCCAGGTTCGGTTCCCAAGTGCAGACCTACACCATTCGTCAGCAGCCACTCTTTGGCGGTGTCCCACATACAAAATAGAGGAAGATTGGCACAGATGTTAGCTTGGGGCAAATCTTTCTCTAGCAAAAAAGAGGAAGATGGGCAACAGATGTTAGCTCAGGGTGAATCTATCTCAGCAAAAAAAAAAAGTAAATGGATGGAGAAACATATAGCATGCTAACACTAATCAAAAGAAAGCAGAAGTCAATATATTGATTTCAGAAAGAGCAAACTTCAAAGTAAGGAAAGTTATCAGGGATAAAGAGAGGCATTGCCTAATGATAAAGGGGTCAATTCTCCAAGAAGACTTAGCAGTCCTAAAGTGTGTGTGCCTAACAACAGAGCATCAAAATACATGGGGGGAAAACTGATAGAACTGCAAAGAGAAATAGATGAAAACATTACCACAGCTGGAGACCTCAACACCCCTCTATCAGAAATGGACAGATGCAGCTGGCAGAAAATCAGTATCAGCATAATTGAACTCAACAGCACCACCAAACAACTGGTTATAATTGACATCTATTGACCACTTCACTCAAGGACAGCAGACTACACATTCTTCTTAAGCTCACTTGGAACATTCACCAAGATAGACCACATTCTGGGCCATAAAAACAACTTAACGAATTTAAAAGAATAGAAATCATACAATGTCTGCTCTCAGACCAAAATGGAATTAATCTAGAAATCAATGACAGAAGGATAGCTGAAAAAATCCCAAAATACTTGGAGATTAAACAACATACTTCTAAATAACACATGCATCGAAGAAGAAATCTCCGGAGAAATTTAAAAATATTTTAAACCAGATGAAAATGAGAATACAACTTATTAAAATTTTTGAAATGCAGCAAAATGATGTCCTTAGAGGGAAAGTTATAACAATGAATGCACATGTTAGAAAAGAAGAAAGATCTAAAATCAATAATGTAAGCTCTACCTTAGGAAACAAGAAGAAGAAGAGCAAATTAATCGCAAAGTAAGCAGAAGAAAAGAAATAATAAAAATTAGAGCAGAAATCAATGAAATTAAATACAGGAAATCAATAGAGAAAATCAACAAAACCAAAAGCTGGTTCTTCAAAGAGATCAACAAAATTAATAAGCCTCTAGTCAGGCTAACTAAGGAACAAAGAGAGAAGACATAAATTACTAATATCAGAAATGAAAGAGAGAACATCACTATAAATCCCATGGACATTAAAAGGATAATAAAGGAATGTTATTAACAACTCTATGACCACATATTTGATAACCTGGATGAAATTGGTCAATTCCTTGAAAGACATAATCTACCAAAACTCACACAAGAAGAAATAGACAATCTGGGGCCAGCCACATGGCCGAGTGGTTAAAGTTCAGCACACTGCTTCTGCAGCCTGGGTTCACAGGTTCAGATCCTGGGTGCAGACCTACACCACTCATCAAACCATGCTGTGGCAGTGACCCAAATACAAAATAGAGGAAGACTGGCACACATGTTAGCTCAGGGCTAATCCTCCTGAAACAAAAAAAAGAGGACTGGCAATGAATGTTAGCTCAGGGTGAATATTCCTCAGCCAAAAAAAAAAAAAAAGAAGAAGAAGAAAAAGAAATAGACAATATGAATAGGACTATATCTATTAAAGAAATTAAGCCAATGATTAATAACCTTCCAAAACAGAAAGCACCAGGCCCAGATGGGTTCATTGGGAATTATACCAAACATTTAAGGACGAAATTATACCAACTCTCTCCAATCTCTTCTAGAAGGCAGAAGCAGAGGGAATACTTCTAACTCATTCTGTGAGGCCAGTATTTCCCTAATACCAAAACCAGACAAAGACATAACAAGAAAACTACAGACCAGTATCTGTCATGAGTATAGATGCAAAAATCCTCAACAAAATATTATAAAATGAAATTCAACAATGTATAAAAAGAATAGTACATAATGACCAAGTGGGATTTATCCCAAGTATGCAACGTTGGTTCAGCATTCAAACATCAATTAATGTAATATATCACATCAATATGCGAAAGAAGAAAAATCACATGAACACAGATGTACATGCACATAGATGCAGAAAAAGCATTTGACAAAATCCAACACCATTCATGATAAATAAAAAGAATCAGCAAATGAAAAAAAAAGGAAAAATATCCTGAACTTGATAAAGAACATCTACAAAAACATCTACAGCTAACGTCATACTTCATGGTGATAAACTAGAAGCTTTCCTGCTAAGATCAACGACAAGACACAGATATCTCCCCCTCACCATTCCTTTTCAAAGTTATACTGCAAGTCCTAGCGAATGCAACAAGATAAGAAAAGGAAATAAAAGGTATACTTATTGGGAAGTAAAAAACAAAACTGTTTTTGCTCACAGAAAACATGACTGTCTATGCAGAAAATCTGAAAGAATCAACAAAAAAAATTCCTAGAACTAATAAGTAATTATAGCAAGGTTGCAAGATACAAGATTAATATACAAGGGTCAATTGCTTTCCTATGTATCACCAATGAACAAGTGGAATTTGAAATTAAAAATACAATACCATTTACATTAGCACCCTTCAAAAATGAAATAATCAGGTATAAATCTAACAAAATAGGCACAAGATCTATCTGAGGAAAACTACAAAACTCTGATGAATGAAATCAAAGAACTAAATAAATGGAGAATTAGTCCATGTTCATGGACAGGAAGACTCAATATTGTCAAAGTATCATTTCTAACCAATTTGATCTATAGGTTCAATGAAACACCAATCAAAATCCCAGCAAGTTATTTTGTGGATACTGAAAAACTGATTCTAAAGTTTATATGGAGAGGCGAAAGACCCAAAATAGCAAACACAATATCAAAGGAAAATAACAAAATCAGAGGACTGCACTACCTGACTTCAATACTTCTATAAAGCTACGGTAATCAAGACAGTGTGGTATTGGCAAAATAATAGACAAATGGATCAATGGAACAAAATAGAGAACACACAAATAGACCCACATAAATACAGTCAACTGATCTTTGATAAAGGAGCAAAGGCCATACAATAGAGAAAAGATAGTATTTTCAATAAAAAGTGCTGAAAAAACTGGACATTCACGTGTGAAAAATTAATGTAGACTTTATACCCTTCACAAAAATTAACTCAAAATGTATCATAGGTGTAAATGCAAAACATGAAACAATAAAACTCCTAGAAGATAAAACAGGAGAAAATCTAGGTAACCGTGGGTATGGGGATGACTTTTTAAACACAACAGCAGAGGCACAATCCATGAAAGAAATAATTAATAAACAGGACTTCATTAAAGTTAAAAACTTCTACTGTGCAAAAGACATTGTCAAGAGAATAAAAAGACAACCCACAAACTGGGGAAAAATATTTGCAAAAGACATGTTTGATAAAGGACAGTTATCCAAAATACACAAAGAACTCTTAAAACTCACCAATAAAAAAATTAAAAACCTGGTTAAAAATTCGGCAAAAGACCTGCAAAGAAACTCCACAAAGAAGATATACAGATGGCAAATAAGCATAAAAGATGTTCCATCATATGTCATTAGGGAAATGCAAATTAAAGCAACGACTTACCATTTATGCACCTATTCAAATGGCCAAAATCCAAAACACTGACAACACCAAATGCTGTTGAGGATGTGGGGCAACGGGTGGGAATTCTTTCATTGCTGGTGGGAATGCGAAATAATACAGCCACTTTGGAAGATAATTTGGCAGTTTCTTTCAAAACTAAACATACTCTTACCATGTTACCCAGCAATCACACTCCTTGGTATTTACCCAAATGAGTTGAACACTATGTCCACAAGAAAACTTGCACACAATGTTTATAGCACCTCTATTCACAATTGGCAAAACTTGGAAGCAACTAAGCTGTCCTTCAGCAGATGAACTGATAAACCATGGTACATCTAGACAAGGGAATGTTATTCAGTGCTAAAAAGAAATGAGCTATCAAGACACGGAGGAATCTTAAATGCATATTACTAAGTGAAAGAAGCCTATCTGAAAAGTCTACATACTGTATGATTCCAATTATATGACATTCTGGAAAAGGCAAAATATGAAGAAAGTAAAAGCATCAGTGGTTACCAGGTGTTTGGGGGGAGGGAGAGATGAATAGGGGGGTCACAGAGGATTTTTAGGACAGTGAAACTATTCTGTATGATACTACAATGATGGATACATGTCGTTATATATTTGTCAAAACCCATAAGATGTATAACACCAAGAGTGAATATTAAGGTAAACCATGGACTTTGGGTGACAAAGACGTTTCAATGTAGGTCATAGATTATAACAAATGTACGACTCCGGTGCAGGATTTTGATAGTGGGGGAAGCTGTGTGTATGTGGGGGCAAGAGGAATATGGGACATCTCTGAACATTCAATTTTGCTGTGAACATAAAACTGCTCTTAAAAATAAAGTATTTCTTTAAACAGACACTAAGATGAGCAAAGGCTATGAATAGATAATTCTCAGACGTCTACAAATGTCTCTCAAGCATTGATATTCAGGGAAACATGGATTAAAATGATGAGATATCACTTATTTGCCCATTTGATTGGAAAAGAGTTTAAATACTTATATCCAAATTTGGTGAGGGTAAAGGGAAATTAGCAATAATATATTGTTGTTAAAAGTGTAAAGATTGATGGAATCTTTTCAAAGGACGTTTTGGTAATATGCAACAAACTTTAAAATAGGCATGCCTTTTAACGAACAGCCATTTATGATAAAAACTCTTAACAAAATGAGGATATAAAGAAATTACCTCAACATAATAAAGTCCATATATGACAAACCGACAGCCAACATCATACTCAATGGGGAAAAACTGAACACCATCCCTCTGAGAACAGGCACAAGACAAGGATGCCCACTATCACAACTCTTATTCAACATACTACTGGAAGCTTTGGCCAGAGCAATTAGGCAAGAGAAAGGAATAAAAGGAATCCAAATAGGGAATGAAGAAGTGAAATTCTCGCTGTTAGCAGATGACATGATCTTATATACAGAAAACCCTAAAGAATCCATTGGAAAACTATTAGAAATAATTAACAACTACAGTAAAGTTGCAGGGCACAGAATCAACTTACAAAAATCACTTGCATTTCTACACTCTAATAACGAACTTACAGAAAGAGGACTGAAGAATATGATTCCAGGGGCTGGCCCTGTGGCTGAGTGGTTAAGTTCGCGCGCTCCGCTGCAGGCGGCCCAGTGTTTCGTCGGTTCGAATCCTGGGCGTGGACATGGCACTGCTCGTTGAACCATGCTGAGGTAGCGTCCCACATGCCACAACTAGAAGGACCCACAACTAAGAATATACAACTATGCACCGTGGGCTTTGGGGAGGAAAAAAGGATACAAAAATAAAAAAATAAGAATACTGTTCCATTTACAATTGCAACAAAAAGAATAAAGTACCTAGGAATAAATGTAACCAAGAAGGTGAAGGACTTATACAATGAAAACTATAAGACGTTATTGAAATAAATAGATGATGATATAAAGAGATGGAAAGAGATTCCAAGCACGTGGATTGGAAGAATAAACATAGTTAAAATGTCCATACTACTCAAAGCAATCTACAGATTCAACGCAATCCCAATCAGAATCCCAATGACACTCTTCATGGAAATACAACAAAGAATCCTAAAATTCATATAGGGCAACCAAAGACCCCGAATTGCTAAAGCATTTAATCCTGAGAAAAAAGAACAAAGCTGGAGGCATCACAATCCCTGACTTCAAAATGTACTACAAAGCCATAGTAATCAAAATAGCATGGTACTGGTACAAAAACAGGCACACAGATCAATGGAACAGAACAGAACGCCCAGAAATAAAACCACACGTATATGGACAACTAATCTTCAACAAAGGGGCCAAGAACATACAGTGGAGAAAAGATAGTCTCTTCAATAAATGGTGTTGGGAAAACTGAATAGCCACATGCAAAAGGATGAAAGTAGACCATTATCTCATGCCATGCACAAAAATAAACTCAAAATAGATCAAAGACTTGAAGATAAGTCCTGAAACTATAAAACTCCTGGAAGATCATATAGATAGTACGCTCTTTGACATCGAATTTAAAAGGACCTTTTTGAATACCATGTCTTCTCAGACAAGGGAAACAAAAGAAAAAATAAACAAGTGGGACTTCATCAGACTAAACAGCTTCTGCAAGGCAAAAGAAACTAGGATCAAAACAAAAAGACAAACAACCAATTGGGAGAAAATTTTTGCAGATCGTGTATCCAACAAGGGATTAATCTCCATAAATATAAGGAACTCACACAACTGAACAACAGAAAAATAAACAGCCCAATCAAAAAATGGACAAAGGATATGAACAGACATTTTTCCAAAGAAGATATACTGATGGCCAATAAGCACATGAAAAGATGTTCAACATCACTAATCATCAGGGAAATGCAAATCAAAACGACACTAAGATACCACCTGACACCTGTTAAAATGGCTATAATCACTAAGACTAAAAATAACAAATGTTGGAGAGGGTGTGGAGAAAAGAGAAACCTCATACACTGCTGGTGGAAACGCAAACTGACACAGCCACAATGGAAAACAGTATGGAGATTCCTCAAAAAACTAAAAATGGAACTACCATATGACCCAGCTATCCCACTACTGGGTATCTACCCAAACAACTTGAAATCAACAATCCAAAGTGATATATGCACCCCTATGTTCATCACAGCACTATTCACAATAGCTGAGACATGGAAACAATCCAAGTGCCCATTGACCGATGATTGGATAAAGAAGATGTGGTATATATATACAATGGAATACTACTCAGCCATAAAAAAGACAAAATCATGCCACTTGCAACAACTTGGACGGACCTGGAGGGAATTATGCTAAGTGAAATAAGCCAGACTGACAAAGACAAACACCATATGATTTCATTTTATATGTGGAATATAAACAAGCACATGGACAAAGAAAACAGTTTAGTGTTTACTAGGGGAAGGGAGGTGGGGGGTGGGCAGAGGGGGTAAAGGGGAGCACTTATGTTGAGACAGACAAGAAATAATGTACAACTGAAATTTCACATGTAAACTATTATAGACTCAATAAAAAAATAATTGTAATCACCAAAAAAAAAAAAAAAGGGGGTATGAGCATTTCAGGCATGGGGAATGTCACTATTGTCTTTTCACTAAGAATGTAAATTCTTTTCTTGTTTTTTTAAAGTTTGGCACCTGAGCTGACAACTGTTGTCAATATTTTTTTTATTGCTTTTTTCTCCCCAAATTCCCCCAGTATATAGTTGTATATTTTAGTTGTGGGTCCATCTAGTTGTGGTATGTGGGACGCCGTTTCAACATGGCCTGGCGAGTGGTGCCGTGTCTGCGCCCAGGGTTCGAACTAGCGAAACCCTGGGCCGCCGATGTGGAGTGTGTGAACTTCACCACTTGGCCACAGGGCCGGCCCCAAGAATATAAACTCTGTGAGAACAAAGGAACTTACCCTTCCCTTACCTCTCTCTTTAAGCTCCCTTCCTAACTCACAGTTGGCAGAACACCTTTGCTACGTATCATATTGAAAACAGAATCATTAGAAGACCTGCTCTCAATTTCTCTCTCACAACATGAGGTGATCCCAATGCTAATCTTCTCTACCTAGATCCTAGATTCCCTTCTCTCCCAACTCCCCTGGGACCTCCCTCCAACAATTACCCCCAACTCCAGAGCTTCTTACTGTCTTTTGGACTTCACGTGCAGAGAGTTGAGCTAATACTACTCCTCAGTTCTTAATACATGAACATCATCAAACTGTGTAAAGACTCTCTTTTTTGTTTCTTTATTCCCTTTATCCCATTCCCCACTCCTATTCCCTTCCCCTGTTCCACAGGCATCCCCTCTAATGTAACTGAAATATGCCCTTTGAGATATATATATATATGTACCCTTATATGTTGTTTGTGTGTTTCTGGTTTTTAATTTTAATAGATTGTATTGTGATATAGATCTTGTATTATTCAAGTTTGCAGCAGTAACAAATGATCCTAAAATCTCAGTGGCTTATGACAGCATTTATTTCTTGCTCACATTGCATGTTAGCGATTGTGGGCTGGAGGTTGAAGCTCTCCACCTCCATCTTCTCACTTTAGGATCCAGGCTGAAAGAGCAGACCCTTTTGGTGGACATGCTATTCTCTTGCAAAAGAAAACAGCAAAGAGTTGGCAGAATTTGTGATGCTTCTCAAAACTTCAGCTTGGACTTGGCACGTGTCACAACTGCTCCCACAAGTCATACCTAAGCCTAACAATGGGATAGGAAGTATACCTAGTGGGAGCACTGGCGCAACAAGTTTCATCCAACAGATGGAATACATAATCCTCTTACAAGGAAGAGTGAATTGTAATAACAATAATACAACTGACCTTAGACTTCTTTGGTTTTTATTTTTTTCACAGTACTATGTTTAAAAATTATATATTCCTGTTGCTATATAGACATGTATAGTTCATGCTTCTAGGCATTGCATTTTATTCCATAATGAATATTTATAGTATTTTTCTTTCCATTCTCCTGGTAATGAACATCTAGGTACCTTGAACCCATGCTATCACAATGAATGCCTCCCAAAATATTTTTATACATGACCTTCAAGTGTGCAAATTTATCTAGGATTGCTGGGTTTCAGGATGCAGACATGCTTAATTACACTACAGCTTACACTCTCCCAGCAGTGAATGAGTGTTCCCTTTTTCTCTCGTTCTTGACATTTGGCATTTTTCAACTTTTTGATATTGGTTATTCCATAAAGTTGTTTTAATGTGCATGCATTTGATTATCAGTGAGTTTGACTGTCTCTGCATAATTGGGGTTTCTTTTCTGTGAGTTGTCCATTTTTCTTTTTTTAAAAGATTTTATTTTTCCTTTTTCTCCCAAAGCCCCCTGGTACATAGTTGTATATTTTTAGTTGTGGGTCCCTCTAGTTGTGGCATGTGGGACGCCACCTCAGCATGGCTTGATGAACGGTGCCATGTCCTTACCTAGGATCCAAACCAGCGAAACCCTGGGCCGCCGAAGCAGAGCGCGTGGACTTAACCACTCGGCCACGGGGCCAGCCCCCCATTTTTCTATTAGACATCCAGGCTTCTTATTGATTTGCAGAAGTTCCTTGCATATTTTAATATCTCTGTGACAGTTTTAGATGTTGCATTTGTCTCCTCTGAGTGCAACTGTCCATTAATTTTATCTATTGTGTTCCTTATTGAATAAAAATCCTTAATTTCGTTGTAGTCATACCTATCAATTTTTGCCTCATAGTTTTGTATTTCTTGGGTTTTATTTGAGAAGTCTTCCCTATCCAAGGATCACAAAAGTATTCCCTTATGTTTTCTTCAACTAGCTTTATATTTTATACTTCAGTTTTTATTCCATCTAGCTTGGATTTTGCATATGGTTCAAGGTCTGACTTTACTTTTTTCCATATAATGAGCCAACTTCTCTGAATGTTCAACATGTCTCTGTCCATTAACCACGTACTCCTGATCTAAAAGTGAACTATTTTTTTCAACTTTCTTTTAAAGCTAGTTCCCCTTGTCCTTCCTTAACCTCTACACTTCTTGAAAATACAGTCTACACTCTCCATTAAAGAGAACTTTACACTTTTCCATCTTAATTTTCTTAACTTCTATTTATTTCTTAATCTGCTATAATCTGGTTTCAGTACCCAAAAGTATATTTGGAATTGTTCTCAGTGCTGTCACAAAATGCCTCCTAATTGCTGGATTTAGTGGCCTATTTTCATTCTATATTTGCCTTCATTGATCTTTCTGTAGTTTATGACACTGCCAAAGCCCTATGCTTCTTCAAAAAGTCCCCTCCTTTGGCTCTCAGCGCCCTGTTTCCACTTGCTTTCTCTCTCTTTGTTTTTTAACCTGTCTTCTTTCATTCAATATAATTATTTTGAGTTTCATTCATGTTGTTGCATTTTTGATAGTTCATTCTATTTTTGTTGCTGAGTAGTATTCCATTGTATGGATAGACCATATTTTATCTATTCACTTGTTGATATTTATTTCGGTAGTTTCTAGTTTTTGTTTATTACACATAAAAGATTATTTTACAATCTTTGTACAGACATATACTTTCATTTCTTTGAGGTGAATACCTAGGAGTGGGACGGCTGAATCATATGGTGGGTAGGTCTATGTTTAATTCTTAAAGAAATTACCAAACTATTTTCCAAAGTGGTCATACCATTTATACTCCTGTGAGCGGTTCCAGTTGGTCTACATCCTCATCAACACTTAGTATGGAAAGTCCTTTTAATTTTAGTCATTCTAATAGGTGTGTAGTGGTATCTTATTGTGTTTTTAATTTGTATTTCCCTAAAGACTAATGATGCTGAACATATTTTAATTTATTTATTTGCCTCTTATATACCTTCTTTGAAGTTTCTAGTAAAATATTTTCCCCATTTTTATTGCGTTGTTTTTTTTCTTACCATTGAGTTTTGGAGTTCTTTATACATTTTGGATATAAGTCCTTTCATAGACATGTGATTTGAAAATATATTTTCCTAGTCAATGACTTATCTTTCTATTCTCTTTATAGTGTCCTTCAAAAAGCAGAAGCTTCTAGTTTTGCTAAAATCCAACTCATCAATTTGTTCTTTATGGATAGAGCTTTTGGCATCATATTAAGAAATCTTTGCCTAACCCAAGGTTTCAAAGATGTTCTCTTATGTTTTATATCTCCTAGCTCTATAGTTTTAGGTTTGACATTTAGGTGTAAAATATACCTTGGCGTTAATTTTTGTAAATGGTGTGAGGTATGGACCAAAGTTTAGTTTTTACATATGGATATCCAATTGTTCCAGCACTGTTTGTTGAAAAAACTATTCTTTCCTCATTGAATTGCTTTTGCACCTTTGTAAAAAATAACCTGATCACATATTTGAGGGTCTATTTCTAGACTCTCTATTCTGTTCCATTGATCTGTTTTCTTTTTATTCCAGTACCACACTGTCTTGTTTACTGTAGTTTTATAAGAAGTCTTGAAATCAGGCAGTGACATTTTCCAGTTTTGTTCTTATTATTCAAAGTTGTTTTGATTATGTTAGGTTCTTTGCATGTCTGTAAAAATTTTAGAATTGTGAATTTCTAAGAAAAAAACCCTGTTGAGATTTTGATTTGGATTGCATTGAATCTATTGATTAATTCAGGGAGAGTTGACATCCAAACAATATTGTCTCCTGATCCATGAACACAGTGTCTCTCTCCATTTATTTAGGTCTTCTTCAATTTCTCTCAGCAATGTTTTGTAGTTCTCAGTATACAAGTCTTGCACATGTTTTGTCAGATTTATCCTCAAATATTTCACAATTTTGATGCTATTATAAGTGATATTGTTTGTTAGTTTCTATTTCCATAGCTAGCACAAAGAATATTGATCTTCTATTCTGCAATCTTGCTAAACTCATTAGTTCTATTAGTTCTAGTAGCTTTTTTTATAAAATAGAATCCACTAGATTTTCTACTTAGAAAATTATGTTGTCTGCAAATAAAAACAGTTTTACTTCTCTCTTTCCAATCTTGACATCTTGTATTTATTTTTCTTGCTTTACTGCACTGGTTAACTACAGTATAATGTTTGAACAGAAAGTGGGGAAAGTGGGTATTATTGCCTTATTCCTAATCTTAAGAGAAAGCATGTAAGATGTAAGCTGTACGTTTTTCCTTGATGTCCACTGAAGTTGAGGAAGTTCCTTTTTCTTCCTGGTTTGCTGAGTTTATATCTGAAGTGGATGTTGGACTTTGTCAAATGTTTTTTCTGAATCTATTTTTTTCACTGAAAAATCTGCATTTATTTTCCTCAAAACCAAGTGCTGGGACATGATTATATTTAAAGATTAAGCAATGGCATCAGACATTAGATTTAATGGATAATTACAACAGCCACATTCTGAAAATCCTTTTTTTCCCCAAAAGTAAACTTTATTTTTTTTTATTATTATTAGTATTTTTGTAAGGAAGATTGTCCCTGAGCTAACATCTGTGCCAATCTTCCTGTATTTTTGTATGTGGGATGTTGCCACAGCATGGCTTGAGTGGCGTATAGGTCCACCCCTAGGATCTGAACCCATGAACCCCAGACTGCCAAAGCAGAGCATTGGAACTTAACCACTACGCCATCGGGCTGGTGCTGAGAGTAAACTATTAAAGTTACTTTCCCAGAAACTATATTCAGTAAATATGGTGACGTAGCAACAAACTTGGGCTCATAAGCCTTTGAATTTTTTTTTCTGCTTTTATCTCCCCAACACCCCTCTCCCCCTTGCCGTACACAGTTGTATATCTTAGTTGCACGTCCTTCTAGTTGTGGGATGAAATTTTTAAGTAATCTTCAGTGATGTTGACCAGGAAATTCTTTCATTGGTGGAATTAATTCTCCAGTCTCTAGAATTGCATCACTTGGGAATAATTGACATGATTATATAGTTTTTCTTTTTTGAATTGTTAATTGATGAATTACATTGATTGGCTTTCAAATGTTAAACCAACTTTGCATTCCTGACATAAGTCCCAGTTGGTCGTTATGTATTATCTTTTTATATATTATTGGATTTGACTGGATAAAATTTTGTTACGATTTTTTGCATCTTTGTTCATGAGGGATGTTGGTTCGTAGCTTTCTTTTCTTGTCATGTTACTGCTTGGTCTTATAGAATGAGTTAGAAAGTGTTCTAACCTCTTCTGTATTCTGGAAGTGTTTGTGTAGAATTAGTATTTTATTTTCTTTAAATGTTTGTGGGATTCACCAATGAAACAATCTCGGCTTAGAGTATCCTTTGTGGGAAAGTTTTAAACTAAGAAGTCAGTTTCTTTAATAGTGCAGGGCTGTTCAGATTACCTATTTCTTTTTGAGCGAGCTTTCCTAGTTTGCGTCTTTCAAGGAATTTGTCCATTTCATATAAGTTGTTGCATTTATTGGCATAAAATTGTTCATAATATTCCCTTATTATCCTTTTAATATCTGTACAATCTGTAGTGATGGCACCTCTCCTTCCTGATATTGGCCATTTGAATGTTTTCTCTTTTATTCCTGATCATTCTGGCTAGAAGTTTGTCAATTTTATTGATCTTAAAGAACGAGCTTTTGGTTTCAATGATTTTTCTCTATTGTTTTTGTTTTCCGTTTCATTGATTTCTATTCTGATCTTTATAATTTCCTTTCTTCTACTTACTTTCTCCTATTTTCTTAATTGACTTGAATCTTTTCTTCTTTTTTAATATAGACATTTAGTGTTATAAATTTCCCTCTAAGTACTCCTTTATCTGTTGATACTTGTATTGATAAAACACAAATATCGATGTGTTGTGTTTTTATTTTCATTCATATCAAAATATTTTCTAATTTCCCCTTTGATTTCTTCACTGACTCATGGGTTATTTAGGAGTGTGTTATTTTCCAAATATTTGGGGATTCTCCAGAGACCTTTCTGTTATTGATTTCTAATTTAATTCCATTGTAGTCAGAGAACATTATTTGTATGATTTAAATCCTTTTAAATTTATTGAGACATTTTAATGGTCTATCATGGTGAATGTTATGTGTGCACTCAAACATATGCCTTCAGCTGCATTTGGTTGGAGTATTCTACAGCAATTTACTTTATTTGTGTCTTTATAATTAAAGTCATTTTTATGTAGGCAGCATATATTTGAGTCTTTCTTTTTATTACAATCTGACACTCTCTGCCTTTAATTGGGTTATTTAGACCATTTACATTTTAACTGATTATTGAGATGGTTGATCTTCAATCAACAATCTATTTTTCTATTATCTCTTCTTTGCTTTCCTTTTCCTCTTTTTCTTTGTTTTGGATTATTTTTTATGATTCCATTTTTATCTCCTTTGTTGCCTTATGAGCTTTGTTTTGTTTTGTTTTTTTTGGTGGTTGTTTTAGGGCTTACAGTATAAATCTTTAATTTATCATAGTTTAGCTTCATATAATATACTGATCCATGTATAGTATAGAATTATGTATAGATTCATATTCAATCATACAGATTCATATTCAATTACAGTATAGATTCACGTATAGAACAAGAATTTCTCCTCTCTCAGCCTTTGTGCTATTATTGTCATACACTTTACTTCTACATGTTATAAATCCCACAATACATTGTGATGAACTTTTAAAGAGATTTAAAGAATACGAAAAATAATCTTTTATGTTTACCCACATAGTTACCATTTCTAGTGCTCTTCATTCCTTTGTGTAGATACAGATTTCTGATATCATTTTCCTTTTGCCTGAAGTACTTCCTTTAATATTTCTTGTATTGCAAGACTTCTGGTGATGAGTTCTTTCAGCTTGTGTGTGTTTGAGGAAAATCTTTATTTTGCATTTGTTTTTGAAAGGTATTTTCACTAGGTATAGAATTAACTAGGTATACATTGACAGTTTTTTCCTCAGTCCTCTAAAGCTATTGCTCCACTGCCTGCAGGACTGTATTGTTACCAATGAAAAGTCTGCTGTTATTTTTATCCCTGTTCATCTGTATATAATATGGTCTTCTCCTTCTGTTTTTTTTTGTTGAAGGTTTCCTTTCTATCTCTGGTTTTAAGCAATTTAATTATGATACTCTTTGGTGTGGTTCCATTCATGTTTGTCATTCTTAGGGCTCATTGACATTTTTGAATCTGTGGGTTTTTTATTTTCATAAAATTTGGAAAGATTTGGCCATTATTTGTTCAAAATATTTTCCTTTAGAGACTCTAATTAAATATATTAGATCATTTGAATTTGTCCCAAAGCTCACTGATGTTCTGTTCATTGTTAAAAATCTTTTTTTATGTTCTATGTTTCATTATGGATAGTTTTTATTGCTATTTGTTCAAGTTTAACAATCATTTCTTCCATAGTGTATAATCTGCTGTTAATACCATCCAATGTTCTTTTTCATCTCAGATAGTGTGGTTTTCATCTCTACAAGTTTGATTTGGGTCTTTTCTGTATATTTCATGTCTCTAATTAACACACTCAATCTTTCCTCTATCTCCTTGAACATATGGAATATAGTTATAATAGCTATTTTAATATAATTGTCTATTAATTCTACCATTGTGTCATTTTTGGCTAATTTTCAATTGATTGATTTTTCTCCTAATTATGGACCATATTTTTCTGCTTCTTTGTATGCCTGGTAATTTTTGATTGGATGCTAGACATTGTGAATTTTAACTTTTTGAGTGTGGATACTTTTGTTTTCCTATGCAAATTCTTGAGCTTTGTTCTGGGATGCAATTATTTGTAAATAGTTTGACCCTTTTGAGTCTTGCTTTTAAACGTTTTTTAGGTGGGTGCAGAGCAACATTTAGCCTAAGGCTAATTTTGACCCGCTATAGAGACAAAACCCTTCTGAGTACTTCATCCCATCCAATGTCCCATGAATTATGAGATTTGTCATTCTGGCTAGTGAGAACAGAAACTATTCCCAGTGCCATGTGAACCCTGAGTATTGTCCCTTCTAAACCTTTTGGGTGGTTCTCTCATTGGCTTGGGTAGTTTCCTCACATGTGTATGTGAATTAGTACTCAGCTGAAGACCCCAGGGGAAGCCTCCGAAGATCTCTGGAGGTCTCTCTCACTGCAGCATTCATCTCCAGTACTCTTCCCTCCCAACTCCAGCTTCATCTCCTCAACTTGAGGAGATTGTCAGGCTATGCCTTGATTCACCCTTACTACTAGGGCAATCATAGGACTCATTTCATTTGTTTCCCATCTCTGTCCTTTGTTGCCAGATGACCAATGTCTTGAAAATTGTTGTTTAACATATTTTGCTCAGTGTTTAGTTGTTTTAGGTGGAAGAATAAATCCTGTCCCTGTTATTCCATTTTGAATTGCAAGAATCAGAATTCTCTAAAATTTTAAAAAACATATCTTTGACTCCATACTTTTTGATTATATCTTCATACATATAGTGCATTTATAATGGTGTACACTGCATTATTGAGTATTTTCCTGACAAGAGAAAAATTTTGTTTTGACTAGGCATTGATGACAAATTAATCACCCACTTACAATTTTACACATCCGATAACTGGAAGAATGTTCCAGAGACCAGCCTCTGGCTCCACACATTTAAAATCTTGTTTCTCCTCCACTTACCACTTTACTTTTAGTGTGCAGTGCTATAGGATATATTTATAAAAATACAACCTTTGGTGCTGCTCCTTCATGTCATTATGCAAGGTGAGACAGCATGATGACTGATAGGCACATTCCTGGAAGACATTCCTAGACTGGGATGGCTGCAAAACCTCAACTATACATGGAAGTGACTGTAAACCACACAAATATATTTCACTCAAAAATAGTCCCCTATTCCACTTACCTTTAGCTGAATTCCAAAAATGCTTGTGGCCACCACTCCTAGGCCACCAACATGGGGGAAACTGTGATACAGGAGAAGTCAGAGTAAACAGAGACGGCAGTCTTAACTGATCGCAATTAAGATACCCTACTTTTGCAAAGTTTATAAAAACATGACTATATGAACACTTTGCTTGGGCCCTTCCGGGCTTGGAAGGGGCTGTGCCAGTGAAGGCCCTTGAAGCTTAAACTTCATTGGCTCCATCGTAAATCTGCCTCTGCACATGAAACCTCCTTGATTCAGGCTCCAAGTGGCTCACCAAATAGAATCCAAACTCTTTCTCAGGGCAGACCATGCCTTTTCGTGTTCCCGTTTACTTCTCCAGATCCACTTTCCGCCCCAGACTTCTCACCATGCCTGTTGGCAACTCGGCGCATTGCATATGCTCTCGCTCCCTTGAATGCCTTTCATCCCCTTCGTCACCTGGGAGCATCTGCCCCTCCTTCAAGACCAGGTCAAGTATCATTTCCTCTGTGAGATCATTCCTGATTCCACAGGGGATTAATTGTGTTCCCACAGCTTGTTCCTACTTTTATTATACTCCATGTAATACCGTGTTTCGTGTTTGTCTCTTTCACCAGCATCTAAAGCCCCTAAGGACCTGTAACTTACTTATTTCTCTATCTCAGTGCCCAAGCCAGTAAGTGGCACCTAGTAAGAGCTGCAGGATGGATGTTTGAATGGATGAAATCTCTTTGTTTTCCTCCTACAGAGTGCTGGCTCTTACTTACTTACTTGGCTTATTAAGAGTTTATTTTTTTATATCATCAACAGTATAGTAAGAGCAAGACATTTTTGAAGCATAATTAAATGGACGAATGAATAAATAAATAAATGTTGACAGAGTCATCCTGACCCTTGTTTAACAGATAGCTATCGAGCACCTACTATGTGTTGGTCACGTTCTAGGAGCTACATAATATGAACACCTTGCCGACTGCTTACTTATGCCCTAACTAGTCTGCAGTCTTAGATTTCACCATTTAAGGCTCACAACACTCCTGTGAGGTGGTTTCTGTTATTCTCTCACCTTTTAAAACAAGTTTGAGCCTCCACCCGTGTCTTAGGCAGGGGCTGGGGTTGGTGCTCCCGACTTGGCCATCAGGGAAGCGGTTGAGCACAGGTCTGGGGTGGGGAGGACCCCTGCCCACGCCAGCGTGTCTGCAGTGGGTCCCTTCCTGACTGCGTTCCCGGTCCTTTCCCAAGGAGGTGGGTGTGCGGCCAGAACTTGGTCCAGAGACAATCACCGCGACTGAAACGCCAGGGGGCGCGAGCAATTCAGCTTTCCGGTAAAGGGCGGCGCGTCGGAACCACTGGGCTTCCCACCTGGACGCACAGCCCCGGGGCCGCCCTTTCACCCGCCAGCGCCTTTCCACAGAGGCAACAAACAATCCGCCGAGTACTCACTATGTGCCCGGCACTTGCCTGCTTTATCTCATTTGATCTTCACAAACCCCCAGGAAGGAGGTTCTCATATCTTCATTTTACTGATGCTGAAATGAGGCTAGCAGAGGTTAACTGACTTGCCGGGGGCTACACAGAGAATGATAAAGCTCTCGTTCAGAACTGCTTTTCCTGCTCGTCCTGCTTTTGCATCCCCATGTCCTACTAGGCAGAGGGTACACATACCCCTATAAACGTAAACAGGTATCCTTCTCCCTTCTGTTTATTTAAAATCCAGTGCTTCCAGACCCACAGATTTCCCTGCTCTGCTGAACTTGTTAGGCAGTTGGGGCCCTAGCACCTATATGGGGCACCAGCTGCATCCTTCCCAGCACTGCCCTGAGATGTCTGATCTACAAGACTTGTTCCCCCATTAGAATGGAAATTCCAGCCCTTAGTGTGAGGCTTGACACAGAGCCCATGCTTAATAAGCACACTGAAGAAATAACGGGCAGGCACAGCATGTGTGTGCATGTGTGTGTGTGCCTGTGTTTGTGTCCTCAACATAGCTCAGGGCCGTCACTGAGTCAGTAGCAACGAACAGCCGTTGAAAATATGTGAACGAGGATTTAATAGTTTAACATTTCTATTTTGTTCTCCCTCCTTTATGTTTGTATCCAGCTGGGACTGCAAACTCGCAGAAGGTAAGCAGGAGGAATGTGGGCGTGTTTGTGTGTGTGTGTGTGTGTGTGTGTGTGTGTGTGTGGTGGGAGGGACGTACTGGGGGAAAGTGAGGAGGTACAGGGCAGGGAGCAGAGCTTTCCCATGGTGAGAATAAGGCCCACATAGAGAATGAGAGAGAGAGAGATGCCAAGATCTGAGTTAGAGCAGAAGGAAAATGAGCCCTGAATAGGAGCCTTGTGTGTGGCCCTGTGGTGCTGACTCACCAGGACTCAGGAGAGGGAAAACAAGCTGGGGATGAAGAAGGGGCCTGTATGCTGTGGTCACCAGCCCCAAACCACCCTACCACCCTGAGGACACCCTGTCTGCTCTGATGCCCAAACAGTCCTGGAAGGCTTTGATTTGGCTTGAGCAGGCTGGGGGAGCAGGGGGAATGGGGCATGGGGGGGCAGGAGGGTGGGCACTAACCCCAGAGAAGGGAGATGGGTAAGTCTTTTGAGAATGCAAAAGGCCCTTCCTGGGAGAGCTGTGTGTTTGAGTTCAGGTGGGGAAGGAGGACCAGGACAAGGCGGGGACTCTCTCACCAAGCACTCAGCTGCCCCCTCCTCCACAGGCAGTGTGGGAGATCAGACTCACAAACAGGGAGGGGAGAGATGCTCATGGCTTCACTGGCTTTCTGTCCATACCTGAGGAGCAAGGCATGCCTTATAAGTGCTTCCCAGAGCTGATGCTAGACAGAGGGATGTACAGCCTGGCAGTAGAAGCTCCACCACCTTCCTCACTCCCAGCCTCATCTCAGCTGTCAAACCGGTTCAGAGACATGAGGACAGGATTTTTGTGGCAACAAGCGTGCCAAGCAGCCCTAGGCCAGTGGACAGAGGGCAAGTCCTGAATAAGGGGCAGCTCAGGTGAACAAGATCAAAGCCCAGGTATTGTAGAGAAGCAGGTGAGAGGAGGAAGGAGTGCCCGAGGGAGCAGCCAGGGCTGGGCAAGGAATTCCTGGTCCCAGGTCAGCTCAGGGAGGAGCAGTCGGCTGAGGCCAAATGAGGGAGCCAGACTGACTTTATACTCTGAGCTCTGCCATGAACTAGCCATGTAAGCTTGAGGAGTCACCTGGCCTTTCTGGGCCTCATTCTCCTCATCTGTAATATGAGGGAAGCTCTAAGCTTCCTTCTAGCTCCCACGTTTGATGACTGTGTAGGCAAACCTTCCCTCTCCTCTCTCTTCACCAAAATCCCCATTCATTCCTTCTGTGGCCTGTTCCTAGCTGAAATCTCAAAAGAAAGCTGCTAACTAGTGGATTCATACTTAGATATATGACTGACAATAAGCTAATATTCTAAACTCCCCAAATGTATTACTACTTTGACTGTAGTGTGGTTGGTGGAAGGAGAGTGGACTTGAAGGCCAAATGCAAGTTTGAATCCAAACTATGGCACTGAATCTCAGCCCTGCTTTGCTGTAGGACCTTGAACAATTTACTGTACCTCAGTAGGTCTTAATTACCTTATGGGTCAAGTAGGAATAACCTGCTTTTTTCTTAATAGTTGTGTTGACTAAATGAAGTAACATAAAATATGTGGGCACCAACTAAAATACTCGGAAAATGTTCTGCCCTCCTTTAGAGAACTTATTTATGACCAAAAGGAACAGAATAGAGTCCGAGATGGAGATTAGGGTGCAGGCGGCTTACCGGGGAGTGCCCTTGGGATGCACGTGAAGGAGAGAAGGGGGAGGGGAAGTTGAGCTGTAGTCTCCAGAGGACTCAGTCAGCCCTGTAGGGGGTCTGGAGCTGAGATGACCCTTCAGAGTTCTCTTGATTTCGGACAAGGGCTGGGTGTTTATACTCCACACCTACTAGTCTTTGGGTATGAACTGCTTATGATTTCTTTCAGTTACGGCAATTCCTATAGGGGGCTTATAGCCATCAGCATTCCCTAAAGCTAGGGAAATAAATCCTTCCTTCCTGAAGGGGACCTGAGCGTCTACCACGTTGAGTTAGTGAGCAGAACTCTTGTCAAATCAAGTAGGTGCCTCCCCAGGGCTAAAGGCCAGTCTTGTTGCAGAACACCCAGTAATTTCTCAGAGCTCAGTTTCACGGTGGCGTGGACAGGCCACAGGATACTGCTGTGCTCCCCCAGTCTAACAGCAGCACAAACATTCACACTGCTGGGAGAAGAGACGCTGCTTTTACATCCCTCCCAGGAAAAAGTCACTTGTAGGTGTCCCTGAAGGACCTATTGGGTTCTTTTCAAAGCTTGATCTTCATTTCTCTCTTTTGCTTATAGAGATCTAGAGGGCAGGAGGGGACATTTATGGGTGATGCAGTATTTTGGCAACAAGGTCCTTTCTCACCTTGCTTTTTCCCAGGTCTTCCCTACAAGTTACTTGAGAGTGTTTTGCAGAGTGCTGTGATCTGGGAGCTCCTTCTTCTACCAGCCCAAGCCCATGCAGAGACCACGCGACATTGGTGTCTGTCAGTCTCCCTTTAACAGGACTCAGCTCTTGGGTGCCTGTCTCTGACCTCATCCTAAGACCAAGACAAACCAACTGCAACATAAGGCAAACACGGGGAGATACTGCAGAACTCCAGGTAAACAGTGCTTTGGAGAGAGGAGAAAAGACATTTGCTTCTTTTCTAGTTAACTTTTTCCTTCCCATAGAGAGCTCTGTCACTTCTGTGCTGCCATAGTGCTTTTGCCAGGACCACATTCAATAACCCTATATGACATTTGTACCCCACTTGCTGTTCAGTTGTCTCTGGTCTTTTTTTTTGGTGAGGAAGAGTGGCCCTGAGGTAATATCTGTGGCCAATCTTCCTTTTTGCTTGTGAAGGATTGTCCCTGAGCTGATACCCGCGCCAGTCTTCCTGTTTTATATGTGGGACACTGCCAGAGCATGGCTGGATGAGCAGTGTGTGAACTTCACCGTTATGCCCCTCTGTTAACTTTTTTTTTTTTTTAAATAGAAGGCTAGTTTATGCCCCCCCCTTTTTTTTTTTAAAGATTTTATTTTTTCCTTTTGCTCCCCAAAGCCCCCCAGTACATAGTTGTATATTCTTCGTTGTGGGTCCTTCTAGTTGTGGCATGTGGGACGCTGCCCCAGCATGGCTTGATGAGCAGTGCCATGTCCGCGCCCAGGATTCGAACCAACGAAACACTGGGCCACCTGCAGCGGAGCGTGCGAACTAAACCACTCGGCCACGGGGCCAGCCCCCCCTCTGTTAACTTTTTATGTGTTCTTTTGCTTCCCCTGACTAGATTGTGAGTACCCCGAGGACAAAGAACATGTTTAAACTTGTGTTTTCTATAATAGCTACCTTGGTTTCTGGCTCATCTAAAATATTTAAGAAACATCTGTTGCTTGAGGGGAATAAGAAAGATTAGTTTTTCTTCATTTTGTCTGACTGGATAAGGGTCCCCTGGCATTGGTTACTTCGGACATCCACTTCTGGGGGTGGGGGTTTTTAGGGTGAGTGGGAACAGCACTGTGGTGTCCTGTGGGGTTTAAACCTGCTCCATCTTAAGAATCAGCCCAGGCGCTTATCTAGAGCGCACCTCGGTGTGCCTGGGAATAGGGTAACAGGTGCCTCAGGAGATTCTCACTTGGGAAACACAGGTAGCAGAAAGAGCAGAGCACGGGGAAGAGCAGAGCACGGGGGGTTAAAGCTCTGTCACATCCTAAGGGCCTGTGTGCAAATCTCTGGTCTTCATCTGCACACTGGGGACTCTAATACCTCACAGCACCTTTGTCATTAGTAAGGTGATATGCCATGTGAAATAATTAACATGGTGCGTGGAACCCACGTAGGCGCTCTGGACTCTGAATGTCACTGACACTATGGTAAACCAGATTCAGGAGCTTAAGACATCTCCTTAGGTCAGGGGCAAATAAGTGCTTGAAAAAGAACAGGTGATGGCTATGAGGAACTAGTTTTCAAATGTGATCCTCAGACACCTGCATCAGCAAACCCCTAGGCCCAACCCCTAGGAATCTTTTGAGCAGGCTTCCCAGGTTATACTTAAGCACAATAAAGTTCGAGAGCCACTATTCCGGTCTCCTTTCTCCTCCTCTGCTTCTACCACGAGCAGTGGGCAGACAGGCTCTCAAATCTTCTCAACTAGTTTTATAGCAATTAAATTAAAATTACTCCTGTGGAACACTGCTCATTGCCTATCTCTGACTCATGATTATGAAAACATATCCTATTTTGAAGCCAGCATTTCAAAAGATATTTGAAGTTCTGTTTCAAGGACTAGGCATCAGATGAGCTTTATAAATTATATATATACACTCAAATTGACAAGGCAGCATTGCTGACAGTGAGGTTGTTATGGGAAAATGGCTACATTCAGTGTTGTTGAAATGATCATTAATTGGCTTAAATGCTGGAAAATTAAGATATGTAAACATCCACACTGTTAACACTGTTTTAACACTTTTGTACAACAAAGGATTTTCAAGTGCTTTTGTCTGGCTACAGTTTGCATTTGCTAACAGTGTTGCAGCGCCCGCACTGGACTAGGAGACACGGGATGCATTAGTCATTTGTAAAATTAGAGGGCAGGACAAGATCAGGCATTCTTCAGCTAGAGTACATGAATCATGGATGGCTTCAGGGTCTTTGGATCCTGTGAAGCCATCAACCAAGTTTTGCACATAAGCATGTCCATTTTTCTGGGGATGGAGTCTAGCCTTTCTTAGATTCTGAAAAGGTCCAGAACCTCCAAATGGTTTAAAAAGTACAGACTGGATTATTGCAAAGGCTTCTTCCAGCTCTAAAGAAAACCATTGTCCCAGCTCCTTTTGGGGTCTGACCTGGATAGGTCACTGACTTCACTTGGTATTTTAAAGCCATGAACGAGTGCTTCCTCGACACCACCTGCTCCTTCCCCAGCAAAACACGCCCTGTTGTGCAACATTCTTTACTTTGTACAAACAAGACTATTTTCCCCCTAAACAGTATGACTTAACTTGTTTTAATGTCGTCTGCTATAAAAATGGATGAAGACTTCTGCATGGTACATTTGGCTTTACAAATGTTAATGACTAGTTAATGCTTGTGTTATGTGTTGCACATCATTATAATCTGTTGACCAGTAGCATAGATTTCGCAACATGGGTTAATACCAAAACTGTGAATCATGGAACTTTTACTTTGCACACACACAATCTACAGCAAACTTAAATACTAATCTATAATACCTAACTGGATTATTGGATCCATTGCAGTATTGTGCTTATTTATCTCAGAAGATAGGCAACTAGCAAAAATACACATTTCTTTTGCATTTCCCCACCCCCATATTACACTGTAAAAGAATTACATTATTCAGTGCACTTCCTAAGAAATAAACTTCCTTATAGTATCTCTCTCTCTATATATCTATGCCAAAACAAAGGAAGAGCACAATGCAACTTTTAAGATTACCATTTAAAGCAAGAGAGGTAAGAATGCTCTGGGACTATAGCCCACTCCCCTGTTTAGAAAGTTCAGCTATTTTATCATTAACACTGTTCATTTGGCTATGCATGGGAATAAAGTTTAATGATTGCTTTGGGCAGTTTATAAGACACCCCCTCCATCATTTGGTAGACAACCTGGGGCATTAGTAGTATTTTAATTTTTGATGTATTGGCCTTAGTGAAACCATAAGCTGTGGAGACACTAATATACTCCATTGTGATTTATACAGTGATTTCCATCACCTGCCTTTCTCTCATCAACTCAGATTAGATTAAGAGAAAATCGATTTAAATTATAGCAGGAGGTCAGGGGCTGCTAGGAGAGATGTTGGCTAGAAGAATGTATGTGAGGACACCAAGGCCTCTCCATCCCTGTGGACACAGTCATACAACCACCATGTCCGAGCTGGGCTGCAGTCCTTTTTGGAAGAGGGGGATAGTCATTATATTCCATGGACTTTGTCAGCTGTACTAGCCTACAAGTTGGAAAGAGTGGAGGCTTTTGTCCTCACAAACTCGATATGATGGAAATGACAGAAGTTTCTGGAAATAGAGGTTGCAACTTGGCAGCTTGTGAGCTACATCTGGCTGCAGAAATGTTTAACCAGCAGTGTTTAAAATTTTGAATCAGTTTTGATATTTAAAAATGAAAATGTTTCTCATGAAAATTTGGATTTCATAAAAATTTGAGGAGCTGGTAACCCTGGTCTGGCATTATTGCATGGCAACGAGCCCCAGGAGTTGAACAGGGGTGCCCTTTCAAACGGGGCTTGGGCACTTCAGTTTGCTACAGCTTCCACTACCTCCAGCTGTCTTACACCATTTGACCGAGTGACCTATTTCACTCATATGATCAGTTGAGTTCTGTGACACTGGGTTAGTTTGGCTCTGCCTTTTTATGATGCTGAAGACCTGACCTCATTTGGAATTTCCCCACCTCCCTGTGGACACAATTACTTCCTTGACTGATTAGATCCCAGCCACATCTAGTTGCTTTGGTAGGTAATCTTAAGGTGCATTTCTGCTCGTCTTTTATGCTATATTGCAAACTCCAAAGATACAATCACACTAATATTTATGTGTTTAAGTGTGTGTGTTAAACACGTAAAGGGGTGTGTATCTATACAGATATATGTGTACTTCCATTTAGGCAAAAGTTAATTTGGTTCCACAGATACAGACACCAAGGGCTGGCAGCTTGGAGAGTAAGTATAACAATTTAGTAAAACCTGTATAATTCTGACTTATAATATTATAAAGAAACTGAATTTTAAGTTATTGCTTTTTGATTACATAATAAAGATCTCATTCTGTTGCAAAACTTTTATACAGAATGAGTAGCCATTTCGTATTCAAGTAACAGCAATCGGAATCAGAAGTTCCTTACACAACAGTAGATGCCTGAAGACATTTTTTGAATGGAGATGTGATTTCATTCTATTCAAGAATTTATGCAGCAAACTGGGGGTGACTTAATTTTTCAAAAGTACAAGAAAATCAGCACCCCAACTGCTTAATGCTCAGCAGGGTTTCTCGAGGGCTCTATAATGCTCAGCTCTGTGCTGAGCTCACACCCACCTTCAGGATTCCCATTCTATGTATGCAGCCTTGTTTCTGAATACAAAGCCTGTATTAAAAACAGTAAAAGATGATTAAAAGCAGTGTTAGTTTTTAACATTCAGAATTCACAGAAGATCTCATTTTCTGCAATTAAATAATCCATTTTGTGTTTTCGCTGCAGAATCACATTCATATGGCAGTCTTATTTCAGGCACTTTTTAAACATGTTCATCTGGAATAAAAATCTGCATGAACCACTTCTGCATAATTCAAAATGAGTGTTGAGTGATTCTAGTCCCAAAACAGACAGCAAATCACCACCTGGTACTCAATTAGCTTTCTCCATCACAACATGACGGTGACTGCTGAGCTTGAGACATCTTTGAAGTGCCCTTCTAGCTTTAGTACAAAGATATGAGTCATAAAAATCCAAACTACTCAGTTTCTACTTAAAAAAATACAAAAAGGTGAACTACACTAAATGTATTATACAGATGGTTTCAGCTACTATCAAAATAAATAACATGATCTGACTCAACGGTTTGACTCTGAGCTCTTGGACAAAATTTGATGGAATGTCAAAAGTAGAGGGAAGCTCCCTCCTAGGGACTAGCTGCTGCTAGGCAAGAGTATCTCAACGTCCTTGCCATTGGCTATGACAGCATTAGAAGAGCAGCTGCTGGCAAGCTCTTCTGTGGTGGTCAAAGAAGATGCCTGGGAATGAGTTTTGGTCATTGGAGTGGTAGTGGATGGAGAAGGAGTGAGACCAGGTTTTTTGGGTGGGATGGGTGGAGGGTTTCCTCTCTCAGCTCTGGGGATGGTGGGGGACTTGATCCCTGGAGACAGGGGGCTCAGAGGACTGGACACTTTCCCTGGAGTAGGTGAATGGCCTGTGTCACCTCTTGGGTTGGCAGTGTTGGCCAGATTTCGATAGTCTGTGCCAAAGGGAGAGCTGTTAGGAGAGACGGGCTTGATTGGCCCTTGTTGGCTAGTGAATCTGGAGAGCACCTGAGTGACTGTATTTCGGGCCAGCTGCTTAGCGGCAGAGTTGTCCACGAGGGTAGGGGACAGATCCCTGGATGGAGGACTCTGTAGACCGCTGGCTTGTTGATCCTGATCTGCTTGTGACTGAAATTTATGCCGAGCAGCATGGAACCTCTGGTTGATCCCTACTTGGTAGGATGACTGGTAGCCGGGGCTGCTAGCTGAGGACCCCAACAAGCGCTTAGTTAGTACTGGTGAAGAGCATGGAGAGGATGTGAGAGAGGAGGAGGCAGTGCTGCTGGGAGACAGTGAGGTCCCACTGGAAGGGAGGTGACTAGGCACTGAGACTGGAGTCTCAATTCCCATAGGACACCCACCATTCTCCACTGCCTTCTCTTGGGCCAGTCCCACAGATTTCTCTCGTGGAGGCACTTGGTCTTCTGCACTGCTGCCTGTGATCAATTCCTTGGTAGTTTGTATCTCTGGGTCAAAATGGCCATTGGCTTTTGCATAAGAGTAAGTAGCAGTGGTGGGACCAGGCAGCCCAGTGGTTGTCACCTTGGCTGTGTTGCTCCCAGGGGTTCTTTCTGCCTGAAAACTCTCTGTTTGGCAAAATACAGACACGAGCATGGGGGGCTCAGTCGCTGTGGCTTTAGACATCGTCGCCAGTTTCTTCAATTGCTCATTAGGGCTACTATACTGGTGAGAAGCCTCGAGATCCTGCACTGTCTTCTTCAAACTTTCCATCTCTTCTTTCAGAGTTTTGGTCCGGTTCTCTTCTCGGTTCAGTTTTGCTCTCAGTTGCTCTCTCTCGATGTCAAACTCAGACAACTGCTTCTCCACCTGGGCCTCGGTCTGCAAGCCTCGCTTCCTCTCAGCTGCCAGCTCTTCCTCTAGTTTACTCACCCGGCTCTTCTCCTTCTCCAATTTCAGGCTCAGCTCTCCTGCCTTCTGCCCCTCCTCGGCTGCCTTGCTGGTGGCTTTCTTGCACTCGAGCACCAGCATGGATGACAGCTGCTTGTGGCGGGAGCGCTCCTCTTCCAGCTGACTCGAGAGCTTCTTCTGCTCTTTTTCAAACTTTTTCACTTGGGACTTTTCAAATTCCAACTAGAAAAAAAAGGCCACCATACATCATGATTAGAGTAAGAAAACAAAGAGATATAGTGAAAAACTAATATCAAGTAGAGTGTCCTGGCTAGCCATTCTCTGGCACACAGGATTACCACATGTCATGTGCTTAGATCAAATATTTCTGAAGTATCAGAACACCCATCACAAAAACATACATACTATGATTTCATCTTTCTTTGATGATTTAGGAGATACTTCTAGTTCTTATATTATCTCAGGGTTATTCATGAGAATATGAATCACCACTGTGTTTTAGGTCTGTGGAGAGTTCAGATGATTAGAATCAATGAAAACAGAAAACAGAAAGCCATATCAACTAGGTTTGTGATGAATGCTGCTGAAAACAAAACTAAGATTCTCGGTAATAGTTCTTTCTGGTCTTAAAAACAAACTAACAAATAGTTGCACTTGAACCATACTTTTTGTACAAATGTAGTCTATTGTAATCATCGTTCCAACCCAATTTAAGGCACAGAGACTGTGAGTGAGGGAGAGGGTTGATGAAACCCTTTTGGTCAGTGTTTTAGAAATTCTGAGACCCATTAAAGGATGGGGAAACCAATTTAGTGAGCCATGATCAGAATTTTAAAAAATGAATGTGTATTACAAGCAGTATGGGTTATCTGTGGTTTCATGAGATTTCTGTTTTAGGTCCATGTCTATTGCACATATACACTGGGCTGCGATGGAAAACGTACATCTTACTGGGAGTCCTAAATCAAAAAAAGTTTGAGAGCTTGAAGTAAGCATACCCCAAAGTGTGTCCAGTGGAACGACAGTCCCACAAGTGAGTGATCCATGTCAAAAAAAGATTTTATGAAAACATGAATTTGCTAAACACAGATACCCTATCTTGTTCTTGAGGACTTAAGAAAAAAATGTGCTTTTTGCTTGCTAAAGGATCTAACAAACTGAAGTTAGAAACCTGTTTCACTTTGTTTAATCTAGTAATTCCCAGCCTTATTTGACCACAAAGCCCTTTTTTTGAAATAACACCAATTTATACCCTGCAGAACAATCTTTGAGAAATGCTTTTCTAGGCAAATGCTGCTGCGAACCCCTCCATGTTCATTACCTGTTGAGTCAGCCGCTCTCTCTCCTTCTCCAGCATGTAGGTGACATCATCCCCTTCAGCTGTGTCCTGTGCATGCCTTTGCCTTTCTTCCTCAAGGTCTAGGATCACCTTTAAAGAATCAAAAACAATCATTTCCAAATATCAAAGAATCACACTTATAATACAATGAAATACTAAGTGCCTATCTAAGCACCTAAGATAAATAAGTAAATCCCAGTCAGGGCTATCAAGGAGCAAACTGGGTGAAAGATATGCAAGCTACGTACTAGAAAATAAGATGCATGCTTCATTTTAGGTATGCATGAAATGGCATGTAAATAGAAGAGAGCAACTAATTGGGTGTAGGGGTTGAGAAGGTTTCAGAGAATTAACAGAAGGTCCAGAAACTGCAGGCAGTTTGGTGGGACTGGAGGCAGGGGTAGGTGATGAAACAAGACAGGACCACACAAAGCTGAAAGCTCAGGTTCTCCCCTCAATGCTCAAATCACAGAAGGCGCCAAAGAGAGGGCCCGAAATCAAACATTTTAAATAGGTGACATCCTAACTGTGCCTTGCTTAATTAAGAATAGGCATTTTGTATATAGTTAGATAAGAACTGAAAAGACTCTCTTGACTTCATCCTGCAGGTAAATGGCTCAATTATTGGAATTCTAAGTGGGTTCCATGGTGTAATGGTTAGCACTCAGGACTCTGAATTATTGGGATCTTAAGCGGAGATTTTTCACAAGGCCTTTTAATTAACCTGCCTACCCCACTCCACTTATTCTAGTGCCAAACAATCAAGCCCAATTTTAAGGAGAATACAAATTTAAAGGGACATTTCCCACATAATCCTGCCTCCCATAACTGCACAGTACTCTGAATGGCAGTGGATTTCCTTCTTAGCAGCTTCTGTGCATGCTTCAGAGGTGCCTGGCCCAGATGTCCAGGGCAGAGCACTGCCATCTTAATGGCCATCTCTCATTGTTTCTTGTCACTAATAATTGTTATGAATGAAGAGAAAAATTTTCTGGGGCATGAAACTCTTCTTTAAACACAAAGTGTTTTTGTTTACAAAAATGAAAACATTTTGGTGTACATCCTTCTGGTTTAAAAAAAGCTAATTTTTCAGTTTAATCAAAAGACAAGCTTTTGGCTAAAGGTAGTAGAACATTTCCTCGTCCTTCCCAGAGCCTCTAAAATTACAGAAACGGAGTGAAAAGAATAAAAACCCGCAAAGACAAAGAGAGACTTGAGCAGACAAGAAATTTTAACAACATTTGAAGAAGGAACGGGGCTGGAGATGTGGTAAGGACTTTGGTGTGTGTAGGGGAAGCTGTTTTGCCCTGCAGAGCCCCAAAGAGATATGGAGCCTGGACGGGGCAGGTACTGCAGAGGAGAGGTGAGATGTGGGATAGAAAACAAGGGAACTGGCTCAAATTCTGTAGTTTCCAGGTTTATTTGTCCCCTCAACTTGATTCCTCGACATTGAATGTTAGCAGGTAGGCATCTACTGCCCAGGCATAAGCCAGATGAAGAAACAGAATGTGACAGGCTCAGGATTTGGAAATACCAGGTATGACAGAGAATAGGGGTGAGGAAAGGGGATTATATTTGTTTTGGCAAGATGGTAGGGGTGGAGAGGAAAGGGAGGTGGGGCATAAGACAACAAAATGTGCATCTATAAGAAAAGGAAGTAATATAAGTGTCTAAAATTGATGAAGTGAGAGGGCAGGATACCATTTAGATATATGGAAGTTAGCTACCAAAATAAATGGTTAAAAGAAGAAAGTGGTTGTCTCTGAATATTGAGGAAAGGGAATGGGAAGAAGTGGGCTAGCGAACTCTATCTTTTATAATGAGCAGAGTAACCATGTAATTTACTGTTCAAACCACAACACTTCTGAGAGTCAAAGGAGATATTGTTAATAACTATGCCAAGGCAACAGGCATAAACTGGGACTCTCTCAGGCAAACTGGGACAATAAGCACCTTAATTATATGCCTCTAGGTACTATTTGATTTCTAACAAAGTCAGTGTTCTACTTTGATAAAACACTTAAGAATAGATAGGCAGTTGATTTAAAATATTTAACACTCACTTAAAGAATCTTACATTGAAATCTAATATTAAGAAATTTTTAAATATTTTAACTTCTTCCTCTTCCCAGTCATCTAGAGCCACAAACCATCCCAATACTACACCTTCATGGGCATGACAGCCAGCCAGCCCTTCCGCACAGCACTATTGCTTCATGGATGAAGTGGAAAAGAGGCCTATCAAGCAAGGATGTTGGGAAGATTTTCTTAGAGGATTATGTAAAAGTCCCCAAAATTTAGGCAACTAACTCAAGTGTATTGACACTTTTTAAATTGGAGCATAAACGCCTTCAGATTATTTCATTCTAGACCAGAGGTTAAACTTTCCTGAGTCTTGGACAACCTTGAGAATTCAATTAAAGCTATAGGAAAAAATTCATATTCTACAAAAATGCATAAACTTTTGGCATTCTATGTATTTTCTGGGGGATCAGGGAACATCTGAGGCCCATCCATGGTTAAGAACCTCCACTCTGGCCTTTCCTTTGGACTCTGGGAAGGAAAAGAAAAGTCATGGGTGGAACTTAAGCCTGAGCAGTTTGTCAGCTGCGTTTGAAGCAGATGGCTGGCTCTCTAATGCAGGTTAAGTGTAAAAGGAAACGAAGGCCCGTCACACTGGAGCTGCTAACCCAATTTTTCAGAATAAAATGCTTCCTACTAAATGCACTGATGTTTCCCCTTGTTAGTATAAATGTAAACCAATAGTTTTAAAAAGTGCAGATTCCAGCCAACCATCTCTTACAAGGCAAATTTGAGGAGTAAATGACAAGTTGGGGAATAAAATCACAAGCACTAGAATTCCAATGAGACGAGGTGGAGGAAAGCACAGGTTTGCCTTCCTCACTAGAGGCTGGAAGACCTGAACCAAACACAGACATACACACACTTTCCTAATGGGGTAGAACAGCTTTAAGGTAAACAACCCCAGGAAGTGTTTATGGTTTCATGAGAAATAAAATGCAATGAAACTCAAAACAAGGAATAAATGAAGACAATCTATTGGCTTGTATGTTTATAGTCAGGTAAATTCTCTCTCTCTCTTTTAGACATAGCATTCCCCAAATACCTGTAAATCTTTCTATTTATCACTTAAGTAAGCAAATAAAGAACGTTCCGTTCAGCTACAAGCTTGGTCAAACCCCAGTTTGTTGCCAAAGTTTGGATGATCAAGAGCTGAAAACACATACCAAGAGTTTTGGAGTGTCGTATCAAGAAGGAATGCCATCTCAAATAATGAATCTGGCACACTCCCTAAATTTAACATCTGGAATAACCTGTGTTTTCTTTTCTATCTTCTGGCTGCCGGGTAAGCTAAGGGGCTTTTTGACACCTGTGAGACCTCCCAATTGAATTACTGTGAAAACTGGCAGCCCACAAGAAAGTATCAGGCACTATTTATAAAGTCTTCACAAGAGTTTATGGAGCACAAGGCAACCAGGCGCACCCACCTTCCGGTGCCTGCTCTCAGCAGCAGCCAGCTGGGACAGCATGCGCTCCTGCATGTTCTTGCACTGCTTCATCACCACCTTAAGAATGGAGAGTGGGTTTGTGCAGACCGGCTGTTTCTCGCCATCATTTTTCTCCTTCAGTGTTTCAAAGTCTCTCTGTAGAGCCATTAAAGGATCACTGATGTTATATTTTCCATAGCGTTCTTCAATGAAAGTATCTCTGTGTTGGGCCTGGGAAAGAAAAAAAAAATAAGCATTTTGCTTTTAAAAACTATTCAGGAGGGAGATCTGCTACATTAAAGGTGGTGGTGTTAGTTTGAATGCAATCTGCTGACTACAAATAAGACTGGGCCATCTACATATAGAAACAACATGAGAAAGAGGCCCTAGTATAGTAATAACATTAATGAGAACAAACACTGGTATAGAGCTAACTATTGTTCTAAGCATTTAGATCCAGATTAACTCATTTAAATTTTACAATCCTATAAAGTAGTGCTACAATCTCTACTTTGCAGATGAGAAAACTCTCACAGAGAGGTCAGTAACTCGTTCCAGGTTACTTATCTACAAGTGTTCAGAACTGGGGTTTGAACCCAGGCAGCCTGGCTCGGAAATCTGTGTCCTTAACCACTATGCTTACTGCCTCTGCTTACGAACGCTTATATTACCAACAGGTATATCTTCTCTGTTCTTTCTGTTACAGTATTTGCATTTCTAAAATATGGTAAGCATGATAATGTTATAAGTTTACATATTTAAAGACCCAACAAGGTGGCTGTAGATAAGTAAAGGATGCTAGAACTAGTTTCACATTCTAATCTAGGACTATTTGTGATTTGTACATACAGAACTTCCCTCAGTTGTTGGTTGGTCAAGAGGGCAGAGGCACTCACAACTAGAGGTCCAGACAAAAATCCCTTCTACTTGCTGCCAAATTCCACCCCCTCTTCTAGTCTTTGTTAGGGTGCTGTCTTCCCTCCTCCTTTCTGTCCCCTTCAGGGCATGTGAGCTGTGGGGTGAGAGAGCAGGGAGTGCAGACTGGTGCTTGGAGGGCTTTGGGCCTGGGTGCCAAGGCGGATCTAAGGGTCAGGAGGCAAGTGGAGAGATATTCTTAGGCTTCTATCTTCTAAGGACTTGAAGTATTGCTTCATATGAGCATGGTATATTTCGTGCAGATGAACAGAGTGACAGTATCAATTACTTTATCACACAGACATTAGAAAGTTTCCTGAGACGTTTTATAATAATACTTAATAAAATGAAGTGTTAATACATGGTTGAGGAGAATTTATCAAAAACCACAGCAAAGTGCTACAAAATTTAAGCTTTCAAATGAAATCTAGTTACGAAAACTACTATCATTTATCAATCTTTAAAAATTATTTCACCAGGAGCTATGTTGTCTTACCACCACCATCCACAAATGGTTATTTGACAAGAAAGGAAAATTCACAATTCAATGGCTATGCTTAAAAAAAAAAAAACCCTCAAGAAAATAAAGCAAACATGGGGTTTCTTTAACACAGAAGTATGTTTGGTGCTGACATTTGGTGCCCCATCTTCATTAGACTGTCCAAGTTGAAGACCCAGGGATCACTTAGCCTTATACTACAAAGTGGTGTTGGTATCAGTTGGCGAATGTTCAAAGCAGAGTTAGAAGCCCTGGGTTTTACTTCTGGCTTGACTATAACCATTTTAAGTGATGACATTATTGGAGTATTTGGATGATATTTGTATACTGGAAATATGAAAACCAAAATCCATTTGTTCCTTTAAGTTATTGGTAACCATCTTCCTAGCCTTATTACAAGTATGTGTATATGTGTGTACACATGTGAGCATGTGAGAATTAAAGGGAGGAAGATTTGAAAGACAGAATCCAAGACAGAATCGTATTTTTTTCAGTTCCAGATTGAAAAGGAAATTCTCAAAAAAAATTTCAAAATAATCTCTAATCCATTTCAGATGAAGAAAGAAAAGACCAATTCCAGAACTGGCTATTTGTATTATTTTTAAAATCATGGTGAGAGTAAAACAAAAAGCTAGTCTTTAATTACACTTTTAAAAGCAATAGTGTCAAACATGGGACTCATCAATATTTTCCTTTCACCAAGAACATCTATTTCTTTTAAGTTCAGGTAGAAAAACATATGATTGATAATCCAGGATTCAATGAAAGTATAGCTATTAATGTCCTAAGGCAAATCTATGTTTAGAAAAACACTTAGACAAAGCAAGCAAGCGAAAAAAAAAACTCCTTAAGAAGTTGAAATTCCACTTTTCTTTCACATTTTTTATTCAAGGTTACCATTTCTGTAGGATTAGCTGTGGTAATGGAATGATTATTAGTACCGAAACTAGTTGAGTAGGCAAAAAGGAAAAAGTAAACCTGAATTATTTTTATGACCTTTTCCTTTTCAGAACACCATGGAGAAAGCAGGACGGGAGAGCAGGAGCTGGCAGTACAATTCATGACCTTGACATTAGACCTGCTGAGAAGCTGTCTCTCAGGTTTGAGTATATAGTTAACTAATCCTTAAAAACATGACTTTTTAAAACCTACACTGTTATTATCCTATGTAATTAATAAGCATCACAGAGTTACGAGTAATAGATGAGGAGCTTCTTTGGTGAGGTCTCAGACTTCTCTGAGAACAGCTGTTAGGCTGTCTGTTTTCTCTTGAAGTACTTCATAGTAATTCCATAATCACTTGCATAGTAATTACAAGTTACACAAAACTGGTGGCTTTGCACATAAATGAAAAGAATCTGTGGAATGATCTAAAAAAGACTCCTTGTCACAAAACAATTTAAGTGCCTTCTAATATGAGACCCAAATATGGGAAAAGTGAATTTGAAGTCTTTATTTATTATACCAAATACTGGATAGGAAAATGAGAGATGGTATATGGTATTTTTCAACCAACTTAATGCCTCAGTCAGGCGCATTGTATGGATTACAGATTTAAAAGCACAAATAACAACAACAATAACCAAGAGTAGATGTTAAGATTTGAAGAATGGAAGAAGAATTTTAGTGGAGGTGAGTACTGGTTATCTATTCCTGAATAACAAATTACACTAAAATTTAGTAAACATTTTTTATTGCACATAGTTTCTGAGGGTCAGGAATCTGGGAGGGGCTGAACTAGATGGTTTTAGCTCAGTGTATCATGAGGTTGCAGTCAAGCTGTTGGCCAGGGCTGTAGTCATCTGAAGGCACGACTAGGGCTGTGGATCCATTTCCAAGCTTATTCACATGGCTTTTGGCATTAGCCTTGGTTCCTTGCATGTGCTGGCTTCCCACAGAGCAAGTAATGTGAGAGAGAGACAGAGAGAGAGAGACACACACACATAACAAGATGGAAGTCCCAGTGTCTTTTACAACCTAACCTCAGAAGTGACATGCCATCACTTCTGATGTATTCTATTGGTCATGTGTATTTTATTGACCAATGCCAGTAAATGAGGGCGGGGACTACATAAAGGTATGAGTATCAGGAGGTGGTATCATTGGGGGCCATCTTGGAGGCTGGTCACCACAAGGTGAGTGACCAGATAATGCTACCACTATCATTTACACCTCAGGCCAAAATTTAGAGACTAAGCACCCACACTAAAAACTGTCAAGGCTGAGTTTTAATAGTTTAATGATATTTCAGCTATTTATAAGAAAATTTAAATGATCTGGATTTGACTTTTTGGGGGAAGAGTTCAGTAATACAGCTAAAACTCAATGAATTTCTTGCAATTTCATTATTTTACTTCAATGACAACATATATTTTAACTGAACAGAAATTCCCACACTGTCAGAAAACATGATGGTTTTTAATTTCAGACAACAGGAAAATAATTGGCTACTTGGACGGATTCAATGATAGAGGGTATTACTACAGCAGACAAAACATACTAGTCATCTATTACTCATTTGTTTTTACTGTCACAGGATGAATGAAACATACCACTACTGAAAGCTCAAAATAAAATCACATAATGTCGTTGGAGTTTGCCATGCTTGCTCTCCAAAAATTTCAGCTTTGCTATGACAGACTTCAAAAAGAAAGAAGCAGCAGTCACCTTCTCTTCCCTCCCCAATGTTACTTACACTATTACGTGTACTATTATATATACATGTATGAAAGATATCATTATAACATTTATATATGTATGTATAAATGTATATTCCAATCTTAAAAAAGGAAATCAATCTCTTTATTCTTTGGATGATAATCACCAACATGAAAAGTGGTTCCAAATCTAAAAGTTTCTTTAAGGCCCATTTAATTGGGGGTTTATATTCAAATATAAGGTTTTATTTTGAAGACTCAGGCTGGTAACATAACTGGATTAAGATGCATCTTTGCCATTTATTGCCAATTTTGAAGTGATACTTTAAAAAGTAATCAGCAATATAAACATTGTGCCTTTAAAAATGCCTGAGTACCTCAATGCCAGGGATCAGAAAGATAAAAGAACATAATTCCAAGATGATTTTTGTCAATGTCACCAAAAGCATGTTAAAAGGAATCCTTTTCATACACAAGTTGAGTCTATTAATCTTCAAATAATTTCAACTCTGGAGTCCCTGATAAACTATAAATAGCTGCCTGAGCAACTGGAAATAAAGCAATCATTCTGGATAAAGATGATAACAGCACTACAAGTATACCCTTTGTTCTGCAAATTCCTTTTCACTTGCCGAGAGAAAACTGGATTTTAGTGTTTGACAATATTGATTAAAAAGCATTTTTACCCTCATTTGAATTAAACTTTAATTTTTGGAAAATGGTACAAAATTTAACATAGCAGTAAAGAGAGAAAATTTTCATGATTTAAAAATTATTTCTAATGTATTATTGAAAACCCAGTGCTACTTCCACTTAACCATAAATGCTGTATTCTCAAATCTAGCCTTTTCTATACATTTATTTTCTTTAATACCTTTTGTCTCTAAAGTCTAACAGAATTGTATCTTGGCTCTACTACTTTCTACCTGTAGAAATTCCCTTAACTTCTCTGTGCCTCAGATTCCTCATCTGGAAAATGCGGATAATAATCTACCCATAGGTTTTCTATAAAAATTAAATGAGTAATGTAAAATGCTTCCTACAGCACCTGACATAGTAGGTACTATAAATATGAATTAATTTTTTCAATAACCAAGTTTAGAATATAGAATATAGGTTTTCCTTCATTTTAGACCCAATGACTAAACCCACCCCTGCAGATTTAAGATCCTATAAAACTGGACTAGGTCAGGAAATCTTTAAAAGCAAAACAAAATTCACCAATTCTCAAATAACTACAAAGTAATATATCACTAAACACGTATTGGGAACCTGGATAACGAATAACAGTATCTATTCATTTAGCAATTAATCCTATGTGACATTTTATGTAATTTGGGATTTCTCTTGCATTATGATTAAACATTTCCTACTTTCATTTTTCTTCCTGCCTAGATTGTAAGTGACTTGAAGGAAGAAGCAGTTCTCCTACACTTTGCTTCTTCCTATAGCCTATATTTTGCCTTCAGCCCAAGACACTTAACAGATGTTTACTTTCCAGGCTCTTTCCTGATGTCTCAGCCTCTCCTTACTCTCATCATTCTAGTGAGGGCAATATTTTATTTTGCTATTAGTAAAATTGATGATTTACTTAGTATAATCACTTAAGGTAATATCAATTTATACAGGGCGGGGACTACATAAAGGTATGAGTATCAGGAGGTGGTATCATTGGGGGCCATCTTGGAGGCTGATTGAAGTAGAATGAACTTGAAAGATTCTCTTTGGAATGAATTTGCAGCCACGGATATTTATAAAAGCAATTATTTACATAAGGATAGATGCTAATTTATTACTATTTGACTAGTGTACTACTAAATTCTTTTTGAAGACTAAAAATGGTAAGTTTAGGACAAATAGCTACAAGTGTGGTACTTCCAGCTTATAGGCTGCTTGTTGATAGAATAAGAATATGAGTAAACAGCATAATGTAGCTACTTCAACATTCAAATTCCAAAGAGTCTTCCAAAGACTCCTAATGAAATTGAAATAAAGATGTTGAGGGTTTTTGTCTTTTTTTTTTTTCCAAATGTATATGGTTGAAACAAGTTACATATACATTCTGGACTGGTTCTACACAAATAACTTTTTCAGGCGGGGCAGAAAAATGTGTAAAGGGATTCAACAAGCACAGAACAAATTAATGGTCTGAACATCAATTAAGAGTTTTATAGTATAATTTTAATGATGCATTAGATCCTAATCTCTTTTATTCAGGAGACCATACTCCTCTTAAAATATAATGAGAGTCAACACCTACCTCATACCATGCACAAGAAACAGCGATGGATCACAGACCTAAAGATAAGATATGAATGGCCCAAAAGCACATGAAAAAGTGCTCATTAGTGATCAGGGAGATGTAAATTAAAATGATAATAAGATACCACTGTACCACCACTAGAAAGATGAAAATGAAAGACTGACAACACCAAATGTTGTCAATTAGGATATGGAGCAACTAGAACACTCACATATTGCTGGTAGGAGTATAAATGGTGTAACTACTTTGGAAATTAATCTGGAAATTTCTCATAAAGTTAGAAAAATGCCTAGCTGCTTTTCCACTTCTAAGTATTTATTCAAAAGAAATAAATAGTCACAAAAAGAATTTTACAAAATTGACCACAGCAGCTTTATTCATAATAGCCCCAAGCTGGAAACAATCAAATATCAATCAATAGAAGAACAGATAAATAAAATGTGGGGCATTCATACAGTGGAATACTCTTCAGCAATAAAAAGGAGCAAATTACTGATACATACAATGACAAAGATGAACCTGAAAATCGTTACACTGAACAATAAAAAGCCAGACATAAAAGAATACATTCTGTATGACTGTTCTAATGAGCAAAACTAATATATGGTGAAAAAAATCAGAACAGTGGTTGCCTCTGGGTATAAGGGGGACAAGTGACCAGAAAGGAGCACAAGATAACATTTTGATATGATGAGAATGTTTGCATCTTGATAGGGTGTAGGTCAAATGGATGTGTGCATTTGTCAATACTTAGTGAACTCAACACTTAAGATCTGTGCATTTCACTATATCCAAATTATATCTCTTTTAAAAATATAAAAATATATAATGAGAGTTAAAAGGAAAATCAAGTTATATGTAACACATGCTTTATATATAGTGTTGCAGAAACATGGGAAGTTCAAGGGAAAGGAATTTTAATAATAGTAACAACAGCAGAAACAATGAAGGGGGCACTAACGCTGCAGTGTTTATTCCCTGCCAAGCGGGGTGCTCAGTGTTTTACATGTCTAATCTAATCCTAACAACATTCCCCTGGAGGTAGACATCACCCTATCTCCATTTTATGGAAGCAACTGAACCCGAACATGCAACTTTCCCAGGGCCACGAAGCCAGTGAAGTAGTGGAGAAGAACAGTCCATGGTACATCCTAAGTACTGAATGCGTTAGCTGCATGAGAAACACACACACAGATGTGACCCAGGGCTGCAGGAATGAGTTCAGCTCAGTAGGTCTCGATCAGTAGCTTAAAAATGAAATAGAGCAGAATAGAAAATATCACAGAGCACTGAATGTTATAAGGTGAGAACTGTGTCAAGAAACTTTTCTTCCGGCATAAGAACACAGGGGTATGTGTGTGTTAGTTAGTGTAACCCCCAGGGTCACAATACAAAATCTATCTTTTACTATGTGCCCCTGTCAAGAACTTTGAAAAACACTAAAATAGAATGAAGAACCCAAGAAGTCTGACTCCTGAATCTATGATTTTAAATAGTCTAAGCTATAATAAATATGTAAATTCTAAAAGAAGTGATAAGGAATCAGTATTATTGTTTTATTTTAAACTAACAAATGTTATAAAAGTCTACAAACCAGGAGAAGTTTGGCCTACCATCAAATATACAAAATGTAAAAAGAAAATTAAAAAATCTGTGTTATCAGGTCTAGACAACCAAAAATAGCACTGGAGAAATCTGAGAAAATTTTCTGGACATATGGATGACTCACAGGGGCACATGCTTTGAATGCTTTTATTAGCACCATGTTTGCTGGGTACTATATATGCTAAGTGACAAGAGGCCAGGATATGGGGACATAGATTTGACTAAGTAAGATGTAGGCCACTGTTCTCAAGGAGCTTAAAATTTGCCAGACAAGTTTAAGGCCTAACAGCAGAAATAAACAAGCTACCACTGCTTGTTTAAATGTTTTCTAAACAATATCATTAATGTTTAGAGGAACACTAAGTACAATTTATTTGATCAGAACTTTCTAAGGCTCAGATCTTACTCATAAGGAATAGGAAGGAAAAGGCCAGCCCTGGAAGTGGGCGGGTTCTGACAGATAAATGAGACTATCAGCAATTTAATGAATCACAGGAAACACCACAAGGTTGAGGGGGGCACACAATCTGCAAAGTGTCTCTGAAGTATTACACAAGGAGACCCCGCCCACAGACTGTGACTGCATGTGATCCTTTAAGGAACTGTGAACTTGAAAACATCTTTGTTAGGGATGTGCTCAGGCTTTTTCACTCAGTGTATTAACAGATAGCACAGAAACTAATTCAAGGTTAAAATATTAAAAAAGAGCTCACTAAGTATGATGTGAAAGGATATCTTCTTCTTTCTCCTGTTAGGGGATTCGATAGAAGGAGGATTTGAAGCTGTACAATTGTAGGATGAGTCTTAACTCTAAAAATTTGTTTGAAGCAAGATTCTTAAATTACAAACAGACTGATACTACTAGGAAACATGGTAAGAAACAAGCTGCTCAAATGTAAGGTCCTGGGAAGAGGTCCTTAGCTTGGCTGGGACATAAAAAGTGTTCACAATTAAAAGTTTATCAGGTAAACAGGAATAAGAAGTTTGTAGGGGTAGAGGAGGGTGTGGGGGGAGTGGAGAGACAGGGTAAAATGAAAAAAGGGGACCGGTATGGTTTGAGAACCACACCACGGAGAGAGTAAGATGTCAGGGCAGGCAGACAGAAGCAAGGACAGTGCTAATTATGCATCCTAATGACAGATGGTAGAACGGAATATCTACGATGACATATTATGAGAGAACAAGCCCTGTGCCACAAGTCAGAGGAAGGAAAAGTGGCAATTTCTATTGTCACTGCAGCCTTATGGAGCAGGAGGTAGCTGGCACCTGCAGTCATACAGGGAGATTGAGACTCAAATTAGGGAAGGATCATTTTTATTTAGAGAACAGAATGGGGAGAGGGGTAAAGAGGCCAAGACTGAAAAGTAAAAGGTGGGCTATACGTGCATTATGGGTGTTTAATGATAACTTTAAGCGTGCACTGGCAGTGTTCATCACTACAGTAAGGCACTGAATACACGGTGAAATGGAGCATGCTGAAGCTGACCACTGCTACCATTAATTCCAAGTGATCCCAACCCAAGACTGTCTTTATCGTCATAACAAGTGTTCTGAAGAGGATTAGAATATGCACGGATCAGAAGAACAGGGGTTATCTTTGTCTGGAGATACATGAGCTCTTCCTTTTTATTCTAAAGGGTGGCAACACCATGAGGAAACTTTAAATGTCATGACAAAAATGGGATAACCAAGACCCCTTTCCCATTTCAATCCCACAAGGAACAGGAAACTTTAACGATTTCTAGGTCTGAGGTAGAGAAGGTGGTCGTTCTTCCCACTGATATAAGAGATTGCAGAAAAGAAATGGCAAGAGACTGAAAGGAAGATTTTAAAGGGACAAGAACTCAGAGCTATTAATTTGGAAAACGGAGAAAGGGGGGATGATGGAGATTTTGTGGAAGCCAAAAACAAAAAGACACTGGAGAAATGAGACATAAGTAAATACGTTCTGTAAGACAGAGAGAGGACGTATGAAATTCAGACAGATGCCCATAGAGGTCTGTAGCTGACAAGTCTGCGAAACAATGTTTTTTGTATATATCTAGATAGATGAAGAAAGACAAGCAAGACTGTACTATTTTCTCTGATGCTCGCAAAGCTCTGACTGGTTACTAACCAGTCTGGAAATGCAGAGGACCACATCCCAGTTTGACAGGATTGTGTCAACCGAGGTAAAATGTCAGCTGAAAACTGAATATGGTCTCTGATTTTTTTTAGATGAATGCAAATACATAGTGAACAAAGGTACATATCCCAGTTATTTGGTATCCTTTAAAAATATGGAAACAAGCACAAAGTAATGATTTCCTGTCTGAAGAACAAATTGTTCCTTCTTAGTACAGGGTGAGACGTAAATAATGTCACTGAGGGGGAATTATCAACAACAGTAAAAGTTATGAAACTTTATTATATTGCTAAGCCTCTCTTCTAAAAAAATATGAGTATTCAAGTTAGCCTTAAAGGGCCTGAACTTATTCTCTCATATGACAAATATTTCTGAAGAACTTACTAGGTTCCAGAAATTTGGGATGCAGTGCTGAACAAGATTAAGTACCTCCCCCTACATTAAGTGAAAAAAAAACAAAACAAAACAGCTAGACATAAAGAAAACAGGGATGAAAATCCTTACAGTCTGTGATGCCGATCAGCGTGAATTGTCTGATTCTGATATTATCACTAATCTAGTGCAGACAAAGAAAAAGAGAAAGCACATTAAGTGTGGTTTACTTCTACAAAAATTCACTGGGTACTTTCTGTGAGGGGTTCTATATATGGAGTTTCCAACTAACAAGATCAGAGACTTGTGAGTTTAGTAGCAACACATTCACATACTCATTTCCACCAACGGATTCAGTCTTCTGTTGAACAGTCAGCATGCTGGGCATTGAATGATATTTAAACATTTTTTGAAGTTAGGCATATCTTAGAGCCCTCTGGGTGGAGCTGGCTTTCTGAGACAGAAAATACTTTTTGTTGTTAAATGATGGGATATTTATGAATGGAATATGGAATATTATGAACTACACATATGAAACTGAAGACAGGAAAAATACTTTGAAGGGTTGTAGGTGCCCTGCTGTGATAAAATTTCTTAAAATTTTAATCATGTAGCTGCTCATACATATGTTGACAGCTTTATTTAATTTGAGTCCATGACCTATGAAAAAATCTGCTTTGAAAGAATAACATTCAGGTATCTTGTACAAAAGCAGAATTTGAAAATTAGTGAGAAATTTACTGTTTGCTCTTTTGGGAGAAAATCAGAGATATGGTGGTAACAAGCTCATGCTTTCCCTAAACATTCTATGCTTGTCTCCACTACCTTAACTATATTTTAGGATTAATATGGATTTAGATGAGATGTATAAACTACCCAGAAGTAAAGACAGTTAAAGAGTAAATGTTATTAACTCCTTGCCACCCCATTGCTCATACTATATTTCTTACAAATATAATTTTTATTTTAATTTCACCAAAATAAAAGAATATTTTCTCATAAAAAGTTTAACTGTATAGATAAAGCTGTAGTCCTTCCTGAACACAACCCAATCTCTCTCTTCTCCAAGAGTTCTTAGTATGACGGTTATCCTTCTAGACATTTTTCCAAGCAGATACATATATCAAATCACATAGATATTATTATTATTGTGTAAAACTGTTTTACAACTTGTTTTCATTTATTGTATCTTAGAGATTTCTTCTTTTTAATGGGGCCGGCCTGGTGGCACAGCGGTTAAGGTCGCATGTTCCGCTTCTTGGAAGCCCGGGATTCATCAGTTCAGATCCTGGGTGTGGACATGGCACTGCTTGGCATGCCATGCTGTGGGAGGCATCCCACATATAAAGTAGAGCAAGATGGGCACGGACGTTAGCTCAGGGCCAGTCTTCCTCAGCAAAAAGAGGAAGATTGGCAGTAGTTAGCTCAGGGCTAATCTTCCTTGGGGAAAAAAAGGGCAATTATATAGATTATATAATAGGTCATAGTAAGGATGCACCAGTTTATGTGGCTATATTTTATTGATGGACATTTAGGTTATTTAGTTTCCAATACTGTATTACATAATAGTGCAATGAGCATCCTTGTGCATATATGAGAATAGTTTGGTGGAATTGATACATTACTATGCTTTTCTAAGGAAATAATTTCCCATATAATAATATAATAACTTTCATTCTATAAATGCTCCCCTTCCATAAAGATTTTCAGGAAACATACAAGATGGTTTCCGTCCGTCTTTCAGGTTATTCCTACAACTGGCTGAAGTGAAATACTAAATGATAGACCTTGGGCTTGATTTTCTTTCTTCCTTTCTTTCTTGCTTTTTCTCCCCAAATCTCCCCAGTACATAGTTGTATATTTTAGTTGTGGGTCCTTCTAGTTGCAACATATGGGATGCCGCCTCAGCATGGCCTGATGAGCAGTGCCATGTCCGTGCCCAGGATTCAAACTGGTGAAACCCTGGGCCGCCAAAGTGGAGCGCGTGAACTTACCCACTCGGCCACGGGGCCGGGCCCTGGGTTTTATTTTAGAAGAAACCTTTTTGTTTTCCTTTCTCTTTTCTTTATGGCGACAACTAGAAATAACCTCTAATTAATCCCAAATCACAAGGCTAACACATGCAAGGAAGACACAATAAGAGGAAGTCAAAATAACAGGAATAAGCTGTTTCCCTTTTTTATTTGTTTTAGTTTCAAGCTGAATAAATGCAATGAAATTCCCCACTGCTGTAATCTTTTCTGAAGTCTCTCCCCTACTGCTAGGGAACTGTGTGTTCTCTCAAGTGGTAGCTCTTTGCAAGCTGAACTGCCCCTTTCGTTCCTCAAAGGCATAAGAAAAACAGAGCCCATAGGAAGATGGCAGTTAAACGAGAAATTTGTTTATTCTTCTGGCACCTTTATTCTGGAACTTCTAAATGCCAAACTTGTAATATGAATGATGATGTGATAAAAAGTTGTATAGCAAGTAGCTGGTATCAGACAATTATTTTTAAGAGTTAGCTATTATACATGGGATTCAATGTTTTTCTGAATGGAACAAAGATGCTTAATCACGTAGGAATGCAGTGATCTTTTTTATAAAGACCCAATTTATAAACGGCCCATATATATGACCAGCCTTCTTTGCTTCTTTTGGCTCTTTTCTGCCAGAGCACCCCACCTCTGAACCTGGGACTTCCCTTTCACTAATTTCATTCCCTTCTCAGGGCAGACCATTTTGGGAGCTCCTACCATTCTCAAGGGAACTAAGCCAAAGGGAAGGAAGGAAGAGGTTTTGGGAGATGTATTTCTGGCTTTACCAGTTGCAACTTAATACTCTTTCGTATTTGTTTTACTGTGCACACTGTTCTGTGTCTTATTTTTTCACTTCCTATATCTTGGAGAATGTTATACATAAAGAGCTCTATTCTCTCTAACAGTTGCATAGTATTCTATAGTACCATCACACCATCATTTACTTGACCAGAACCCTAACTGATATGTAAGGTGTTTCTAGCATTTTACTGCTATGAACAATGCTGCAACAAATATCGTTACACATACACTTTATTGTATAGGCTTAAGTACCTCCACAGCATAAATTTCTAGAAGTGGATCATGAAACTAGGTTAGTGGGGTCACAAGCAGCATTTCAACAAAAATAAAGTACAAAAGAAAAGAAAATAGTGTAGTATAGCATGGTATAGTGAAATATAGTTACAGTAAAACATAAAGTTAGTATACATCTTAGTGAAATTTTTGTTTTAGTTAATATATGTATGCGGGTGTGTATGTGTGTCCTGGATTGGGTCAAAATGGTGAAACGTATTTCAAAAATGTTTGAAAGACACCTCTTTAGACACTGGTGTGATAAAAGGTATCTTTATCATAGTCTTCTTTCTTCCCCTAAACTCTGTGATCTTTTCATTGGATAGTTTAGGAACTTACGTTGGTTTTTCAGGCAGAGAAATTTGAATTATTTAGAGTGTGTTGGAAAAGAATAATATTAACAATATCAGAAACAACAGAAAAGGGAAGAATTTAACTATAGTTCTAATTAGCTCTAATATCTTTTCCTACAAAGTGAATAATACATGACTAAATTATCTTCTTATGGCAAGACTATTAATAAACAGAAATTTGAGCAAGAAGTTGTTGTACAAGATTATTGCTATTTAAAAACAAGTGTGTCATGGGGGCCGGCCATGTGGCCAAGTGGTCAAGTTCATGCACTCCACTTCGGGGGCCCAGGGTTTTGCCGGTTGGGATCCTGGGCGCGGACATGGAACCGCTCATCAAGCCAGGCTGAGGCGGTGTCCCACATGCCACAACTAAAAATATACAACTATGTACCAGGGGGCTTTGGGGAGAAAAAGGAAAAATAAAATCTCTAAAAAAAAAAACACAACAAGTGTGACTGATTTAAAAGTAACTGACATAATACAGAAGTTTTGAAGAAAAAAATTAAAATGTGCATATGAGGGGCCGGCCCCGTGGCCGAGTGGTTAAGTTCCTGTGCTCTGCTTCAGTGGCCCAGGGTTTTCCCAGTTCGAATCCTGGGTGCGGACATGGCTCCGCTCATCAGGCCATGCTGAGGTGGCATCCCACATGCCACAACTAGAAGGACCCACAACTAAAAATACACAGCTATGTACTGGGGGGCTTTGGGAGAAAAAAGGAAAAATAAAATCTTAAAAAAAAAAAAAAGTTCCTATGATTCCACTACACAGGGACAACCACTATTAACACTCAAACTACAAATTTAAATCTATATGTCTGAGTCTTTTTTCTATGTACACACACATATATGTTATTCTTATAATTGAGATTAAAGGATATATCTAACGTCATGACTTGCTTTGTAAACTTAGCACTACGCTGTAGGATGTCATTGTCAATGTACCATGTCATTAAAAGTTCCTCATATGCATCATATTTTAAAATAGATAGACAATAGTCTACCACGTGGATGTACCACCCACTTCATGTAGCCATTAACCAAGGGTTTACTTTTTATAAAGAATTAATTGGAACTAGATCAACAGAACTATGTTATCATGGGATGTCTGGAGGTAACTGGAAATAATTTATAGAAAATGCTTTTTATAAATACACTTTTACATAAAACCACGTAGTCTTAGGGGCCGGCTCAGTGGCGTAGGGATTGAGTTCGCAGGTTTGCATCCCGGGTGCTGCCCTAGCACTGCTAGTCAAGCCATGCTGTGGCAGCATCCCACATAAAATAGAGGAAGACTGGCAACAAATGTTAGGTCAGGGCCAATCTTCCTCACAAAAAGACAAAACAAAAAACCATGTAGTCTACAGCAACTCTCCTCAATAAATAGGTGTCCTGAGACTAATAAATTCAATAAAAGAAACCAACATGGAATTTTTATTCAAAAGCATAACAGAGAAGTAACTCTACATCCACCTATTCTGTCTGCAATAACTGACCCTGGAGCAGCATTCAGATATACAGGTATCAGCTATAAATGCAATCCTCTTTAAAACGAATTTTCCTCTTGTGGTCCAAATTAACAATGAGAAAAATAATGCTTTCTAGGAAATAGTAAAGAAACAGTACATTTGGATGTCTATTTCCTGACTAGTGATATGATATACTAAAATATAATTTAAATAGTTTAATATGAAAACATAATCTTTGAGCTTGTTTCAAACAGGTAGATTACTTTTGTTACTCCTAGGAAAGGGGTACTAATATTCTATCAGAAGGTGAAAAAATGTACATATTGCTTGTCTTTTCTTCTTTGGAAAAACTATTTATCAGAAGAAGCTAATAAACTATTAAAACTAATAAAGATAAAGGATAAAAGCTGCTTTAAAGGAGAGCAGTTCATTAAAGCAGCAGAAGTATCCTTTGCTTCTTTTTGTTGAAATGTTTATGATTTTTAAATTACTATTAAGTTTCGCCATTGGGAAAATAATTTAATTACTGAACTCTATTCAGCAAAATTTAAAGAATTAAATGATAGAATTCTAGTTTCTAGGGACCGGCCCGGTGGTGCAGCGGTTAAGCTCGCATGTTCCGCTTCTCAGTGACCTGGGATTTCTGGGTTCGGATCCTGGGTGTGGACATGGCACCGCTTGGCAAAAAGCCATGTTGTGGTAGGCATCCCATATATAAAGTAGAGGAAGATGGGCATGGATGTTAGCTCAGGGCCAGTCTTCCTCAGCAAAAAGAGGAGGATTGGCAGCAGTTAGCTCAGGTCTAATCTTCCTTAAAAAATGAAAAAGTTCTAGTTTCTAAAAAGCAGCAGAACAAAGCTGAAGAAGCTACTCCACATCACTCTTCTTGATCTATGAGAAGGTCAATAAGAAACGGGATCAAGCTCCTTCTCAGATAATATTTCAGACACACAACAAGAACATAAAAACCAATTATGTTCTCAATAAATACAGAAAAAGCATATGATAAAATCCAATATCCATTACTGATAAACACTCTCAGCAAACTAGGAATAGAAGGAAACTTCCTCAACCTGATAAAGAAGGTCTGTGAAAAACCTACAGCCAGCATCATATTTGATGATGAAAGACTGAGTGTTTCCTCCCTAAGCTCAGGAACAAGGCAAAGATACCCTTACCACTTCTATTTGACTATGTACTGGAGGTTCTAGCCAATACAACAAGGCCAGAAAAAGAAACAGAAGGCATCCAGATTAGAAAGAAATAAGTAAAACTGTCTTTATTTGCAGACATGATTGTAGAAAATCCGATGGAATTTTTAAAAAAGCTATTAGAATAAATGAGTTTAGCAAGGTTATGGCATAAGGATCAACATACAAGATTAATTTTATTTCTGTATAACAGTAATAATCAAATTAACATTTAAAAAACAATGTTATTTATAATAATCATAAAAAATATGAAATACTTAGTGATAAATCTAACAAAAGATGTGAAAGAACTATACAATGAAAACTACAAATCACTGCTGAGAGGCCTAAATAAATGGAGAGGAATGCCATGTTCACAGATTAGAAAATACAATATTGTTAAGATATCAATTCTTCCCAAATTGATCTAATAGATTCAATGCAATCCCAATCAAAACGTCAGTAGGAGTTTTGGAGAAAATGATGAGCCGATTCTAAAATTCATATGGAAATGTCAAAGATGATGAATAACCAAAACAACTTGCAAAAACACAATTTGGAGGATTAACACTACTTGATTTTAAGACTTACTATATGGCATAGTGATCAAGACAATGTGGTATTGGCATCAAGGTAGACAAACAGATCAATGTAACAGAACAATGTCCAGAAATAAACCTATAAATATATAGAAAGTGGATTGTGACAAAGATGCCAAGGCCATTCTACAGAGGAAGGCTAGTCTTTCCAACAAATGCTGGTAGAACAATTGGTAGCCATATGCAAAAAAAAGGATTTTGATCCATTATTTTGCATCATATAACAAAATTAATTAATTGAAGTTTATCATGGACTTAAGTGTAAATAAAGCTATAAAATTATAGGAAAAAAACAGAGGAAACCTTTCTAACCTTGGTTTAGGCAAAGATTTCTTATATGTGACACTAAAAGCAAAATCCATAAAAGAAACATTGATAAATTGGGCTTAATCAAAATGAAAAACTTTTGCTCTTCAAAAGATACAGTTAAGAGAATGAAATGAGAAGCCACAGACTGGGAGAAAATATTTGGAAGGCATATATATAAGGAATGCCCAAAACTCAGTAATTCTGAGAAAACAAATAACTCAATTTAAAAAATGGGCAAAAGATTTGAACAAATACTTCACCAAAGAAAACACAGATAGCAAATAAGCACATGAAAAGATGCTCAACATCATTAGTCAATAGGGAAATACAAATTAAAACTGCAATGAGATATTACACACCTATTAGAAAGGCTAAAATTTAAAAAGACTGGCCAGATCGAGTGTTGGTGAGGATGTGGAGCAACTGGAACTCTTATACATGCTGGTAGGAAGGTAAATGGTACAACCACTTTGGAAAATAGTTTGGTAGTTCCTTAAAAAGGTAAACATACACCTACCATGTAATATAGCTATTGCATTCCTAGTTATTTATCCAAAAGGAATGAAAGCGTATGTCCATACAAAGGCTTGTGCATGAATGTTCATAGTAGCTTTATTTGTAATAGTCTAAGACTGGAAACAAGGAAAATGTTCATCAACAGATGAACAGATAAAACAAACTACGGTACATACATGCAAATGGAACACTACTTAGTAATAAAGGGAATGAACTATCAATACAACAACAATATGGATGAATCTCAAGATAATTATGCTGCGTGAAAGAATCAGGCCAAAGAAAGGTATATACTGTATGATTCCACTTAAAGAAATTCCAGAAAATATAAACCAATCTCTAGTGGATTGGTGGTTTGAGGGGAGGGGGTAGGGAGGAGTGGGGAACGTTAGGTAAAGGAGTTACAAAGGGGCATAAGGAAAATTTGGGAGGTGATGGATATTTGTTATCTTGACTGTAGTAATGGTTTCATGGGGGAATACATATATCAAAACATCAATTTGTATACATTAAATATATGCAGCTTACTGTATGTCAATTATTCCTCAATAAAGCTGTTTAAAAAAAAATATAACAATATACCAAATCAAATAATAGAGAAATAAGCAAAGAAATCAATGGAAAAAAATCAATTCTAAAAAGGCTTCCACATTGTCCCTCTTTTTCCTGTTTTCATTATAAAGAGGGAGAGAAGGAAATAAAATATAACATCTGTTCCATGCCCCAGAGGACACGCTTAACCCTTGCCAGCTGTCTCAAAATACATGCTTTTGGTCATGGGGGTGGGGATGGATCAACTCAAACCCGTCAATTCCCCTTAAGAAAAACAAGCCAAGGAGTAGGCTCTGCTGATAACAAAGATTTAATTTAAACCTTTAGCTTTCTTACAAAAGACAGCATATTATCAGTAGTTCTTGCTTTATGGACTATATCTTTGTTCCTAAGTGGATGGACTTTAAAAGCCATGTTCTGAGCCAGCCCTAACAGCCTAGTGTTTAAAGTTCTGTGCTCACCGCCTTGGCAGCCCAAGTTCGCTTCCCCGTCGCGGAACCATGCCACTTGTCTGTCAGCAGCCATGCTGTAGTGGCGGATCATGTAGAAGAACTAGAACGACCTACAACTAGGATATTCAACCATGTGCTGGGGCTTTGTGGAGAAAAAACCCAAAAAACAAAAAAATCCTTATGTTCTAATAAAAACTAATAGTAAATAGGCACCGAGGACCTTGATGAGCACTTGCTATCTGATTCAGTCTTCACAATAGCCGTCCCATTTTACAGGTAAAGCTTAGAGGGTAAATAACTGGTCTTAGATCATACAACAATGAAATGGCAGAGCTCAAACCTAGGTCTGTCTGATGCGAAAGCTCATGCTCTTAACAGCTACACTAATCCAACATTCTAGTTGATAGTTTCGTAGAGTGCCTAGTAATTATCTTTATGTCTCTTTTTGAAGAGTTGGGATTTCATGAATGCGCTTTACTCAGAAAGAGTAGAAATAAAAAATATCAGCTATTTCAACAATAAAAAACACATGAAAATATGGCCCAAAATGGCCACAGATTATTCTCTTCTAAAACATGTTTCACAGTAATAGTTATGAATGTAAATCTAAAAACCTTATAATTCAATTCCCTAAATAAAGTTGTGTTTGTTTCCTAACATTCCAGTTCTTATCCAGGCAGAAATTGGACTTCTCTCAGTTATAGCTTATAGACATACGATCTTTATCAAAGATCTAACTACCTGCTCCAATCCTAAAATCTCTTCCTAAAAATCATCTATCAAAATGGGATCCTTTTTGGCCAAAAAATTGTTAGGTCCAGGCTTATGGGTGCCAAAGAATGCTTCTGCTTTGAGTCCATTTAAGTACATTCACAGATGTGTTATTAAGCAAGCTAATACCTGATTTTTTTTTAGTGCAAACACTCTTGACAGGCTTACTAGTATAGGACTATGTATGGTGATTGCTAAATTTAATGTTACTTTCCTCATCTCAGACCAGCCTTTATAATCATCTGCTTCCATAACAGGCACAAGGCCTTGACCAAAAGCAGATGTCAGACCTGACTTATGGTGAACTTGCATTTGTGAGGTTCTTGAGCTACAGCACCTTCCATTCCACGATAGCTTTTGTTTTGTTCTATATCTTTGGCATAGTCATAAGAGCCTGATAATTATTATTATTTTAAGAATATTTTCTGCAAAAGTAAATCATTTATTGCTTCAACACAGACATATATGTAACATTTAGATTTTTTATTTCTGACCCTTGCTTGCTTAAAAAACTAACAATAGTTAAAACAATAGAGTGACATATTACAGTCTCATACTCTAAATATATTTCTGACTTTGTCCTGTCTACAACATTTTTGTCTGTAAATCTTCTCGCTTGGGGAATTCTGCAATGGCCTTTGGCCAAAAATAACAAAGTTCTATCCTAGGCTTTAAAAGAGTTATACCTGTTTTATGATTGAGGCATCAGTGGAAAGGAATTCAAGACTCCTTAAGCAATTTTACATGAAAGTTGTAATACTTCACCATTTATAATTGTAGAAGCAATTTAAAGAATTCTTCAAAATAAACTGATACTAATACAAGGTAGAGTTTACTGAGTCATAGTAAGTATGGCTTTACGTCAGATCTGAGATGTGCAGATATACCCAGTGTGGAAGACTCAAAAATAAACTATTTAATCTAACTTTTATTAGCAGTCAAATCTATTTTCCAATTTTTTTAAGGTATGCTTTTTGGTGAGGAAGATTGGCTCTGAGCTCACACCTGTTGCCAACCTTCCTTTTTTTTGTTTTCTCCCCAAAGCCCTGGTGCATAGCTGTATATCCTAGTTGTAAGTCATTCTAGTTCTTCCATGTGCGATGCCACCACAGCTTGGCTTGATGAGCAGTGTGTAGGTCTGCGCCCAGGATCAGAACTAGTGAACCCCAGACTGCCGAAGTGGAGTGTGTGAACTTAACCACTTGGCCACGGGGCTGGCCCCCCAAATTTTTAAAATTAAGGTTCCTTCATGTTCTTCTGGAGTTGTCAGACAATGCTGGGAAATAATTTCCTAGATTTGCTTAGAATTAATGAGCTCAGGATCTCTCGTTGAACAGTGTGGTCCCCCCCAACCCCCCGGTACAGTTCACGAGCAATGCAATTTGCTGTCACTGTGCAGGGGATTCCCATAGTGCTTTCATTCATGAAAATAAAGTGGTCAAAGGGAAAGACTTTCATAAAGAATGTTTTTCTGTGACATAATCCCGTCTAAAACAGAAAACACTTTATTTAATAAAGTTCATTTAGGACCAAATACAGTATAAATGCCACTGTAACAAATAGACTTCAAACATAGAAGAGGCTGAATATTACACTCTTTTCTATTGGCTTCCCTGGTTCTATGCCAAACATGTCTTGGCTGCAACAAAAGAGTGAGGAGACTTTGATATTTTGGGGAGAAAAAGAACATAACTATGGGGGCTCTAGAAGGGTGTAGCTGGAATCTGGCACTTTGTAGAAATTTTGGAAAATGAATGAAGCTCTTTTACAGTTGTAACCCTATAGGTAGGATCTATTTACAAACGATGGAAACTTTATATTATATCCCTATAAAAACCTAACCCTTGCCAATGTGTCCTACATTTATGTAGCAGCAACAGTGAAACATATGGTTTTGTTCAGAGATTCAAGGTTGAAGAACAGGTTTTATGTCCAAGAAAAAATCTATTTTGAAGGTAAGAAGAAAAAAAAAGATAAGCCTTTTTACTTTAAAAGGAAGGAAAAACCAATCATAGCTATTTGGGACAAAGACCAAAACCTTTTCAACCCACTAAGCATGAATTAAGAAAGAATACTAAAAGGAAGAAAATAAGCAGCTGCCATATTAGTCCAAGAAGTTCAACAGGTGTTTGTTGTTAAGAGCTACAGAAATAATGCAATAAAATCTTGACATATTACAGGGGCCGGCCCGGGGGTGCAGTGGTTAAGTGCGCACATTCTGCTTCGGCGGCCCGGGGTTCACCAGTTCAGATCCTGGGTGCGGACATGGCACCACTTGCAAGCCATGCTGTGGCAGGCGTCCCACATATAAAGTAGAGGAAGATGGGCACAGATGTTAGCTCAGGGCCAGTCTTCCTCAGCAAAAAGAGGAGGATTGGCAGCAGATGTTAGCTCAGGGCTAATCTTCCTCAAAAAAAAAACAGCAACAAAAAAATCTTGACACATTACAGAACCAAAACAAACAAAAATAACAAGAAAATAAAACCAAAACAAGAAATTACTCCACAAATAAAACAACATTTCATGTTAACTAAGAATCTGGTATGGCAGTTGCTTTTCTCAAAGGACTGAAACAATCTTGACCCCAGCTGCTGCTTATTTTATCTAACAATAGACTGTTTAAAGATGTATCACTTCTGGTGAAGCTATTCATTTCACCCAAACTGCATACAGCTTAGGCCTCAGAAGAGAACTTTCTCACCTACAGGCGGTATGCACAGACTACATACAACACTTGTGCCTGATTCTGAATGGTATCTTATATCAAAACGCTCCCTTAATTATAGCTCTTGCTTCTCAAGCTGCTCTTTCAACTTGTCAGAATCTGCCTAAAGACACTAAAATTGGATTCATGCAGAAAAAAATATATTTTAGGAAAACATGCACAACAAGCACCTAAGTATCTGCTAACAATAAAACCAGAAGTCAGTGTGCTGCAGCACATATAAGACAGGCTGTAAAATTTAATAATTCACAACATTCACTCTGAAATATGGCAATCAGTTAAAATGGCACAATCGTTCCATCTGTTCAATAAATATTTATTGAGCATCTATACACTAAGGACTACACTGGGTGCTGAGGATGTTATGATTAGCAAAATAAACACACAAAACTCTACAGGTTTGTATGGTTTCTAAGGCTGAAAAGCAAAGAGAAAATAAGGTCATTCTCTGATTTTTCAGTAGAGCCAGCCATCCCCTATCCCCACACCAATTATGAGGGAGTTGAGGCCCACAAGTTTTTGAATAAGTCAAGTGTGATATTCACAGGAAACTGCCTCCTGGAGTCTCAGTGCAAATAGGGCTAGATCCTTGAGTGAGTCTATTTAACACACGTTGCCCAACTATTGTAGTTTTCTAAAATCTTATTGCTATTTATAATGCTGCTCCTGGAAAATGCTTTCCAAGTTCTAAAAGGAGTCACCATGAACAAGGTTCTTCCTGGTTCAGCCTAGGCAGTGGAACTCTTCCAGTTCTAAGCTGGTAACTCCTATGGAGAGGAGAGCCAGGGGTCTCAGATGAGAACCGGGGAAAGAAGTGGGAAAAACAACACGCATTAGAAGTGAGGATTAGGAAGAAGCTCAAACTTTCCCCAATTCTTCTTTTTCTTCACTGATCAGACAAATATGGGATAAGAAATGGGACGGTGTCCTGGGTTTAAGAAGGTTAGGACTACTGGTAATAGTGGGACAGGGTTATAAAAAATAGGATAGTTTTCAGAGATGTACAGGGAAAGGAAGAGAAATCACCAACAGTGATAAAAGGGAAGGCTGTGGATGTGGCAGAAATGAGTCACCAACCAGAGTGAACATTTCTACGTAATATATATTGGCAGGGGAGTCATGAAAAAATTAGGCACCACTGAGAGCACACTAGAGACACCCATTCAAATGTTTAGCAACCACTGACTGTCCCTTGGATATGCGGTACATGATATGCACTGACAGAATATAAATAAAGGGAAAAGAAGAAATGAATCCTACACCACTGAAGTATTTGCAACGCCATGCAAATTGCAGTGTTACACACAAACACGAGTTATTAATCATTTATTATTCTTATAGACAAGGAAGCTTAGCTTCAGAGATAGATTAAACGACTTGACCAAGGTCACAAAGTTATGCTTAGTGGCATGACAGGCAATGAACTTTAACATATGTGGCTAGGCATGTGTCAAAGCTATAAACATGTGGTCCCTAGGGAAGCCATGCAAAACAAGACTGAAGCAAGCAGGGAAAGGAAGAAAACAAGACAGACTCCATCGCCCCATATCAGAAGGGAGCTGCCTCAAGCACTCTGGAAAAATGAAACCACTGGAAAAAACATCACACATTACACAGCTACAAGGGAAAACAAAAAAGCAATAGTTTTCAATGATAAATTACCCTTAGGCATATTTAATTAGATAGATGTCAGTCTTTTTCAACCAGCCTTAAAAAACATAAATTAATATGTCACTCTAAATTTAACAGCATACAGAAATAATAGGTTTAGATTTTATTTTTATCCCAATTATAATTTCAGAGTAATCCAAGAAATGACTACCCAAATATGACTAAATGAACACATTTACTCTATCTCAGCACAGGAGTGGAAACAAGACAAGCTAAAGAAGAGAAAAGATACAGCTTTTGGTATGAACTCTGTTGAGCGGGCATCCTTGGCTACTTAGGAAAATCAACGATTCTCTAAGCCTCCTAGAATGGCAATGGGAAAATTATCTTTGTTGCTATAAAAAAAAATCTTCAACAGAGGAGCTTCATATGAACACACATGAAATATTAATATAATATTTAATAAAGAGCTAGGATAATTTTCAAAAAATGTAGTAAAGCCCTTCATAAACATTTTACAAATGAACTTTAAGATATACTTAACCTCTAACTAAAGAATTAAACTATAGAAATCTTAGATGCTCAGACTCGGGTGCACTTTGCCGGGACTAGGCTTTCTTCAGCACGCTCAAGTCTCACCTTCTTTACCCATTCCTGGGGGTATCATCTTCCTGCTACTCACACAGATACCCTTAAGGTGTTTTCTTCCTCTCTCCAAATCTGACCTCCAGACAGACTGGGAAATATCCTTACCAAGGAGTAAAGGATTCACGATACTTCAAAGGAGTTATGCCCCCTTGTATTTTCTTTTTATTAGACTTTGTTTTTTAGAGCAGTTTTAGGTTCACAGCAAAACCAAGCAGAAAGTACAGAGCTTCCATATACCACACCCACCCTTCTCCCCCCTGTATTTGAATAGATATCAAACACTAAAACAAAAGTAAGAATTCTTAATCTGGGGTCTATGGAATGCATGGATGGTCTTCATAGGGTCCATGGTCTCCCAGATATTGTATACTGAATTTTGTTTACAGGTGTACATACAGTTTTTAGGAAGCAGGTCTCATCAAGTTCTCGAGGGGTTGGTATTCAAAAACAGCTAAGGCCACTAAGCTAAAGAATGAAGTTCAAGGTCCAGACAGCAGGTAGAAAAACTAAAGGAACTATTTTGGGAGCAGAGAGGCTTTACCTGTGTCCCTAAGATCACACCCCATAGGTGTCTGCCATGGCAAGTATCAACGTAACCCAGGCCTCAGCTTCAATGGGGGCCACATACATACCCTAGTTAAATAAATTACAACCAATGAAACAACTTTCAAACATCTGATGACCTCTTTCTTTCTTTTTCCATACCTTTAAAGCTTCTATAACAAGGTCCCTCGCTTCAAGTTCTCCTTCAAGAATACTGAATAGTGTCAGGAGCTCAGGCTTACTGAGTTTTTCCAGATTCATCCTGAAAGCCTAAAACAAAGACAACAGTCAATCTCCAGAAGACAGAGTTAATTTTATATTATTAAAGAAAAAATACAGTGAGACAGATAAGAAAGGAGCAACAATTACAGTGTAAAATGCTTTAAGAAAGGAAATGGTTACAATTAAATAGAAAAATAAGAGCTTTCTGACGTTAATCACAAACTGAGCAGTAAGAGAAAATAAAATTCACTTTAATTACTGATTTCATCAACACTCACAAAGATCAATTTTCATCATTTTTCCTCCAGTCATTATTTACAAATATCCTAGAAGGTCTCAGAAAGAATTAGTCACTAATTTTGTTCACTAGACGTTCAGGTAAAATTGTATTGCAATGAATACTATTCCACTGAAAAACTGTTAGACCACGAAAAGATTTCCCAGTTTTAGATAACCAAATTCCAAAACTGTATATAAAACACTCTGGCATCCCTCTGTAATTGGTCGAAATGAAATCTGAGCAAAGATAATGTTTGATGGGAGTATGAGAGAAATTTTTCTTTTAAATTGTCTACTTTCACATAGAACATCTATCACAATATTTATATTTCAAATAGCAAAATAAAACAAGTTCAATTATATACAAATAAACTTTTAAATGACCTAAAATATATTGAAGTAAAATATATTGAATCAATATCTATATTGAAAATATAGATATTGAAAATATAGATAGTGATATATATATAAACATCTTCACTGGCCAGGCTACTGCAAACTGAATTTATTTCATTTAATAAATTCACATTTCTACAAAGTCTTGCATCTTTTGAAATATGTTAAAGGGGAAATTGCATGGCACAAACTCAATCCTTTCCACAAGATTGATTTCTCACAATCTACACATAGAAGTTAGACTGCTATACAATCTTTAAGAGTCTTCTGACCACTGTGCATGGTAAGATACATTTTATAACTTCCAAAGTAGAGCAAACACTATTTTCCCTCTCCCACTTTTTACTTCCAAATTGCCACTCTCATATCTTTTCTTTAAGGTGAATCACAACATAACTCGTTCACACACCCTCCAGCAATTCCCAACTCCTAGGAGCACAGTACATTTCAGGCGGCACACAAAAGAGTCATTGATTCCTCCCAGAGCTACTGCCTTTAAATGAAGGAGAGCATGTAGAAAACGCATACCTCACTGTGTTGTCAGCTTGTGTTCCAGGACATGCTGTACAAATCTTTTGCCACATGGTAAAATATGTTCAAGGTAACTTCACCTCTAACTGCTAACTTTCTACCTAGGGAGTTTTAGCAACTAATAAGTGATTCTCACTTCAGTGTTAGAGAGACATTTCACGACAGTTATTTTAAAAATAACTAAAAAAACAACAAACCGTATCAAGCTACACTTATATATTAAGATGGCATGCTGGGAAGAGCACGTGGCTTTGTGGTCAGATAGATGCTGGGTCTGCATCTAGCATCTAGCTGTGTGACTTGGGACAAGTGTTCTCATTCTTGGTTTTCTTATCTGTGAAAGGGGGATGATGACAGCTAACTCAAAGGCTGGCTGTGAAGACTGAGTTAAGTAAATGTAAAACATCTTGCCAAGTTCTGATACAGGCCCAACAATGGTTTAATCATTAATAACTACTATCCTCTCTCATTTTTCAAAAGGATTCTGAGAAAGGCATTCCTAAACCTGGGGGCAGCCGAGGTCAGTGACCTCCGAAATACCCTCAGCTGCCCTTCTATAGTGGGGACCACAAACGCAGAGGGTGAGAGCGTCCTGGAGTGAAGAAGGGGCGGGGAGGGATTTCAACTACCGCCCAAGGGGCACTGGTTTCTCAGACAAAGCGCTTCCCCTCTTCCCGATGGTTTCATGTTTCAATGTCTCAGAGAGATTATAGGCAGAGGAAAAATCCTATCATTTTAGGCCTTTCCTTTCTCCTTCCATGATGTTAAGCAGAATAATGGGCACCTGGTAAAGGTACTCCGCAAATACTCATTGCACTGAGGAAACTGAGTGGATACGCACCAACGCAGGAAGGAAGGAATAGAGTTAAACACAACAGTGTGCACACGTATTAGTCTTTGTTCCTTCAATATCTTCACAGTCCTCAAATATTCTCATATACAGACTCTAAACTGTCACAAAGAAGCAGTGTGATATGAGTAAAACATCACAGGGGGGAGTGAGGAGTGAGAGTTTCAGTCTCAGCTCTGCCACTCAACAGCTACACGGCCTCGAGGAAACAATTACCCAGCTGCTGTGGCACTGAGTTTCCTCACCGGTAAAATAAGACAGACTGGCTAATCTCTAAGGTCCTTCTGGGTTCCATTCTAACCCTTCACAGGTAAAAATCAAGAATTATTTCTTAGAGAATCCTATTAAATATGAGTGAGAGGTAAATACACAAAGAACTAAAACAGACTGTACCTAAATCAAAGTCTTTGATCTGTTGTGATAAATATATAGCCTCATAAAAGAGTAAAATTGAAAATTGAAACAACCTGCATTGTCACTTTAATAATAAAACAGTCCAGCCTAGGTAGGAAAAATTCTTTTCTTTGTCAATGGCACGAAGAACAATATCCTTGTCATCTCTACATTTGTAAATCACTTCTATATACCAATTTTAATACCTGGAACATTCTGCTAATGTGTACCAACTCATTTAGCTTACTGTCTACATGAAGTGGATACAGTATAAATATGACACAGGAGGAAAAAAACAGCCACAGCTCTGTAATTAAAAAAACAACAGGTCTGGTTTCCCATAACCTTTCTTTCTAAATATTAAAATTTAGCAGTTCTTTACATTTTTATCTAATCTCAATACATGAAACATTGCAATAAATTTTTGTCTGAAATACAAACGAAAGATAGTAAAACTGCATTGTTTTAAGATGGCAGTGATATTCCCAGGGGTAGGGGTGATACTGACCTGATAATTGGCAGTCACACTTCAGTCCTCAAGTATAAATTCTTAAGGTTTTTCTTCAATTACAATTTGAGAAAATTGACAAATATAGTTAAAATGCCGTCAGCATGGTGGAAAAGTGTCCAATACTGCAAAATAATAAGAAATTTATTGTCTAGGTGACCATACTACAAACAATTTGGTAAAGCTCATGAATGTCAACTGTCATTATAGCTGATGTGGCCAGACAGCTGTAGGTTGATACAGACAAGAAAAAAGAAAATAGCCACTTCTTCAAATTGAAGCTGAGTGATATAGGAAAAACATCAGGAATCTGACTTCCCCTTTGCAATTATAATTAGGAAAAGTAAGGACTTTCAAAATCTTTTTTACTTTAAGATGTCCACTGCTATTTCAAGAACTTATGAATGTCACTAGATGAAACTGACTTTCTCTCCCTGAACTGACAAAAGCCTATCGGCTTGAATCACCATGACTTCTGTACAGTGCACTCGAGAGAAAATAACATGATTACAACTGAACTTTGCAAACTGCCAAATCCATGTGAGGACAATTCTCATCCCCTCACCGCCTGCCAATGAATAAACAAAAAAATCAAGCTGTCACCATCTCAGCTTTGTCTGTAAGGGTGATTACTCACCCCAGCTTCTACTTTTTCTGATTTACTTTCAAGTATTGAATGTTGAATTATATACAAATTTTTTGTTGATGTTTTCCTAAGCGTGTATTAGACTCAGCAAACTCTTTTAAAAAATTATAGGCTTTAAATTTTATTTGATAAAGCAATTTTTGTGTTGTATTTTAAAGTACCAAGTCTATTTGACTCTACTTTCTGCCCAATGTATAAATTATGTGGCCCACGATTTTCATAAAAAGCCTGTTTCTAACTCCATATTCATTATCAGAAGTATGATTGCTAGATTTTTGGCATGCCATATTGTAGTCTATAGACTCATTCTCTACTTATTTTCTAAATAAGCTGTTACTTGTCATTGTCATCATCCATTAAGTAGCTCTGAAAGACAAGATCATTTCAACCAAATGCTCATTCCTTCCATTAGAACCTTTCCAAGACCCAACTTTCCTTAGAGTTTCGAGGCAAACATTTTTGTCTAAGGAATGCTACGGTCTATAAATTTGAAATAAAAACCATTTGTGGACAAGTTGTCTGGATACATTATCGTACACTGTGGTACAGCTAGCCTTAGCTGTATTAAGCTTTACAGTTTTCTCAATTAAAAAATACATATAATAAAGGGGCTGGCCCCGTGGCCGAGTGGTTAAGTTCACACGCTCCGCTGCAGGCGGCCCAGTGTTTCGTTGGTTCGAATCCTGGGCGCGGACATGGCACTGCTCATCAAACCACGCTGAGGCAGCGTCCCACATACCACAACTAGAACAACCCACAACGAAGAATATACAACTATGTACCGGGGGCTTTGGGGAGAAAAAGGAAAAAATAAAAAAATCTTAAAAAAAAAAAATACATATAATAAAAAAGACAAAGTTATATATATTTTAATACCCTGGAAAAATAACCCTATTTATAGGCTAAGTATGAAACTTATTTTTAAGTTATCAGTAAATGATTTCAAGCATGAGTTTGCCCAGCATACCATTTGGTCTATTCACATGCTACCTCCCACCAAGTCAGGGCCAACAGCCAGGAGGGCATGAGTCTCCTCTCTATGAACTTTCACGTGCCAACAGTCACAAGAGCTATAGGTACCAGGAAGGGCACAGCCCCATCCCCCGTACCTCCTAAACGGCTGTGCTGATTTTGCCACGGAAGTATGCTGCTGTGGCTCCGGCTCTGTTCATTTTATTCTGACCTTTTCCCTTCTTCGGATAATACCTAAATTCCACTCGTTCTGGTTCTGGTTGTGCATTCTCTTTCTTGAGGAGGTCCCAGCTTTTGCTCTAGAACTCTGAATTAATTCTACAGGATAGCAGGTATTGTTGTTGTGTTTTTTTTACCACATAGAGATTGGGTGGCAGAAAAATAAACACCCCAAACAGCTTCTACAGCTATGTAAACAGTAGGGCAGGATAGGGTGGAGTACAAGTAAGATGTCTGTCTCTCTAGTATCTGGGTGTATGTATGTCTTTATGTGGAACTGAAGGCTTTATTTCTAAGTGGTAGGTGATATGGGACACGAAAGAGGAAAAACATTTTTAGATGAGTCTTAGATATGTTGGGACATAGAAAAACCTCAAAAAATCTACATAGATTTTTTTTAAATCAACTTGGCTGGTATAAAAAACAAATCAGTTGTTTTACACAGAAGATCACTCCTGTAAAACTGGACAAAAATCACTCAGATATCAAATTTAAGAAATTTTTAAAAAATCAATTTTATTTTATTATTTTATTTTTTTTGGCAAGGAAGATTGGCCCTGAGCAAACATCTGTTGCCAATCTTCCTCTTTTTGCTTGAGGAAGACTGTCGTTTAGCTGAAATCAGTGTCAGTCCTCCTCTATTTTGTATGTGGGATGCTGCCACAGCATGGCTTGATGAGCAGTATGTAGGTCTGTGCCTGGGATCTGAACCCACGAACCCCAGGCTGCCAAAGCAGAGCATGTGAACTTAACCACTATGCCACCAGGCTGGCCCCCCAAATTTAAGAAATTTACACTTGGGCTATAACCGACTTGAGATTCAGGCCATTCATTAAGCTTTTAGTATTAGTGATAAGATATGGCAAAGATATAAAGCAAATCTGCTCCAATTACGTAAAGACTGTTTCACATACATATAAGCAAACCCAAAATATGGAAGGCCAGTTAATTCTTAAAATTCAAACAGTCAACACTGACATACAAAATGGGTGTTTTTGACAGTTTTCCATTAGGTAATGTACTTCCTTAAAAAGCTAGTATATATGAAATTTAAAAAAATAAAATAAACGTGTCACATTCATAAACACTAAATCTAAATATGGACAAAAATGTACTGCTATTTTTAAAAATGTATCCAAAGCAACCTCCTAACTGGGGTGGAAGGTGTTGACACATGACCTTGACTATCTCAAAAGATGTACGTTCCCCCATCCTCTGGCACTTCTGGTTTTCAGAAGGGTTATTTACACATTTTAAGATTAGGTCAAGGAAGAAAAACATGTCAAAATACTATCAGAAAATAATTTTCTGATCAAGAAAGCACATCTTTTGTACATTTACTAGAGAGAGTTGGTTTTGCTCTCATTATTCACAAAGGCTTTAAACCAAGGTGTAAAAATGAATCTCATTTTACTGAATTCTATAATACTAAGCAATATAAGCTTTACTACAAATGTCAGATCAATCTTCTGCCAGTTGACGGTAACAGGCATTACTGGATGATTCGGATTTTTATGTGCCTATGTGTTATAACGCGTTATGGGCTGATTTGTGTCCTCTAAAATTCATATGTTGAAGTCCCAATCCCCAGTCCTTCAGAATGTGACTGCATTTGGAGACAGGGCCTTTAAAGAGGTAAGTAAGTTAAAATGAGGTCACTAGGGTGGGCCCTAATCTGACTGGTATCCTTATAAGAAGAGGAAGTTTGGACACAAACCCGGTGTAGGCAAAGCCCATGTGAAGACACAGGGATAAGAGAGCCATCTCCAAGCCATAGAGGCCTCAGAGGTAACCAATCCTGCTGACAGGTTGAGTTTGGACTTCTGGCTGCCAGGATTGCGAGAAAATAAATTTCTGTTTAAGCCACCCAGTCTGTGGTACTTTGTTATGGCAGCCCCAGCAAACTAAAAGGACATGTTAACCACTTACTACTTTAAAGACTAGAGGAGCAAGAGGATCTAAGCCTTCCCTGCACCACGAGAGTGCCAAACACATTTCTCAGAACGCCCCGCTTTGTCTTATCAGTCTGCTTTTTCCAGCCACACTATACATAGCATTACATAAAACATAAAGGTTTTGAAACGCCTGTAGAGATTGTAAATTTCAGGGTCCTGAAATATAATCTGAACAGTACACTTACAAAGAAACTACAACACTGCTACGGGATCGAGACGCTTGTTTATCTGGTACTGTCAATAGAGACTTGGAAGTAGGTCTCAAGAAACCAGTTGTGTAATAAAGCTAATTCTCTGTTAGGTCAACATTTAAAACACTTCCAGTACTCTATTCAAATACACAGTGCTCTAATTCAAAGCAGATTCTAGGATAACAGATTTTCTGGATTTATGCTCAGTACAGAAATTAATAATGATATAATTGAGCTTATTAATGTCAATTACCACTACCTCAGTGTTTTATAGCATAGTTTTCTAAGAAGAATTCAAGCAATAATAGTAATAATAAAAAAGATAAATACTTATTGAGCTAAACATTAACGTGTCCCAGCTAGTGTTCTAAGTACTTGGCATGCATTATTCCGCCCTCACAACCACCTTAGGTGAGTAATAGATGCTATAACCATCACCAACGAATTCAGCATCATCCCCATTTTATAGATGGGAAAACTAAGGCATAGAGGCTAAATAACTTGCTCAAAGCCTCACATTTAGTATATGGCAGAAATGGGATTTGAACTTCTGTAATTTGATTCCAGAGGCTTCCTTAGCAACCATTGCTACTTGGTAATCACCGTTCACATCTGATCTTTTCATTTTATCACGCTTGGGGATTGCGTAGTGGAAAAACCTCCGCTAAAATGTGATTCACAAAGCTGGAAGAGACCTCAGAAATAATCTAATTTAGCACTCTCATTTTACAGATGAAAATTGGGGCCAGAGTTGTTAAGTGAATTACTGATGATTACAGTCACATCGTAAAACTAGGCCTTGCACTCATGTCTTTTTAAGATCCAGTCTAATCCACTTTCCGGGACACCATGATGGATATCAGGTTTTTGTTTTGTTTAGCTCTGTTTTAAGATTCAGGCATCTCTGGTGTATCTCTGTGTGTGTGTGCGCGAATGTCTGTCTCTTTCTCTCTCTGTGTGTACGTCTGTTTCTCTCATTGTCTCTCCTATATGTTGGCAAGAAGATTTATATGTATATTGAAGAAAAGGAGGAAGTGGCCTCATGCCCATAAACATTCAAACATCTCTCCCCCAAAATGAGGACATTTAGCACAACATTATTAAAAACAGGTCTGTCTACCTGGATATCTGCTTACACTCTTTCAGGTATTCTCATCTGAGACAAGACCAAACCAGAAGAACTACATTAGTTAAGCTACTGGAATGTATGTTAATGAAAATGATTAACAGTTTTTACATTAATAATGTTTTCATTAAAATAAAAAAGTCTTTTTTACCTCAGAAAACTACCAGAAGTATGAACCATTTCAAGTATATTTGTCAGTTGCTTTATTTAGTTTAAATGAATTATAACACGGTTTCATTGAAATATGTATATGTCTGTATCATCTACCTGTCCATCATTCCCCTAAATTTTTGTTTTCTAAAATAATGCCACGATGACTTGTAAAATATCACTGTGAGGGAACAATAACATGTAGATTGATTTTATTTCCAGTAAAAGGATGCCTGGGCCACAATTCTAGAGGCAGCCCAGGAATACAAAAACCCTTTAAATGTTAATGTAGGATGAAGTCGTTGACTCCATCCGGATTGCAAACTGAGAAGAAACAGAGCGTATGGTATGGAGGATGAACCATAAAACAGTCAAGGCATCTGTGTTTTAGTTATGCCCATAACTTGACTCTCCCTGAACTGGAAAAATTTCACAAAAGCCTCTAACAGAAATATTGTAATTGATGATGTTGTTTTGCCTTTTAAATTTTGCCTTCTAAATCAGATCACTGATTTTAAAAAAAGTTTAACAATTTGGTTTCAGTTGAAAATTACCAACAGACCTAGCAATTGTTTTTGCTCCAAGGTTCTTCTAGGAAAATAATTCTGGGAGGCAGTGTGTTGCAGTGGAAAATGCAGGGACTTTAGAGGCCCACAGCCCTGGTTTGCATCCTGACTCTGCCACTTCATAGTTCCTTGACTCACTTAACCTTTGAGCTTTAAGTTCTTCATCTATAAAATGGGGATAAGAGCACCTACTCTAAGAGGATGCTGAATGATTTAAATGAGTTAGCGACTGCTCAGTTCTCTCATTTCTCATCCCTGGAGAGCATATATTTGGTCTCATCTGCAAGGATAATGCAGTTTTCCTTTTTCCAATGAGTTGTCATTTTCTATCATTCCTGTTTCTAATTTAGAAATCAAAACAAGTTTACTCCTTCTGACTTGACAGGTTGATCTGCTCCAAGAAGGAGATGGCCTGTCCAGTTCCTGGGAAAGTCGGCTTAGGAACATACACAACACTTGTTCAGGCCAACAGTTTCTGCACACTACTTGGCAAAAGAAAACGACAGTCTTCTGCCTAGACTAGCTTTTGTGACTTTAGGTGAAAAGCATGCTTTTGTTTCCACTGAATTTTTACAGCTTTTAAGCAAGTCACAATTTTACCCTGTAATGACTGAAAAATGGATTTTCTAAAAATATCACAGCTATTTTTTACATTATGTTAAATACATAATGGGTATGTATCTACATTCATAACCCAGGAGCAGTCATCACATGCTCTAGCATCACTTCACCTGTTTACATATCTGTCTTCTGTCTCACAAGACTCCTCTCTTCTGGACAAATACTCTGCCTTATTCAACTTGATTAAACTTAGCACCTAGCAGTCTGTGGTTCAAAAGGGTACTCAAAAACTGCTCGTTGGAAAGAAATGTTCAGTACAGTACCGTGAGTTACAGCCAACAAAACTGGACTTTACCTTTTAGGAGACGAGACGCTACTAAACATTGTTAAGCAGGTGAATATCATAAAGAAAGCATAGTTTTAGGAAGGTTAAGGCTTGAGGTCCAGAGCTGATTTGACTGAAGAGAAACTGGAAGAAGAAAGAGCAGCTGAGAGAAAACTTTAACAGTATAGGTATGAGGCAAAAATGTGTGAACTAGGATGGTGGCAGGAAGAATGGACAAGAAATGACTGATGCTAGAGGCTTCATACAGAATTTACAGTAACTTGCTATTGGTTCTCTTTAAGGAGAGAAGAGGGGAAATAATCCCAGATCAGCAGAGGTTTTAAGACTGGGTGACTAGAAAGATGATGCAATTAACAGAAACAGGGATGTTAGAAAAGGAACTGGTTTTAAGGGGAAAATGATGACTGTGATGTGAGACATGCTGAATGAGAAGTAATTAGACTGCCATGAGGAACACGTTAAGTCTGTCAGTGGGGTAAATGCTATAGGTTTAGAAGTGGGTAAGTCTCTGGGGATGGAGCCTTTTCAGAAAACTTCTGTGACTTCAATTTAAGAACAAAAGGCAATAGGAAGAAGCCGACTCATAGAACTAGACCAGATCATTTTTGTACCCTCAAATATTAAACCAGTTAAGAATCAAATTGGTTCTGTTCTCACTCCTGTACGACCTACTGCCACAGAAAGGCCCACTTAGCAGAAACCAAGAAATGGGGCACCCGCCCTGATCAGAAAACAAAGTTAGTGCTTCTCTCTTTTTCCTACAACTCACCTGTCAGTTATCCTTAATTCTTCTCTCCTTTATAACCGAGAGTTCCCATCTCTTGTTAAAACTATTCACCCCGCTCCCTTCTCCCTTCTGGACTCCTCCCGCCCCGGGTCTCATCTTTCTGGAGAGCAGACCCAGAGCACACTTCTGCCTGGCCTTCCCCAGCAGCTTTGCACAAGCAATCTATGCAGATGCTCCCAAAGATCAGGGTCAGGAGTCTTTCTTCTCTGCAAACCCCATCATCCTGTGTGCTCCTATTTTCCTAGTTTCCATTGAACTCAGTAACAATTAAGGATTATATTCTCTAAACTCAGTAACAATTAAGGATTACATTCTCTGTGGCTCCAGAAGTCAGAAAGGATTCATTTAGCAGCAAAGAACACATTTAGACTGGAAGCTTTGGCTTTGTACCTGAAATACAGTTTGGAAATACTTGGCAGAGAGGAACCACATTACTGCATTCTTTCCTGCAATGCCTGCTTGTAGCCCTGTTTTCCTCAATCCACAAACCCTTGTCCCCGACCCCCGCCCTCCACTCTTAACTCCCCTAGCCCCGGCTCCTTCTTACCCATTTTGGTTGTTCCTATGACTGCTCCTTACGTTTGGGGCAGCAGGGGAATTGTCTTCAAAAGGCAAAAATCACTTTCATCAAAATTACCATTGAAAATCCCTTAAATCTCACAGAAGGTACAACCCTGCACTGTAATGACATGTCCACAAAACCATTTATATTACGCTCAGGAGGAGGTTCTTAAGACAGGAGAGCTGGGAGTGGAACAAGGGACAATTTGGAGAGAAGATTTCAAATGGTTGAATCCCCTGCCTTTCTTTTTCCTGGGCCAAAAATTTCAAGGCAGATAATTTGAATGACAAAATTATGAAACACGCACACTATGAAGGCAGACACACTCTTCTAAAAATCGTTACACCAGATGTCTGAGATTAGCATATATAAGCTTTGTTTCCCTCCACTTAGGAATCTTAGCTATGTATTGAAAAATTTAAAACAAAACCAACCAACAACTGAAAATCAGACACTAATTCTTCACCCTTGCTAAAATGCTAAAGGAGGAAAAGAATATTTAATATTAAATTCTTTAACTCACATGCAAAGTGCTAATAATAATGACAATAATACCTACCGATTACTGAGTGCTTCCTACATGCTAGGTACCTTGCTTTGTGATTTATATACATATTAGTTCATGCAATCCTTAAAAAAACCCTCAAAGTTATTTCCATGTCACAGCTGAGGAAACTGGGAGGTGGTGAAGACAGAAAACTCTGCTCTGGCCCTGGGTCACACCGTGAAAGCTGCAGAGTTGGGATTTGAACCCAGGTTTGCCTTACAGTCTGGGCTGTAAATGACCACACTCTACAGCCTCACGCTAATAAGTCATTTTCTCACTGAAATGCTTAGAACTGAAACTGGGAAGACTTGATTTTTAGTTATTAGCAGCAAACATTCAGGAAATAAGAAAAAACAGCCGTTAGAAACAAGCTGACAAGCCATTCCTGGGATCACTCACCACAGACTGGACAAATTTCCTCTAGAAATAAATCTCTGCTTCTTGTCTCATGCCACCAGACACCATTTCAATGGTAACCCCAGAAACACCACTCTGCTCCACTCAGAAAAGCCAAGAATTCCAATCTTGTTCTGCAGATTAACCGGTGGCACTGCAAACCAGATTCTGCCAAGACATAAACCCGTTGTGGGCTGTGCACCATGCCGACCGTAATCAGCATGAGTCCGTTCAGAGACCCGATGCTGCTGATGCCCCGGTCACGTATTTAGCGCTAGTTCAGAAAGCACCAAATCAACTAAAAATCCATTAAAATAAAAAGTCCCAAAGTAGATCAGTAACTTGTCAAAACCAAACACGGAGAAAGTGTTCTTAAACAAAAATCAGCACTCAGTTCCTGGCGTGCTCCCCTAAATTCACTTCACTCGTCTCGGGTCAGAGTCTTAGAAAAGTAAAATCCTAAAATGACGAGCACTGATTACATTAATACGTCTGGTTCAGATTTCATCGTGGCAAAATTATAAACCTAACCAGCAGCTATTTTCTTATAGGAAATTCAATATTTTAGAGTCTATTAAGATAGTGGAGTTTCAGAAGATAGAAGATAGGGAAAATAAAGTTAAATTAAGACAAAAAGTGGACTGTTTATAATAACAAGATGTGCCTTATCAGTGGAGCATGTGTCCTGTCTACTCTAAGGGGACAGATTCAAACGAAGCGCAACACACACTCATTAAGTCAAACTATATACTAGGCATGTGAAAGACACAAAGATGAAAAAAACCCATACTACCTGCTCACAAAGAATTTTTAATTTAATGAAATAGAGTAAACATATACATAAAAATTCTCCGCATACAGTGCTTTTCTTTATCTAACATGACCAAACAGGTGCTGAAAAAAGCTAGAGGAAAGATTTCTAAGACCCAAATGTGTACCAACTTGCTTATTGTGCCAAACAATCACAGAGCATCATTTGCTTTTTCCTCTCTGCTCTTGAAGGCCCTGGAAATCACTCCTTTGATTTCCTCAGACTCTTACCTTAGTTTACTTTCTGTTCTCACTCAGATAATAAGATGTATCTTTTTTGGGATTTCCTGTTCTGCTTTTAGTTTTTCTCTGCTGCCATTGCTGGTGGCCCATGTCTTACCCTCCTATCGCAGGACACTTTGTGTTTGCTGAAGACCCTCCACATAGTTTCTTCTCTGTGCTTTTTCGTTGGAATCTGGAAACAATCACTAAACAGATCTGTGAGCTCTGAGAGTGGCTCTGAAAACTTCGAACCTAACTATTCAAAGGTAATTACCTTCAGTAGGCCCACCTTCAGATAGTCTCACCAGGAAGGTAAAAGACAGCCATCATAACAGACTCTGCGATTCCACCTCCCTGCATCTCATTGCTATCAACTTTGGCTACAGATAACAGTAGCACGATGGACTTCAGATTGAAAGCAAAAGAAACAATGCTAAAAAATATGGCAAATTTGAATGTATGAAAGTGCTAGGAATAGAGATTACCGAGGATTCAATGGCATTAACATTAGGCCCAAATCATCAATATTTTTGCAGCTGCTGAATTGAAGGCCAACTTGACAAAGCCTTTATGAGCACACTACAGAGACACTTTCCGGTAGTCACACGTGCGTGAATAGCTGGAGTTAACCTTACTTTTATTTATCCTTATCTCTGAGATTTAAAACTTGCTATTACTTTTCATCCCCTGAATTTTGGTCGATGATATTGGTCTTGTAAAATCAATCAACAACATCATAAATGTATCAGTTTCACCTAGAGGGAAAAACCCACCATAAAAGAGGGTCTACAGAGTAACCAAAGGCCACAGGACCAGATTAATCATAAACCTAGACGACTGAACCTGAATTGTCTTCAAACACTTCCTGCCTTTTGTTTCAACAGAACTATACCTTCAAGGTTAACTGCAGTCTCCCCGAGCAACAGCACAGCCCACCCTAGACCGGGAGATACTCACTCCTAATCTACCGCTCTTTATTTGATTATCTATACTGTTTCCTTTGAAAGCCCGCTGTTACTCACTGACAGTCAAACAATATATACTGCATTCCTACCCACACAAGGCCAACTCCACAGATACCCAACACACCCACTTCACTGTGAAATATAAAAGGATGGTTTTTCATCAAGTTCTCGGGGAAGAAATAGGATGGAAAGCAAAAATGAAATGCAACTCAAACCTAAAAAACCCTTAGAAGCTGGGTTCTCCGTCAAGGAATAGAGAGTAGAGGGAAGGTACAAGGGGCGGGGGGGGGGGGGGGGGGGCTGGGGAGTTACTATTTCTCCTTCTTCTAGTCTAAAAAAGTCCCGAAGCAGATGAGCTCTCGACTCAGTGGAGAACAGAGGATCCGAGGGGCTTCAGGAGGAAAGCTGAGGGTTAGAGAATGGGGGATGGGAAGAGCGAAGTCGGGGAAGGCCGCTTCTTCTGTGGAGCTGGCAGTCTACATCGGGTCTCCGATTTTTGCTTCGCCCCATCTCTCTTTTTTGGAAAACACTGACATCTTATGGCTGAAACCAGCTCTGGTGTCACCTTAGCGAGCGGGGACAGGTGTAGGGAGGGATGTCTGGCTTCCTGGGGGTACAAAATGGGGTTGGGAGCGGCAGCCTAGAGAATGGGAACCTGTGCGCCCTCCCCCAAGGTTGAGGCGCTGGGCGAGGGGTCCTTTAGATGAGGGGTGTCAGGAGGGAAGCCCATTCTGCGGAGCTGGGGTTACCGGGAGACAATAAGTAGCCGCGAGGACCCTCGGAGGATGAGGAGCCGCCTCCTCAGGGAATACCGGGACGTGGAGGAGACGGCCCCGCCCCCTCAGGGGTTGGGCGCGAGCGGCAGCTGGGATGGTGGTGGGAGGACACCGGTGATCCCAACTTTGTTTTTCTCTTGAGGACCCGGCCACCCAGCCACCGCCAAACCCCAGCTCCACCGGCTCCTACCTTTTCCCGGCGCTCCGGGCTCTGCTCCCCGCCGCCTCCGCCACCCGCTCCCATCCACAGCCCCCTGAGGCCCCGCCCCCCAGCCGCCAGGCGGGGGCGCTGGCGTTCACCAGGGCCAATCGCCGCCTCGCCTCTCCAGCCCCAGCACCAATCCGCGCCGGCTGGAGGAGGGGCTTCTCCAGTGTCATTTAGGCTCCTCCCGGGGCCCCAGGATCCCTTTTGTTTGGGGAGAGCCAAGCAGGGATTGAGTTCGCGTCACTTCCGGGAGGAAGCATCCTCCTCCGGCCCGGGTTTGGGGGTGGGCTCGCGCCCCTCCCGGCCCGGCTTCTGCAACTTTGCGCCTTCTCTGCAGTTTCTGGGGAGGACCATAGAGAGTGCTCGGTGCTTTACCCTCGTGGTCCGGGAAGCTTAGGACTGGCGGGCTTCGGGTTCCCTGATTGATTGGGCACAGTAACGTTTCAGTCCCTCCAAAATGTTAATAAATGAAGCGCGCATTGGTGTCTGCTGTAGAATTGATGTTGAAAACCTGGTAAAGTGGCTTCCCTGCTCTCTCTTTTTCTTGGACGAACTAGTGGGTGTGGTGCTAGAAGCAAGGGCGCAAAGATGAAAAGCCCGAAGACCCTTTTCTCTTTTCACACTACGTTTGGAAGAGAACACTACCTCTGGAGCCCCTGGGCGGGGAGACCGACCCAGCCCAACCTGCCTTCCAGGTAGAAGTCAAATGAATACTTGCAAATGTGTGTGTCAAGGTTTTCCGTGCTATGCTTGCCAGATGAGGGGTCATTTTTGTGTTCTTGTCCCCGTGGTAATGTGGACAATTGTTTGCGGTGAGGCTGAAACAAAGGAGAGTGTAGAGGATGTAAGGAGTTATCTGTCCCTTCGTGTGAAGACAGGAATGCTGGTGGCAGCAAGCCCTACCACGACCAAATATCCCGGAAGGGAGAGGGTGCATCCCTATCTGAGATCAAGGTTTCTGCATTCTTTTCCCAGTTCACAGATTGATTCAGCTGGTTGAAAGAAGAATAACCACATTATTTTAAATATAATAAATGCCTTTTAATTTTAATATCTAATACAACTAAATATAATATTTAATACAATTAAATATAATGCATAAATACTGTATTAATTTTAATACATTATTCCTAATCTTAACAATTATTACTAAGCAAGGCAGTATTAGGGTCCTAGCACCTCCGGAGACCCTGCCGGTGCAGCCCTGCCCTCATGCAGTTTACGGTCTGGTAGGGGGATGTGGTCAGTCTGTGCAATCACAGGGAAGTTTGAAGAAAGTAAACCAGTATTTATGTCATTACTGTGCCAGATACTTTCATACAATGATATCTTATTTAATCTTCACTACTATATAAAAAAAATCTTGCCTAACCTAAGATAGACATCACTATGCCCATTTTAAAGATGAGAAGATAGAGATTCAGAGAAATCAAGTAAAGTCATAGAACTAGTAAATGGTAAAAACAAGAACTTCCAACAAGGATGTGTGACTCCCAACCTGTGCCGTATTGTGCTCACCACACCCTGGTTCTCACAAGGAGCGCTGGTCTAGAGCCTGGGCTGGGATGACTATAAAACCAGCTTTAGAGCCAGAGAAATCTCTGTGTCTCCCCGTACTGATTGTGGCCCTGAAAGGGGCATCTCTGTATATGAAGGACAGCAAGGTTTACTGAGGTTCTCAACAGCAGCCCAAGTACTATGGAAGTAATGAAGTAAGAAATTCAGAATGTCAGAAAGACATCATTCCCTGGGTTCAGGAGACTGACTATCTGGAAGAGAAGGATGAAGGGCCAGGCACATAGTAGGTGGTTAATAAGTCCTGACAACTTGAAACAAAATGTCTGAAATGGTTAAAAACACAGAGTGTTGGGCGCTGGAATAGGCCCATGAATTTGAAAAATCCCATTTCCTCCTCCTCCCTTTGCCCTGCCTATGGGTGTGCAATGAGGAAGTGCCTCATTGCCTGACAATGAGACAGATGTGGGAGAACAGGCTATTTTCTGCCGGCTTCTGAGTCACTCTGAGAATTGTCCCAGTGAATCAGCTCCCCCCTTCTCCCCCTCCCTCCCTTTGTAGCTGTTAACCCGCCATCTCCCATTCTACCCCAGGCTGCCCCGCAGGCGCAGTGCTCTGTTGCTTACTTCCTCTCCAGCCCCTGGCAGCCCCCTGACTCTCTGGGCTCCCTCCTGCCCATTCCTCAGTGACTGTGGGAGGACCCGGCAAGAATGAGATCATCCCTGCCTTGCAGGAGTCAGAGTCCTGAGGGCATTCAGATGGCTTTCCTTTTAACTCAGCACCCCTGGAGGTAGCAGCCTTGAGAGAGAGTTCTGGAGTTTGTGATTCTTCAATACACAAAACTTGTAAATAGGGGCTGGCCCTTGGCCGAGTGGTTAAGAACACTCGCTCTGCTTCGGTGGCCCAGGTTTCACCGGTTCAGATCCTGGGTGCAGACATGGCGCCGCTCATTAGGCCATGTTGAGGCAGCATCCCACATGCCACAACTAGAAGGACCCACAACTAAAATATACAACTAGGTACTGGGGGGCTTTGGGGAGAAGAAGAATAAAAAAATTTAAAACATTTTTAAAGAACGTGCAAATAAATTTAGAGCCTGGTACAAAGGTATAAAAGGAGGCAGAAAGTGAGTTCATAATAATATCTTGAATTGGTATAACACACTGTACCATTTTTATATCTTTTTTTTTTTTTTGAGGAACATTAGCCCTGAGCTAACATCTGCTGCTAATCCTCCTCTTTTTGCTGAGGAAAACTGGCCCTGGCCTAACATCCGTGCCCATCTTCCTCTACTTTTTTTTTTTTTTTTTAATTTTCACTTTTTTTTTTTTAAAGATTTTATTTTTTTCCTTTTTCTCCCCAAAGCCCCCAGTACATAGTTGTATATTCTTCATTGTAGGTCCATCTAGCTGTGGCATGTGGGACGCTGCCTCAGCGTGGTTTGATGAGCAGTGCCATGTCCGCGCCCAGGATTCGAACCAAGGAAACACTGGGCCGCCTGCAGCGGAGCGTGTGAACTTAACCACTCGACCACGGGGCCAGCCCCCATCTTCCTCTACTTTATACGTGGGACGCCTACCACAGCATGGCTTGCCAGGCAGTGCCATGTCCGTATCCGGGATCCAGGCCGGCGAACCCAGGGCCTCAAAAGCAGAACGTGGCACTTAACCGCTGCGCCACCGGGCTGGCCCCTATATCTGTTATTTTATCAACTTGCTAGTAAATATTAAATGCCTTCTGTGTGTCAGGCAACAACTTAGTAAGAAGAGGTGAAGATTATAGACCATGTCAATTTTTCTCCAAGTAGGTAAACTTCCCAGGTAGGTGATCCGTAAGTGTTTTTTGCTGGCGCTGATGGAGTAAAAGAAGGCTAGGTTGGAAGGGAAAAAACCCGGGGTTCTGTCGGAGTTCTCCCTCTGTCACAAACTCAGTTTCCTAGGGCTGCTGTAACAAATTACCACCAACTGGGTGGCTTAAACAACAGAAGTGTATTCTCTCTCAGCCTGGAGGCTACACGTCTAAATCAAGGTGTTGACAAGGTTGGTTCCTTTCGGGGAGAGGGGGCAGTCTGATGGAGGATCCATTCCACGCTTCTCTCCCAGCTTCTGGGGGTTCCCGGCAATCCTTGGCAATCCTTGGCTTGTAGCGACATCACCCCAGTCTCTGCCTCTGTCTGGGTGGGTTTCCTCCCTCTGTGTCTTGATGTCTCTATATGTCCTCTCCTCTTATTGGATTTAGAGCTCACCCTAATCTAGCACAACCTCGTCTTAACTCATGACATCTGCAAAGACCCTATTTGCAAACAAGTTCACATTCTGAGGTTCCAGCTGGACATGAATTTTGGGAGGGGAAACCATTGAAACCAGTGCTCAAACCTTTGCAAAGTAACATCCCCGCTTAACGTCATCTAACTGCATTAGTAAATGGCATGAGAGTAACAAACGAATTCCTAAAGATCATTTCGGTTCTATGATTACATGAAAATTATATACGCTAGAAGCATTTCTTGAGCCTTTATGCCAGGCACTATAAAACTGCTTTACAGTACATCTCACTTAATCCTTAAAAGAATCCCAGGAGATAGATGTGAATATTTCCATTTTACAAGATGAAGAAATTGAGACATAGAGAGGCCCATGGTTGTGGAATTCCTAAGCGATGAACATAGAGTATTTACTCAGATCTGACTCCAAGGTGCACCCTCATAATTACTATGCTGCATCATCTTTTCTTTACGCTAAATGGGTTAGGAAGATGGGGAATGCAAGAAATATTTTAAAGTTTGATTTATGGAATACTCAGAGTTGAGTAGCAATCTCCCTGGGGTTATGTGTGCAGTTTGGACCGCTTTTAAAACAAAGGGACAGCAAGAAAGGAGGGAACAGTGGGTGGCAATGAAAGCTTGGTAGGGAAGAGGGTACTTACTGAACCTCAGTCTCCTCATTTGTAAAATGGAACAATAGTTCCTGCCTACAACACCAGGTGGTTGTGAACATCCAAGTGAGATGGTGGACATGAAAGTACCTGGTAAACTCTATGAGGGATTGTTGTAAACGACCTGGGAGATCTTGCTCTAGTTGTTTCTCCTCTCCCCGTCTCAGCCCTCCAGCTAAATATCCGGGGTTTGAACATCTGGGGCTAAGACTCCTTCTAGCTGTGACCCACTGGGACTTATTAAGATGCTGGATGAGCTAGATGGAGAAGTTGGAGTGACTGGGAAAAGTGACCTGGCCTGTCTTGCCTACCTCCTGTTCCTCAAGCCTCCACCCGCCTCCTCCCCCAGGGGATCTGAAAGTCGCAGTCTGGAGCCAGAGAGGGCTCTCTTGGCCGGGACCAGGCTGAAGCGCGAAGGAAGGTGTGCTCTCCACGGCTCCCTGAATTTTCTCCCATCATTTGTTCGCACAAGGGGCTTTCGGAGTTGTCCTTAAGCGTTCTCTTCCTGCTTGGATCGGCCCAATACGGGCGACACGGCACAAGGGTAGTTGAGCGATTTCTGGGCGTGGCCCTCACTGTGTTCCCGAGCGTACTGCTCCCCCTAGTGCTGAGCGGTGAGTCCTGCAGCTGTCAGCTTCCCTCTTGGACGACCCAGGGCGATCGAGGGAGGCCTCTCACCTGACAGTTTTTCCTTTAATGGGCGTGGCCTGAGATCACAGCAGGTGTGGGGTTCCAGGGACCAGTAGTTCGGAAAAACCACGTTCAGGGACAGATTCTTCTGGTTTTTAGCTAAATGTTGGGACCAGCTTGGCCATGAGGGAGCCAGAAAACTCTTATCCTGGATTGCGTAGGGGGAGGTTGGAAAGGAAAGGAAAAGAAATCTAACATCAAATGCCTACTATCTATCAGGCCAGGTGCTTTACGTAAATTACATGTATAATCCTTGTAATCTTTACGTATATAATCCTTTACATATATAATCCTTGTGACCATCCTAAGAGGTAATTGCTATTACTTCTAGTTTTTCGAATAAGAAAGCAAGTTCAGAGATGGTAAGTGTCTTGCTAAAGGTCATAGAATAACAATAACAATGACAACATCAACCAATTATTTAGTGCCTACTTCACACAGGGCACATTATTTTTTTAATCCTCACAGCAAACCTTTAACATAGTTACTATAATCTCCATCTTACTGATGAGGTCACTGAAATTTGGGTAGTTTAAGAAAGACATAACTGAGAAGCTTGACTGAGATCAAAGAGCTAGGTCCTCCTGACTCCAGCCCCACACTGTTTCCTTACCACCCTTGCTTCATGGAGCTGGTGGGTGGTGGAGGTGGAACTGAGCCCAGGCCTGTGTGACTCACTGTTCTTTCCATTACTGGGACTGCCTGGCAGCCCTTCCCGACAACCAGGAAACTAAGGCCATGTGATGTTATGGATTTCCAGACTTGAGATAGGATGGCAATGAAAGAGCCAAGGCTGAAGTCTGTGGGATCCTGGAGACAATTTGCTTGGGGTAATGCATACCTGGGGCAGCACCCTGGGACTTGCACAACAGTATTGCTGTTAGGGGCCTTGCGGAGAGCATCCAGAGGACCCTTAGTCCTGTCTCCTTCATCCTATGTGCAGCTCACATGCTTCTGTGAAGTTGGTGGGCCAAGATGGGGAATGCAAAGCTCACAGAGGGGCTAAAAGGAAAGGTAGATGGGGTGCAGTCTAGCCCAGACGGAAAATTCCTGGAAATAGAATGAGATAAACCATGGAGTTCCCAAATCACCCAGGAACTTCCTAAGGATTTGTGTGTTTTTTAACTCCTCCCCTCACCCCAAAATACAGATTAGTCATAGGTCCCTGGAAGAATGCTCTATGACCCTTTGAATGAGTCTCAAATTTTCCTTTTCATTCTAATCTTTGAAATTATTAAATTATTATTGAAAGACATATACCAGAGGATGAGTTGATAACTGGTTGACGTTATGTTTCTTATTTCCAGGTATAAATTTCATAGAGGCGACAAGTGGGAAAAAGATATCAATTGGCTACATTTTTTTTTTTTTGGTAAGTTGACTTATTTCATTAAAGATTAACCTTTTCCCTCTCTTCCAACCCCTCCCCTTTCCATCTCTCTTCCTCTTCCTCCTCTGTCCCTAAAAGTCTGAAGCCAGGCCACCTTTCTGTCCCTGCTGGTTATTCAGATGAAGCTCTGGGCCACAAAGGCTGAAGCTGACCCGAAGGCTAGTCCTCTTTCTCTTTCTCCTCTGTTCCTGCTTCTTCCTCACACATGGCCTGACATTAAGCAGAAAATAATTTCTGTGCTATGGTCAAGAGATGCAGCTTCAGCTCGGCCGGACTGCCCTATGGTTTAGATCCTAAGAAAGCCAGTTACACATTTCTCCTGATCTGTTGTTTCAACTGATGCACCACACAGTTGGCCGAATGCATCTTTGTGGCGCACAAAAGGGAGAAATATTTGCAGGGGAAGTAATGACCCAGTTACAGCTGCACTGTTACTTCTAGGCAATTTCCTAGTAGGTGGTCTTTTGGAGTAGGCTAGTGCTAGAAGCTTCTATGCCCTCATTTCCCCCTGAGCCCCTGCAGGAGGCTCTGTCCTGAACAAAGTGGCTAGGTGACCCAGGCTTCCTGCTTCCTTGGGAAGAGTCTGTACATTTCTCATCCCCTTTTCTTTCTGCCACCTTACCTTTCACTTGCCTTCCTTTTATTCCTAAAATAATCATTGAGCGCCTATTGTCATTGCCACAAGAAATAAAGCACAGCTCTGGACCTCAGGGCACTCACAGTCCTGAGGGGAGGTAGATTTGAGTAGCTTTCTTTCTTTTTCTTTTTTTTTTTTTGAGGAAGATTAGCCCTGAGCTAACATCTGCTGCCAATCCTCCTTGGTTTTTTTTTTTTTTTTTTTTTGCTGAGGAAGACTAGCCCTGAGCTAACATCCATGCCCATCTTCCTCTATTTTGTATGTGGGACACCTACCACAGCATGGGTTGACAAGTGGTGCATAGGTCCACACTCGAGATCCAAAGCAGCAACCCTGGGCTGCCAAAGTGAAATGTGTAAACTTAACCGCTGTGCCACCGGGCTGGCCCCTCTCTTGCTTTCTGTACCCACACTTTCAAATAAAATAACTCAACCCACTGTCTTACGTCATAATCGGGACTCCACTGTCTTACATCATAATCAAGACTCCTCCAGATGTAAGTGACAGAAAATTCCATCCAATCTGGCCAAAGTGAAAAGGGTTTTTATTGGCTCATGCAATGAAAAAGCCCAAGAGTAGGCTGACTTCAGATGAGGCTTGATCTGGCTTCTCAAAAGATGTTATCAGGACCAGGTTTCTCTTTCTGGATCTCTCAACTCTACTTCTGTGTTGGTTCTGTTTTCAGACATGCTGTCTTTCACAATTGGCAATAAGCATAGTAGCTTCAGCTTCATATTGTAGGGAAGAAAGACATTTCCTCTACCCACTCTGGGTCCTTCTGGCTGGACGTTGAATTAAATTCACATGAGACAGAATAACAGGAGAAAATTAAACAAAGCTTTATAACATGTATACATGGGAGAGGCTCAGGCAAGCTGAGCAACTTGCCAAAATGGTGGAAGCTCTCCCGTTACATACCACCCTCAGCTAAAGACAAAGGAGGATGTTGCTAGTAGGGGGAGAGAGTTACACAGTAAACAAGGGTAAGGTTATTATGCAGATTTAAGTCCTTGCTTTCCACAGTGATGAGAGTTTCTAGAGATAAGGTCATTCTCCCTTCTTCCTGGTACAGAGAGGGAGACATCTTCACAGATGGAGATTTCCTTTACAAATGTAAATTTTTCTTAGCAAAGGGTAAGTAAATTCTACTTTTCAGAGTTTCTTTCCTGTCTGCAGTTTTTAAAAGTAACCAGCCCAAAATAATCCTCATGCCAAAGAGATATATCTTGGGGTGGCCAATTCCCGTCCTCCACAATGCCCAGTCATATGCAATAGAAAAGAGCATCTCCCTCTTTCCAAAAGTCTGCAAAAAATCTTGCTCTGTCTTCTTGGCTCTGCTCGGACCATGTGTTCATCCCTGAACTCATCATTGCGCCCAGGGGTGTGTATTGCTTTGATTGGCTAGAGCTGGGTCATGTGCTCTACCTAGAGCTATGGATTAAGCGTGAGGAAAAGCTATAACCTCAAATGAAAATGTATTCATTCATTCATTTCCAGAAAAAATGGGGATGGATGTTTGGGAAGCAAATAATGAGTATTTATTACATATTTGAGAGTCTGTCTCCACTTTTCTCTCGGGTCAGCTTGACCTTAAGCAGACTGTCTCAACCCTTCCTTAGCCTGGACTTTCCTTGCTGCTGGTCATTGTCAGAAACTCTAGGATGGCTAATCTTTGTCTTTTGTTGCCCAAAGCCCTACTAACAAAAGTGTAGCAGCTTTTCACTGAGGATTTGGGGGACTGGAGATGGTATGAGCAGCGTTAAAAAGGTTTTTAAAGATTAGAGGTTCTCAGATTTGAGGGTGTATCACAATCACCTGAAGGTCTTGTTAAATCACAGACTGCTGGGCCCCACCTTCACAACTTCAACAAAAATATATTGAGTCCCGTGTGCTAGGCACTAAGGTTACAGCAGTGGCCCAGGTCTTCTCTCCAAAATTCCTCTAGCTTTTTCATGCATAGCGATTTAATTCCTTATTGCCCAAACCTTTCTCATCTCAGTTCTACCCAGGGAACTCTCGCTTTTCATAGCCGGATAAGCCTGTGAAGTCACTTCCTTCAATAAAAAAATCTATTTGTACTATCTGTGGAGGTCAATTGACACAAACTGCAGCCAGCTTCTGTGATAACATTTTTATTTTCCTGTTGCATAGGCAAACAGGGAATGTTGTGGGCGAAGCACAATGCTAGAGGTATTGACTAGGCATGGCTTTCAGAGGCACAAAAGAGGGAGTGGAATCTTCTTTAAGGAGGAGCTGCTTGACTCCTGTAGCATTGTAGAGGGAGTAACTTTAGAGCCCTACCTACTAGCTGTGTGACCTGGGCACATTACCTAACTATGTTGGGTTTCCAATCCTTTATCCACAAAATTGAGAAAATACTGTTTACTACGAGGGTGTAAAGATGAAATGAGATACCTGGAGACTTACACCTTTTTCTCCTTATCATCAATCACTGAGTCCTGCCAGTTTTACTTCCTGAATATCTCAAATCCCTTTACTGCTATTTCTACCACCATCACTACCATGGCGTGTCCATTATCTTGTCTCTCTCCAGGACAACCGCAACAGCCTTCTAAGTGTCTTTCTAGCATTCATTCTAGCCCCCTGCAGTCCATTCTCCACACAGCAATCTGAGTAGATTTTAAGAAAACACAATCTGATCCTGTCATACCCCTTTCTCCCAATTAAAACTTTCCGTGCTCTTAGGATAACCAGATTCACAAAGCCTTCCTTATCCGGCTTCTGCTTATCTCTCCAGGATCCTCTAGTGCCACTCTGCCCCTTGCTCTCTCTGCTCCAGACAACTGGTGACAGATTCTCTCCTTGGCCAAACTTAGTCAGCCTCCTCTGAGCCCTCTTCTCAACTGAGTCTTGACCTTGGCAATGCCAACTTCCACCTTCCCCTGCCCCCCACCCCCTACCAACCGAACTTTAGCAAGAATCCTGCTAAGTCGGTTTAGAGAATTTCCCTGCCCTTGATATCTGATCACCCTGGATATCTAATCAAGTTCTTCATCCCCCACCTTTGACATCTAAGTCCTTGGCCTGTCTTCAGCAAGAATCCTGTCTGTTTAGCAAGAATCCCTCTACCCTTGATGTCTCCTCTTAGTAATGGTCCATCCACTGATCTCCCTCACTCTGCTTGTTGGCTATAAATCCCCATTTGTCCATTTGGACTTGGAGTTGAACCTGATCTCTCGCCTATTGCCAGAGTCTTGACACCTATTGCAATAGTCCTGAATAAAATCTTCCTTACCATTTTTTTTTTTTTGAGGAAGATTAGCCCTGAGCTAACATCTGCTGCCAATCCTCCTCTTTTTGCTAAGGAAGGCTGGCCCTGAGCTAACATCCATGCCCATCTTCCTCTGCTTTACATGTGTGACACCTACCACAGCATGGCTTGCCAAGTGGTGCCATGTCTGCATCCGGAATCTGAACCGGTGAACCCTGGGCTGCCGAAGTGGAACGTGCGAACTTAACTGCTGCGCCACTAGGCCGGCCCCTCCTTACTGTTTTAACAAGTGTTGGAATAATAATAAACACTGGCTACTTTTCTGTTCCTCTGAGTCTTTGCTAAGGTTATTCCATTTTCTTGGGCTGCTCTTCCTCCCCTATACCTAAAGCCTACACATCCTTCAGATCTCGTCTCAATGTCACTTTCTCAGGAAAGTTTCCTTAGCCCCATAGAGTGAGTGGGTTCCAGTGTATTGCCTTTACAGCATATGTCATGGTTTGTAACTGTATATCTGTGCAATTATTTTGATTAGTATGGCTTTTCATAACTCCTTTGTATGATCCACGAGGGCAAGGAGACCATGCCATTTTGTTCATGACTATTATCTCCAGTACCTTAACATAGTACCTGGCAAATAGTTGGTGTTCTATAAATGTTTGTTGATTGATTGAACAAATGAGTGAATGAATGAACTGTATGTATGTATGCACTATATGTAAAAGGTGCTCTCTAAATCATTCCTTCCAGTCTCCAGCTGTGGTAATAATTCTGGGCACTGTTGTGGGAGACACAACCTTCTGTGGCCTGTTTCAACCTACTGCAGACCCTCCTGGAAGAAACCTAGGCTTGTACCCTTGGAGGTGCCTGGGAAGCCCAGAGAGTTTAGGTGGCTTCCTGAAAAATCCCCTTCTAATGATCTCCCAGGACCATGATTTACTCACTTTTTAATCCTGAATGCCTAGAACAGTGCCTCAGACCTGGTGGTTACTCAAATAGATGATCCTGGAATTGAGGAAATGACCCATTTGAGTGTTTCCCAGGAATACAGATAATCCCCTTGAGAGGGTCTCCTGGATGGATGCTAATGGAGATGGATGCTAGCTCTGTCCTGATGGCTGCCAGCGTAGCAAAAGATGCTTGTTGGGAGTAAAGTCCATGAGAGTCTTTTCTTGGTGCCTAGTACTGTGCAACAGGGAAATGGCAATATAAACTTAGCAAGATTTCTTCACTATTTCTACTACTGCCACCTGATCTCTTATAGCATATACCAGTAGAACTAGCGGTTGTGGTGGGGGGAAGAGGGAGGGAGAGCACACAGCAAGAAAGTAGGGAACTGGGTGTCTGTTCCAGGACCTGACTCCACTTCCATCTCCCCTAACTCTCTCCCTTCCCTTAGTGCCAAGCTTTCTGAGACCACTCCCTCTTCCCCATCCTCACCTTCCATCCTCTCCTCATCCCTTTGTAGTCTCACTCCGCCTGTACTGCTCCCCTAAGATTTCCATTGACCGTCTTGTTGATAAACCATGTGGATATGTCTGGGCCCTAGCTTGTGCTCCCTGTAGCCTTAGACACTGTTCTCCTTCTTCTCTTGGTGGCTATGATGACACCATCCTCTCTTGGTTGATTTCTTGCCTCTCCTTCTCATTCTTCTTTGTGGCCCTTTCTTTCTCTTCCCACTCTACACACTCCCCTGGGTGAGCCACCTAATCTGATGGCTCAGTTACCACTTCTACTTGGATGACTTCCAAATAGATCCATGTCTCTTGCCCAGGCTTCTCTCCTGAGCTCCAGACTCTGATAGGACATCTCCATGGCATGTGTGACCCTCCTTTCCCCCCTACCCACCACATCCTGCCAATCACCAAATCCTGCCAGTCCTACTCCTCAGTCCGCCTAGTCTCTCCACATTTCCTTTCACTACCTTAGTTCAAGCCACCTTTCTCCCCGCCCATACATTCTGTCAACAGCCTTCCATCTGGGTTTCCTGTGTCTGCTCCCGCTCTTCCCTCTTCAATCCATTTCTGCATGGCAACCAGAGTGATTTTTCTAAAGTGAAAATTTGATCAGGTCACTTCTCTGCTTGAGTGCCTAGAATGCCATGGGCTTCCCGTTCCTTCAGGATAAGGCACAAACGTGAACATGTCAGCCACAGCCCTTCTTGTCTGGCCACTGCTTAATTTCCAGCTCCAACTTTTCCATGTCCCTGGCACCAGGCAGCACGAGAGCTCTACTGAACTCTTGAGTCCCTTACTCCACTATGATGTCTTTGGCCTCAGAGCCTTTGGATGTGCTGTTCTGCCTGAACTGCCATTTCTTGTTTCTTCCACTCCAGCTAACTACTCCTTTAGGACCCTCCTCAGATGTCCCTTCCTCCAGAAAGCTTTCTGTGACCTCGTAAGGTCAGATTAGATGACCCTTCCCCCATCCTATTTGTTCTCAATGCACCCCATATTCCCTGTCCTTTTACTTGTATCTGTGTCTCCCTCAGACTGAGAGCTCCTCGAGGGCGGGGACTCTGCCTGGTTCATGGTTGTCTTTGGAGCTTGTAGCATAGTGCCCAGCACATAGTAGGCATACATAATATTTATTGAACGAAAGAACAAGTGATTTCCTAAAACTTTGTCACCACTAGCCTACCACAGTGATTCAGAACAAGGACACTGAAGCCAGACTGCCTCAGTTCGAATCCTGGCTCAGACCCTGGCAATCCAGGTAACCTTGGGCAGCCACTTAACCTCTCTCTACCTTGGTTTCACTATTTTAAAATGTTTCTTACCTCATAGGAACACTTTGAGGATTAAATAAGTTAATGTTTAATGCCTGGCGTGAAGTAAGAGCCATATTAAGAGAGTAATCTACCCTACTTTATGATGAAACATGAATAATTTTGGGAGTGAAAGGGATACTATTACATACATCAGGACAACTGATATAAACCAGGACTGTCCTGGGCAAACAGGGACATTTGGTCACTCTACATGTAAGGGCTCATTAGGTAAGTAAATAATGTCCTTATTTTTATTGGTTTTGTTACTTCTTGTCCATTTTCCTCTAGTGACTAATAGTAAGCTCTTCCAATCACAAATGGCCATATGCTTGTCTTTATGGGCAACGGCAGAAGGAAGAACTAGGGAGACAGTGTCTGTGGGATGGAATTGGTAGGACACCATCAAGGAAACAGAAATGAGTTGAACTCGTGGGCTGTGGGTACAGGAGAAAAGGGAGCCATCTCCCATCCTGCTGAAACCTGAGGGCTTGACAGTCATAAGGCCCATGCGCTTTCCCGATGGGTGCCATGATTTCGAGGAGTGTAGTCTTTCCTGGAGCGTTATCTGTGGGGAGGATCTGTGAATGAGGCAGCCTCGCTCCTGCAGATCCTGCTTGACATGCATTTGCTGTCTCCTCCATGAGTTTGCTGCTTTCTCTCAAACTGTTTCAGAAACATGCAGTTCCATTTGCTTCCCCAACAGGGAGTGTCTTTTCATTACCTTAAAATAGTTGTTTTTATAAACTGGGATAAACACCTGGTGGGCAGGAGTTTTATCTCATGGTCATTCCAATTTGAATTTCATTATTTCTTCTGCTTACCTGGGGTGGGGAAAAATATACTTTCGAAACACAGTTTTCCTTTTTCTGGTTTCCCAGCAGACACATCATCAGATAACAGCACCTCTGCAGCTGGCTGCATCTGCCCGGAATAGCAATTGCAGGCAGTTCTGGGGGTGACAGTGGCGCGTGAGGGGAGGGGTGGGGAAGAGAATCTTTCCTTATCTTGAAATTCGGAAGCCTGAGAAGGTGCCATTCAGAGATGTGTCCCAACTCCAGCCTCACACCCTCTCCTTCTAAGGTGGGAGTAGTGGTGGTAGTGGGGAGGGGAAGGGATAAGAGAATGAATGAACATTTAGTGACACTTCCTATGTGCCAGGCAGTGGTAACTTTCCATTTCATTGCTTTTTTTTTTTTTTTTTAAGATTTTATTTTTTCCTTTTTCTCCCCAAAGCCCCCCGATACATAGTTGTGTATTCTTCGTTGTGGGTTCTTCTAGTTGTGGCATGTGGGACGCTGCCTCAGCGTGGTCTGATGAGCAGTGCCATGTCCGCGCCCAGGATTCGAACCAACGAAACACTGGGCTGCCTGCAGCGGAGTGCGAGAACTTAACCACTCGGCCACAGGCCCAGCCCCCTGCTTTTTTTTTTAAGGAAGATTTAGACCTGAGATTACATCCGCCTCCAATCCAAGTCTAATTGCTGAGGAAGACTGGCCCTGAGCTAACATCCGTGCCCATCTTCCTCTATTTTATATGTGGGATGCCTGCCACAGCATGGCTTGATAAGTGGTGGGTAGGTCCGTGCCTGGGATCCGAACTGGTGAACCCCAGGCCACCGAAGCGGAGCGGGTCAACTTAACAAGCGCGAAACCAGGCCAGCCCTTCCATTTCGTTTAATACTCAGAACAACCTTAGAATATATATTTTAGTCTTTCTACTACATAGATAAGGAAAGTGGAGTTCAAAGAACAATAATAGCATGCTAAAGATATATCAATAGTAGGCGGGAATTTGAATATGCTTCTGTCTGATCCAAACCCGAGGACTTTTATGTCTCTGAGGCCCTCAGAGGGGTGAGAATTTGCTCAAGTCACACAGCCAGCCTAGAAGGAGATTATATCTTTCTAACTTCCCAAAAGAGAGGCAGCACTAGATGATTTCCACAAAACATGCCAGTCATGTGCTTAATTAATATAGAAGGGAGAGGGAGAATTGAAGAAGATTTTGGCTGTTAGTCATTCCGTCTTTCATTCATTCAACATACATATATATAATGCTTAGTATGTGTCAGGCACAGTGTATCAACATTTATGAAGAATAAAGTCGAAAAGGCAGGCTTGAGGGTATGTGTGGTAATTGATCTCAGTTTTGGCCATGTTGAGATTGAGCTATAGGTTTTTCATCACACATTTGGATATTACTGTCTGGAGCTCTGGGGAAAAGTCTGTACAAGAAACACAGATTTGAGAACTACCCTAAAATAGGTGGTAGTTATTCCATTAGCAATGAGTGAAATAATTAGGGTCATGTGAGGGAGACGAGCATTGAGGATGGAACATCAGGTAATCCTGACATTTCAAAGGGCAAACAAAGTGAAGAGTTCATAAAGAAGATGAAGAACTGTCTAGAGATGCAGGTGGAGAGTCAGGAGAGAGAGATGAATTTAGTTAGATTGTTTTTCTATTTTCTTTTTAAAAATCAGTGTATTGAGGTGTAATTTACTTAGAACCAATGCACCCATTCTGAGTGTAAAGTTCCCAGACAGATGCAACCATCAGATGCTATCACCTCAGCAGCCAGCAGGCAGTTCTGGTGCAGTTTTGACAAATGTATACCCGCCTAAGCTCCACTCTAGTCAAGATATAGAGCCCTTCCATCATATTGAAAATTCCCTCAGGCCCTTCCCTGGTTATTCCCCTGCACTGTCTGTTCCAGGCAACCACTGATCTGATTTCTATCCCCATAGATTAGTTTTGCTTATTCTACAATTTCATATCAATGGAATCAGACAGTATATACTCTTTGGAATCTTGCTTCATCAATGTCATTGCATGGGTCAGTAACTTGTACCTTTATATTTCTGGGTAAAATTTCACTGTATGAATATACCACAAGTTGCTTATCCACTCACCTGTTGATGGACACTTGGGTTATTTCTAGTTTGGGACTATTATGAATGAAGCTGCTATGAACAATTGTGTATGTCTTTTTGTGTATATATTTTTTCATTTTTCTTGGTAAATACCTAGGAGTGGAACTGCTTCCTCAAATATTACATGCATGTTTAAGAGAAATTGCCTAACTTCTTTCTAAAGTGGTTATGCCATTTTATGCTCTCATCAGTAATATATGAGATTTCGGGATGTGCTATGTTCTCACTGTACTTTGGTATTGTTGGTACTTTTAATTTTCAGCCAGTCAGGTAGGTGTGTAGTAGTACCCAGTTGTGGTTTTAATTTGCACTAATTTGATGACTAATGATTGAGTATCTTGTCATGTGCTTATTGGCCATTCTTTGGGTTTATTTCTGGTCTACTTAGCTCCATTTGTATATATTTTATCCTTACTGCAATACAACATTGTATTGATTATTGCGCTTATAATAAGTCTCCAAGTCTAGTTATATAACTCCTCCAGATTTTGTTTTACTTTTCTCTGAACTGTTTTGCTTATTCTAGGTCTTTTGAACTTCCACATGAATTTTAAAATCAGCTTGTCAATTTCAACAAAAGAAAGGCTGCCAGAATTTTTACTGAAATTCTGTTGAATCTATCAATCATTTTGTGAAGAGTTGACAGCTGAACATTATTGTGGCTTCCCATATATTTATTTAGGTATTCTTTACTTTCTCTCAGCAATGTTTTCTAGTTTTCCACTTATGAGTTTTGCACATATTTCATTAAATTTCTTCCTAAGAACTTTGTGTTTTGATGAAATTTTATGATGTGCCTTGATTTCTCATGTTTCTTGTGCCTGGGGTTCATTCTGTGGACTTATAATTTTCCTAAAATTTGGAAAAATTTTGACCACCATTTCTTCAAATATTTTTTCTGACTTCCCTTCTCTCCTTTTTCCTTTAGGGTCCAGTTGCGTATATAATAGGTCACTTGAAGTTGTTTCACAGCTCACTAATGCTCTGGTCATTTTTTTTTTCAGTCTGTTTTCTTTTTGTGTTTAATTTTTGTATAGTTTCTATTTCTATGTCTTGAAGTTCACTAATCTTTTTTTTTCAATGTCTAATATGCTGTTATTCATCTCAAACATTTTCACTTTTATCTTTAGAAGTTCAATTTGTCTTTTTGTATTTTCCATGTTTTCACTTAATATGCTCAATCTTTCCTGTACCTTCTTAAACATATGGAATATAGGGTTTTTTTTTTTTGGTGAGGAAGATTAACCCTGAGCTAACATCTATCGCCAATCTTCCTCTTTTTGCTTGAGGAAGATTGTTGCTGAGCTAACATCTGTGCCAATCTTCCTTTACTTTGTACGTGGGATGCCACCGCAGCATGGCTTGATGAGTGGTGTGCAGGTCTGCACCTGGGATCTGAACCAGCAAACCCTGGGGTGCTGAAGCAGAGCACAGAAACTTAACCACTATGCTGCTGGACCGGCCCCAGTGGAATGCAGTTTTAATAACTGTTATGATGTGTTTGTCTACTAGCTCTATCATCTATGTCATTTCTAGGTCACTTTTTGTTGATTGATTTTTCTCTTCATTATGGATTGTATTTTTCTGCTTATTTGCAGGTCTTGTAATTTTTGGTTGGATTCCAGACACTGTGTATTTTACCTTTTCGTGTGCTGGATATTTTTGTATTCCTATCAGTATACTTGGGCTTTGTTCTGTGCTGTAGTTAAGTTACTTGTAAACTGGTCCTGCTTGGTTAGGCATGACCAGAACTGTTTTTAGTCTATGGCTAATTTTGCCCACTACTGCAGCAATACCCTTCTGAAGACTCTACTTGATGAATCTGTAAATTATAAGGTTTTACACTCTGGCTAATAGATTAACCCTGAGGATTTCCCCCTCTACTCCTTTCAAGTGTTTTTTTCCTTCAGCTTTGGGTAGTTTCCTCACACGAATGTACTCAGCCAAAGCCTTGAGGAGGACCCTCTGCAGATCTCTGGAGCTCTCTGTCTGTGCAGCTCTCTCACCTCTGATGCTTCTCACGTGAACTCTAGCTGCCATGGCCTCCTTGAATTCCCAGCCTGATCTCCTAAACCAAAGGAGACTTTCGGGCTCTGCCTGGCTTCTCCCTTCCAGTGCTGACGCCTGGAACCCTTTTCTGTCACAGACCGAGGCAATCATAGAACTCATCTTGTTTGTTCCCTCTCTCCTGGGGATCGCTGCCTGTGCTGCCTGATGTATAATGCCTGGAAACTGTTGTTTCATATATTTCATCTGGTGTTCTAGTTGTTTTAGGTGGGAGAGTAAATTTTGTCCCTGTTACTCCATCTTGATCAGAATTAGCAGTCCTGATGCTATTTTAAATGATATTAAAGTTTAAATTTCTTTTCAATTATTTATTCATAGTCTATGGAAAAACAATTGGTTTTTGGTATTTGACTTTGTAGCCTGCAACCTTGCTCAATTCCTTACTAGTTTTTGCATTTTTGGAGGTAGATTCCTTAGGAATTTCTAGGTACACAATCACGTCATCTGTGAATACAGAAAGTTTTACTTCTTCCTTTGCAAATTGCATGTGTTCTCTCTCTCTTTTTCTTTCTTTCTCTGTCTAACTCCCCCTCTCCTGCCTTGTTGTTGTCCTGGGAACTCTATTACTGTGTTGAATAGAAGTGGAAAGAGCAGACCTTCTTGCTGTGTTCTTGATTTTGGGAGAGGAAAGCTTTCAATCTTTCATTACTGAGGATGTGTTAGTTCTAGGCATTTGTAGATGTCTTTGTTGGGCTAAAGAAGTTCCTTTCTATTCCTAGTTTGCCGAGAGCCTCACCATGAATGGATGTTGAATTTTATCATATGCTTTTTCTGCATCTATTGAGATGATAATATAATTTTTTTTTATTAATGTTATGATAGATTACAACCTTGTAGGATTTCAGTTGTACATTTTTGTTAGTCATGTTGTGGGTACACCACTTCCCCCTTTGTGCCCTCCCCCCACCCCCCCCTTTTCCCTGGTAACCACCGATCAGATCTCCTTATCAATATACTAACTTCCACCTATGAGTGAAGTCATATAGAGTTTGTCTTTCTCTGACTGGCTTATTTTGCTTAACATAATACCCTCGAGGTCCATCCACATTGTTGTGAATGGGCCAATTTTGTCTTTTTTTATGGCTGAGTAGTATTCCATTGTGTATATATACCACATCTTCTTTATCCAATCATCAGTTTCTGGGCATGTAGGTTGGTTCCACGTCTTGGCTATTGTAAATGAGATGATAATATAATTTTGCTCTTTTATTCTCTTAATTGGTAAATTACAGTGATCAAAAGTCACTAAATCAATCTTGCAGTCCTGAGATAAACTCCACTTGATCATGATGTATTATCCTTTAAGAAATCCTTTTTATATATTGATGTATTCTATTTACTAATATTTTATTAAGGATTTTGCATAACGTTCGTGAGAGGCATTGGCCCAGTTTTATTTTCTTGTAATGTGTTTGTCGGGTTTTGATGTCAGGGTAATACTGGCTTCATAAAATAAGTTGGTTTGAATTCCTTTCTATTTTACTTCCTGAAAGAATTTGAGTACAATTGGTAACATTTCTTCACTCGGTGATAAGTAGAATTCATCAGTGAAGCTGTTTGGCCTGGAGTTTTTCTTGTGGAAAGTTTTTAAATTAAAATTTCTATTTGTTTAATAGATAAAGGACTATTCAGATTTTATATTTCTCTTGTGTCAGCTTGGGTAATTTGTCTTTCAAAGATTTTGTACACTTCATGTCCTTTTCCCCCAGTTTTATTGAGATGTAGTACACAAATAAGATTATCAGATATTTAAATCACATCCTTTTAATATTTACAGAATTTCCAGTGATTCCGTGTATTATTCTTGATATTGGCAATTTGTGTTTCTTTCTTTTCTCTTGATTTGTCTATGTTGAGGTTAGTTAGCTTTTGCTGCATTGCCAAATCCTACAATCGCAATGACTTACAACAACAAATATTTATTCATGATTACGGCTTTGTGAGTTGGCTCTGGCAGCTCAGATCTAGGCTGTGGATGGTGTTCCGGTCTGCTCTGTGTGTTTCTCATTCTGGGACTCAGGCTGATGGAGAAGTAGCTACCCTGGGCACTTGCTTCACATGGCTGAGGGCCGAGAGCAAGAGGGCAAGTAGAAAGTCTTCTTTTGGAACTGACCACATTATCAGTTCAGTTCACACGTCATTGGCCAATGCAAGTCCCATAGCCAAGCCTAAAGTAAATAGGGGCAGGAAAGTATACTCTGCCCACAGTGAACCATGGCAAGGCTGGAAGAGAAAAAATTTTGAGCAAATAATACAATCTGCTACAAGAAATGTCACAGAATCCAAGGAAAGAGAGTAGTTGTTATCAGCGTAAAGTGCTTAGATGTCAGGTAAAAAAGATAAGAATAAAAATTATCTTTTGAGTTACATTGATGGGTTTGAGTAGAGAACTTTCCATTGATAGTGGTAGCTGGAACCAGGTTAAAGTAGAAACAGGAGTGACAGGAAAATAGAAAAAAGAAAACAATGAGTGAGGACTACATTTTCCAGAAGCTTCCTTAAAAAGAAATAAGAAAGATATTGTCATACCTAGTGGGGAGCATGGAGCCTGGAGATGGGTGTGTGTATGTGTATGTGTTTAATTGATAACATTTGTACGTGTTCCTTGGCTGAGTGGAAGAAGTTGGTAAAGAAAGAGAAGGGAAAGATACGAATCATGTTAGCTATCAATGTGTTTGCCACACCAATAAAAGAGGGGCATAGAAATTTCAGAGATGTGGAGGATACAGAAGACAAGAATTTAGGCCCAGATGGAATGGCTGACTCTGAAGAGGGAGAGGAAAATCCTTTGAGCCGGGAGACCATAAGGAAGGATATGTGGTGGGTAATCCAAATATATTTATGAGAGAAGGGGGATGAGAAATGGAGGGAGTTCTTGGCTTTGATTTTCTCAGTGAAGTAGGAGGACAGGCTATCTGCTGAGGGCTTGGGGAGAGTGAAGCAGATTTGTAACAGCCCTTGATGGACCTTGTCAATGACCACTTTGTGCCAGAGTATACAGTTTTCTCTACTAGGACTCAGAAGTCCAGGCTTAAGAGCAGAGCTGGCAGTTGTAGAACTGACTCAGGGTCAGGGTTTTCCGGGACTCATGAGTGGGAGAAAAAGGGAGAGAGGGGACTGAGGAGGCTGGCGAGAAATCATTCAAGTTATTGGCCAGAAGTCTAGCTTGGATTTTGAAGGACTGGGCCCTGGGGTTGAGCGGGGAGGGAGTATATGCCATGAAGCAATAAACGAGTTAAAGTGCTGGAACTCAGTGAGATGACATCAAGGAGTGGGAAGTGGGAGGGAGAGAATAGAATTGGAAGGATTGTCGTCCAAGTGGGATATTGAAGTTTAATTTTTGAAAGATGGAGCTGTGCTAGTAATGGTCCAGTTGTGGCCTTGAAAAGGGTAGCTGAGAGTAGAGCAGAAGGTTATTTGAAGTGATCAGGACAAAGTTAGGGGGAGGTTACGGTGTCGCATGGTTTGGCCTCAGCAATTTGTCTCAGGACGATGGCGGGAGTTACTATGTAGTCATAAGTGGGGAGAGTCGTCAGCTGGTGTGGCCAGGGTCAGTGACAGCCTCGTGAGGTAGAAGACAATGAGCCATTCAGTTTGAGGAGGGCTTGAAACAAGGGTAAAAAAGTAATAGTGTGAACTGGCGGGGACACTGGGAGACTGCTGACCCCACATGCACCCTCCTTGGCTGGAAAATGGAACTCACGTGGGAGGGAGAGCTGCCTCCACACAAGAGGGCCACAAGGGACCCAGCGTCCTTGGGGTAAGGCCAGGTTTCAGTTATGGTGAGGGGGAGGATATAGTGAAAGCCCTTGGAGGGCATTGTGGATGTAGAGGTTGTTTTCAGTGGAATGAGGGTTACCAAGAGCACAGGGGAAAATATGCAGAAGGAAAACAGGAAGGCGGAGAGGAGAAAGGTGGTGAGTGGCCCCACAAAGGGACTTAAAATATAGCGACTGAGTTTTCATTCATGTATCGCGGTACTAAGCACATAGTAGGCACTCAGTTAATATATGAGTAACTGAATAAATGAATGAATAAAGTTTGTTCCCTGTGGCTGCTTACTTTGATTCTCGGGGACTTAGTTTCTCCATTTGTTTACTGGGAATGCTGTTGCATTCTGAAATTTACAGCAGTTTCCTGTCCCAAGCCCCAATTCTTTCCATTTGGCAGAGTGGGTGTCTTACTATTCTACCCCATTTCTCCCAGGAAGTCAGGGAAAATCATGGCTGAATCTTCTGATTACAACTTGGGAGAAACTTGAAGTTCAGAGAGAGTAAAGAGTTCACTTACTATCAGAGATTAAGATTTATAGGAAGACTGAGAAAGAGATAGGGGTGTCTCCCCGCTTTCCAGCCAGTTCTGTGCCTCACGGGAGAGCAGTAGTCCAAGGCCGGCTGTGGATGGTCAGGTTCTGCGCAAGGCAGCCTCCAGCAGGTGGGGGTGTGGAGTTGCAGAAGGTTGGCAGCCTTGCAACGAACAGGAAGGCCAAGATGCTGTGCTGCTGCCACCCTCTGGTCTGGATGGGAGATGCTCTTCGGAGAGATGAGATTGTCCTTGCCAGGTAAACAATCGAGCTAGGGAGATGGGCTTCTGCTACCCTATCATTCTCCAGCCGTCACTCTAGGGTCCTATTGCCTCGTGGGAAGAGCAGGAAGCAACAGGGGATGGATACTCCCTGCATCTTTTTCCTCTTTGCCCTCAAGCTCTGAGTCCTGAGGTCTTGACAATGGTGAATGTAGCCTAAGGAATGTAAGCACAGGGTTTGTGGGTTCTGAGTCCCGGCTCACCCACATTCCAGCCATGCACAACAGGCTGCTTCCCGGACCTCTGTGAGTGAGTGATGATGGTGCCTGCTTCCCTCCTCCTCAAGCTTTTGTCCTGAAATATGTGTGAAAGCCTTGGTAGAGTGAAGACTCTAAAAATATAAGGATTTACGTGTTGTTAATGATTAAAGGTAGTTAAGAGCAAAAATAGGTTCCTCAATCTTTTCTAGAGGAGGGAAGAGGAACTCTAAGGAAGGTATGAGCTGAAGATTTCCCTATGTGCAGAACCGACTCTTCTGACTATATGTTTTCACTTCTGTGAAGTCATAGAGCGGAGGGGCAGGAATATCAATATACCATAGAACATTGTAGGGAGGTTGGAAACACTCAGAAAATGGAGGCCATTCAATAATAGCAATAAAATACCATGTATTAAGTGTCTACTGTGTTCTAGGTACATTGCATGTGTTATTTAATTTAGTCATCTCAACAGCCCAATAGGGTAGATGTAATTATCTCCTCCAGCTAGAAATGGAATCTTAGAATCTGAGAGGTTAGGTAACAGCAGAGGGTTGCACAGATAGCAGGCAGTGATGGCAGGATTGGAACCCAGGCTTGTTTGAGTTTGATAGCCCGGGCCTTTCCCACTGTAGTGTGTGGCTTCATACTTCTCTAAATCTTCAAGACTTTCTAAGGGCCTGTCTTAAGCTGGTTACTTAAGAATCACTCAGGGACTTGTTAAAATGCATCTTCTTGAGTCCTCCACCAGGCAGAATGTCATCTACGCTTTAGGTTTTTTCCTTCTCTTTCTCTCTTTTCTTTCCACGTCCCTCTCATTGCTTTGGTTGTTTAAGAGGTCATAGTGATCAATACTTTTGTCTCTTGACCATCTTATACCTTATAACGTTTCTTGAAAATACTGGCAAATGCAAATTCATTTTGTCAAGCCAGGGACCCCTGAGTTTCCCCAACAGAGTATTATGCAACCAGCATCCCCCTCTTGTTCCAATAATACACTTTTATCCACCTTATTCTGCTGGGGATACAGGAACCATCTTTGGACACAGACAGTTCACTACTGGAGAGAGGCCTCCACTTGGGGAGGACTTGGCCCAAGGAGGGAAATAGAAACAGAAAGCACGTGGATTCCTGGGGTTTATTCACCTCATCAGTCAATACATAATTACTGAGTACTATGTGTCAGGCACTGGGTGAAGTGTTGTATGAAATGTATGGCATGGAGCAATGTATGAAACAGATGAAGTCTCTGCTCTCATGGAGTTTTAGATGGTGCACAGAGAAGACCTCTCTGATTATGTGGCATTTGAGCTGAGATCTAAGTGAAGTGATAGAGTGAACCATGAATTGCTAGGGAAAAGCATACCAGGCAGATGGAATGGTGAGTGAAAAGTCTTCAAACGGGGGTCACTTGGGTGTGTTTGAGGAACTGCAGGAAGGCCAGTATCCAGCAAGGAGGCTGGAGTGGAGTGGGCAGAGAGGAATGAGGTAGGAAATGAGATGGGAGAGTAGCACAGGTTGGAGCATGTAGGGCCTTGTAGGCCACTGTGAGAATTTTGGGTTTTGCTCCAAGATGAGAAGGGCTTGGCGGGTTTTGTGCAGGGGAGTGACATGATTCAATTTAGCTTTTAACAGGATGGCTCTGGGTGCTGGATTGGGGATAAACTCTAGAGGGTGCGGTGCTAGCTGAATCCCCAGGCAGCTCTGCATCTCTCTTGAACATTTTGTCTGATTCTAGCCTTCATCTGTCTACCATCATGGCCAGATGGGGAACACAGGCCAGCTATGCCCCTCTACCATTCTCTCTGCTCCTCCTGCCCACTCCTAGTCATAGCACCATGATTCTCAATAGTTGCAAATTGATGGTGGTGGTAGACTTGATAGTGGTGGGGATGTTGGCCACATTAGTAGTGTCTGGATACCAGAAAAGCCAAGCCCAAATACCCCCATTATACCAGAAATAAAACAATTTTGACTATAGGAACAAAGTGGCAGAGCCATAACTCATTTACTCACTTACTTATTCCCTCATTCTTTTAACTTTTGTTGAGTGCATACCATGTGCCAAGCACTGCAAGAACCACTGGAGAATTAGAAATTTTTGAAAAGGCCCCTAATACATAAACTCTATCCCAGAGGAAACTCTCAAACTAATTACCAGCATTTATCAAGCACTTTTGATGAGTCAGATACTGATTTAAGTGCCTTTTTTTGTACTGCCATATTTAATCATTTAAATTAACTCTGTTAGGCATGTACTATTTTAGTTGCCATTTTATCAGTGAGGAAATCGAGGCACACAGAGGTTAAGTAACCTGTTCAAGGTCACCCAGCTGTGAAGTGAACTGAGATTTGAGCCCAGACTATCTAGCTCTAGATTCTATACTCCTGTACGTAGACTCGAGGGGAGAGGGCTAACCACGTCATTATAATGCAGGGTGATGTGTACACACTAGAGCTGCAGGAGCATTGACATTATGGAGGGGCGAGGCCCAAAGCCTCTTCAGATTTCCAATCCTGTTAATGCCATTGTAGTATATAACTTCTCCCTATAAAATGCTGCAAAGTACAGCTAAGATTTTTAAGTGATGCTTCCAGATTCTTAATAAAAGATTAAAGTAATTTATAAAGCTATTTTCTAGCCAAGAACCATCCCTTTCTTGGACTGCTTCACTCACTCATCATTTCCATCACAAGCTGATAACTTTTTTTGGGGCAGTCTATTCTTCATAAAGGAAAAAATAAGTTTTTATAACAAGTAGAGGCCAACCAAGCTGGGTTGGGCTATGAAGGCCTGGGGGTGGGTGGGGGCTTGGCTCACTCATTATCTCAGCTTCTCCTCCTCTCTAGGGACCTCACAGCTGGCTGGAATCAAATTTATGCCTTGGTAAAATGACAAGTCAGTGCAAATTATGGAAATTTAGGATCTTTTGGGCACAGTTGAAACCACAAATCTTACATCCTAGAATGCCAAGGGGATATATTACTGGATTCCCAGGTGCTAGGAGAGCACAGAACGAGCCACAAATGAACTCTGCCTGGAGAAGACAAGGAAAGCTTGTAGAGTAGAAAGGAGTAGATTAGATGTGAGCTGGGCTTGAAAGATGCGTTGACCTTCACGAGGCAGTAAGGCGAGGGAAGGGCATTCTAGTAAAGGAAAAGTTTGTGTAAAGGATGTAGGGAAGGGTCAGCCTTCTGGGTCTTGTGGGATCATTCCATCCTAAAACACTGAAAGTCTTGGGGGTAGAATCTAAGTGGGACTTTTTCCACTTTGTTGGATATTGTAATAATAAGTGATATCTTCACTCGTGAGTGTTTTCTCTCTCTCCAGCTTTAGACTGAAGTATAATTGACATACAATAAATTGCACATATTTAAAGTTTACAATTTTATGTTTTAAACATTCCTATGAGACCATCACCACAATAAGATAGGGAACATATCCATCACCCCCAGAAATATCTTTGTGCCCCTTTCTACTCCCTCTTTCCTGCCCTCTCTTGCTTCCTCCCCTCCTTGCCTCTGGCAACCACTGATCTGCTGTCACTATAGATTAGTTTGCATTTTCTAAAATTTTATATAAATGGAATCATACAATATGCATTCTTTTTTGTCTGGCTTCTTTCACGTAGCATAATTATTTTGAGATTCATCCATATCATTGTGTGTGTATCAATAGTTCATTCCTTTTCTCGGGGTGAGGAAGATTGACCCTGAGCTAACATCTGTGTCAGTCTTCCTCTATTTGGTATGCGGGACGCTGCCGCAGAATGGCTTGATGAATGATGTGTAGGTCTGCACCTGGATCCGAACCTGCAAACCCCAGGCCATCAAAGCAGAACACTCGAATTGAACCACTACGCCACCGGGATGGCCCCTAGTGCATTCCTTTTCATTGCTGAATAATACTTGATTGTATGGATATAAATACCACCATTTGTTTCTCCATTCTGTTGATAATGGGCATGTGGGTTGTTTCCAGTTTTTGGCTATTACAAATAAAGTTGCTGTAAATATTCTGATGCAAGTATTTTATGAACTTGTTCTGTCTTTCCTTTTGGGTAAGTATCTTGGAATATAGTAGGAATATGTTTAATTAAAAAAAATTTCCAATCAGTTTTCCAAATTGGTTGAACTATGAAGGTTCCAGTTGTTTCACATCCTTGTCAACACTTGCATGGCCATTTTTTAAATTTTAGACATTCCAATAGATAAATAGTGGTACTTCATTATGGTTTTAAAATTACATTTCCCTAATGACTAATTATGTTGAGCATCTTTTCATGGACTTATTTTCCTTTTGTCTATTTTCTTTGCTGAAGTGTCTGTTCAAATCTTTAGCCCTCTTTTTTTTTGGAGGAAGACTGGCCTTGAGCTAACATCTGCACCCATCTTCCTCTACTTTATATGTGGGACATCTGCCACAGCACGGCTTGCCAAACAGTGCCATGTCCGCATCCGGGATCTGAATCTGGGAACCCAGGGCCGTGGAAGTGGAATGTGCCCACTTAACCGCTGCGCCACCAGGCTGGCCCCTCTTTAGCTCATTTTAAAAATTGGTTGTTTCCTTTCTTATTGTTGAGTTTTTAGAGTTTGTTATATATTCTGGACACAAATCCTTTATCAGATACATATTCTACAAAGAGTTTCTTTAAGTACATGGCTTGTTATTTCATTCTCTTAGCAGCGTCTTCCATAGAGTAAAAATTTTAATTTTGATGAAGTCCAATTTGTCATTTTTTCTTTTATGGATTGTGTTTTTAGTGCCATATCTCAGAAATCTTTGCCTAAGCCAAGTTCACAAAAGTTTTCTCCTAGAAGTTTTATAGTTTTAGTTATTGTAGTGAGATATAATTCACAAACCATAAAACTTACTCTTTAAAAGCTCACATTTCAGTGGTTTTTTAGTATATTCACAAAATTATGCAACCATCACCTCTATCTAATTCCAGAACATTTTTGCCACCCCAAAAAGAAATCCTGTACCCATCAAGCATCACTGCCCATTTCTCCCTCCTTCCAGCCCTTGGCAGCTAATCTATTTTCCGTCTCTATGGATTTGCCTATTCTGAACATTTAATATAGATTGAATCATACATTATGTGGCCTCCTGTGTATGACTTCTTAGCATAATATTTTCAAGGTTCATCCATGTTGTAGCATATATCAGTACTTCCATCCTATTTATGGCTGAATAGTATTTTGTTGTATGGATATACTACATTTAGTTTATCCATTCATCAACTGGTGAACGTTTGGGTTCTTTCTACTTTTTGGTTATTATGAATAATGCTGCTATGAACATTTGTGTATGAGTTTTTATATGGACATATGTCTTCAGTTCTCTTGGATACGTGCCTAGGAGTGGAATTTCTGGGTCATATGGTGACTCTATGTTTAACTTTCTGAGGAGCTGCCAAATGGTTTTCCAAAGTGGCTGCACCATTTTACACTCTTACCAGCAATGCGTGAGAGCTCCAGTTTCTCCAAATCCTCTCCAAAATTTGTTATTATTCCTTTTTTAAAAAAATTATTGTCTTTTTAGCGGGTGTGAAGCAGTATGTCATTGTGGTTTTGATTTGCATTTTATTAATGACTAATGATGTTGAACATCTTTTCATGTACATATTGACTATTTGTATGTTTTCTTTGGAGAAATGTCTACACAAATTCTTTACCCATTTTTAATTGGATTATTTGTCTTTTTATTGTTGAATTATAAGAGTTCTCTATATATTCTGGTTAGTAGTCTCTTATCAGATATATGATTTGCAAATATCTCTTCAATTTTGTGGGTTGTCTTTTCACTTTCTTGATAGTGTCCTTTGATGTACAGAAGTTCTTAATATTTTTAAAACACTATTTTTTTAGAGCAGTTTTAGGTTCACAGCAAAATTGAAAGGAAGTACAGAGAGCTCTCATATATTCCCTGCCCCCACACATGCATTATGCCCCCACTATCATGCACCCATGCCCCTATATCAACATCCCCTACCAGACTGGTACATTTGTTACAATGGAGAAACCTATGCTGACACTTCATAATCACCCAAAGTCCATATTTTACAAGGGTTCACTGTTAACGTTGTACATTCTATGGATTTGGACAAATGTATAATGATCTGTATCCGTCATAAAAGTATCATACAGAGTATTTTCACTGCCCTAAAAATCCTCTTTGCTCTGTCTATTTGTCCCTCCCCACCCCAAGCCCCTGGCAACCATTGATCTTTTCACTGTCTGCACAGTTTTGCCTTTTTTATGATGTCATATATTTGGAATCTTATAGTATGTAGCCTTTTCACTTTGGCTTCTTTCACTTAGTAATATGCATTAAAGCTTTCTCCATGTCTTTTCATGACTTGATAGCTCATTTCTTTGTAGTGCTAAATAATAATTCATTGTCGGGATGTACCAAAGTTTGTTTATCCATTCACCTACTGAAGGACATCTTGGCTGTTTCTGAGTTTTGGCAATTATGAATAAAGCTGCTATAAACATCCTTGTGCAGATTTTTGTGTGGACATAAATTTTCAGCTCCTTTGAGTAAATACTAGGGAGCACCAGTGCTGGAATATATGATGAGAGTAGGTTTAGTTTTGCAAGAAACTGCCAAACTGACTTCCAAAGTTACAGTACCATTTTGTATTCCCACCAGCAATGAGTGATGGTTCCTGTTGTACCACGTCCTCGCCAGCATTTGGTGTTGTTAAAGTACTGGATTTTGTCCATTCTTAGGTGTGTAGTGGTATCTTATTGTTATAATTTGCATTTCCTTGATGACCTATGACGTGGAGCAGCTTTCCACATGCTTATTTGCCATCCATATATCTTCTTTTTGGGGTGTCTGTTCAGGTCTTTGGCCGATTTTGTAATTGAGTTGTTTGTTTTCATATTGTTGAGTTTTAAGAGTTCTTTTTACTTTTGGATAACAGTCATTTATAAGATATGCTTTTTGCAAATATTTTCTCCCAGTCTGTGACTTGTCTTCTCATTCTCTTGACATTGTCTTTCATAGAGCAGACATTTTTAATTTGAATGAAGTCCAGCTTATAAATTATTTCTTTCATGGATCATGCTTTTCATACTGCATCTAAAAAGTTATTACCTTACCCAAGGTTATCTGGATTTTCTCTTATGTTATCTTCTAGGAGTTTTATAGTTTTCTGCTTTACATTTAGATCTATGATCCATTTTGAGTTAATTTTTGTGAAGGATGTAAGGTCTGTGTCTAGATTCTCTTTTTTGCATGAGGATATCCAATTGTTTCAATCATTTGTTGAGAAGACTATATTTGCTCCATTACATTGCCATTCCTTCTTTATGAAAGCTCAGTTGACTATATTTATGTGGGTCCATTTCTGAGCTCTCCATTGTGTTCCATTGATCTGTTTGTCTATTTTTTTTCCCCAATACCACACTGTCATTTTTTTTCTTTTTTTGAGGAAGATTAGCCCTGAGCTAACATCTGCCGCCAATCCTCCTATTTTTGCTGAGGAAGACTGGCCCTGAACTAACATGCGTGCCCATCTTCCTCTACTTTGTATGTGGGACGCCTGCCACAGCGTGGCTTGCCAGGTGGTGCCATGTCTGCACCCGGGATCCAAACCGGTGAACCTGGGGCCTCAAAAGCGGAACGTGCAAACTTAACCGCTGTACCACGCGGCCAGCCCCGACACTGTCTTGATTGATATAACTTTATCAGTCAGGACTTTAGAAGTCCTGAAGTCAGGAAATGTCAGACCTCTGACTTTGTTCTTCTCTTCAATATTGTGTTGGCTATTCTGAGTCTTGTGCCTCTCCATGTAACCTTGTGATCAGTTTGTCAATACCCACAGAAGAATTTGCTAGGACTTTGATTGGGATTGCATTGAATCTATAGATCAAGTTTGCAAGAACTTACATCTTGACAATATTGAGTCTTTCTACCCATGAACATGGAATAGCTCTCCATTTATTTTTAGTTCTTCTCTGATTTCTTTCATCAGAGTTTTGTAGTTTCTTTCATATAGTTCTTATATATATTTTGTTAGATTTATACCTAAGTATTTTATTTTTGGGAAGTGCTAATGTAAATGATGTTGTGTTTTTAATTTCAAATTCCAATTATTCATTGCTAGTATATAGGAAAGTGAATGACTTTTGTACATTAACCTTGTATCCTGCAACCTTGCTATAATCACTTAGTTCTAGGAGTTATTTCGTCAATTCTTTCAGATTTTCTACATGGAAAATCATGCCATCTGTGAACAAAGACAGTTTTATTTCTTCCTTCCCAATCTGTATACCTCTTTTATTTTCTTTATTTGTCTTATTGCATTAACTAGTATTTCCAGTACAATGTTGAGAAGCAGTGGTGAGAGGGTACATCCTTACTTTGTTTCTGATCTTAATGGGGAAAGTTCAAGTTTCTCACCATTAAGTGTGATGTCATCTGTAGTTTTTTGTGGATATTCTTTTTCAAGTTGAGGAAGTTCCCCTCTATTCCTATTCCTAGCTTGCTAAGAGTTCTCATCATGAATTGGTGTTGGATTTTTTCAAATGCTTTTTCTGCATCTATTGATATGATCATATGATTTTTCTTTTTTAGCCTTTTGATGTGATGGATTACATTAATTGATTTTTGAATGTTGAACCAACCTTGCATACTTGGGATAAATCCCGCTTGGTTGTGGTATGTAATTCTTTTTGTACATTGTTGGATTTGATTTGCTAATATTTTATTGAAGATTTTTGCATCTGTGTTCGTGAGAGATATTGGCCTGTATTTTTTTGTAATGTAGTTGTCTGGTTTTGGTTTTAAGGTAACAGTGACTTCATAGAATGAATTAAGAAATACTATCTCTGCTTTTAAGTATGATGAAATAAAATTTATATATTTTTTCCTTTTTTGCTTGTGCTCATTTGCTTTTCAAATGGAACACAGGACTCATAAAGCATTCCCATTAAGCACAACCTGTAATAAAACTTTATATCTCAATTCCTTGTTATGGCACTTTAAAGGGTGGAATTGCCATGGGGGAAAGGGAGAAAGTGAGGGCCACTTTTTACTTGGACTTTAGACTTCAAAGTATAATTGAATGTTAGCCACTGACTCTCGAGGATTGAGCACCTAATAGACAAAGATAACTAACTGTTTGGGAACTCCTCTAATTCTTAAACCCTTAGTAGCTCTCCTCTGAAAGGGACGAAGCCACAGCTACCAATAAGAAGCTACTCTCTGGGCTGTAGCAATCTTACCTTAGGGGTGAGTGAAAGTGAGGATGAAGCGTCAGAATGAGCAGGAGCATTGGAATCAGACTATTGGGAGTCCTAGCTGGGTTCTCTGGGAACCAGATGCTGAAACAGAGTTAGGTGTGAAAAGGGGAGTAACACCTGTGAAAGGAAAAGGCAGGAAGCAGGATTGGCCAGGAGGAGGTCTCGGCTCATGACACAGACCTGACAAAGCCTCTGCTAGTCCGATGGAGTGCTCTGGGGCAAAATTGCTTGTTAGAGGTATTCCATGTTGGTGGAAAAGGGCTAGGCCCAAGGACCACCGTCTTGCTCAACCACTGGCTGGGGATCACCCCTGAGAACAGCATGACTGTGGTTCAAAAGCAGACAGGTCCCTGGAACTGATTGCTGGGGGCAACTAAACTGACACTCTTGGCAGCAGGGCAGCAAGTCCTTTATTGAAGGGGCAATGCAAGCAGTAAATCTCCATGTATCCCATACAGACATACTGAGATTCAAATCCCAGCAACATGTGACCTTATGCAACCACTCTGACTCAGTTTCCTCATCTGTAAAATGGAGAGAATGCCTTCCTTACAGGGTTGTGGGAGGATTAAATAAGATGAGGATGAACATAGTGCCTGATACAGTCGATAGTGCCTGATATCATACAGGCATTCAATAGTGTTCCTCCCTTTCACCCGGATGGAAATTAGCTGAGGTAACATCCTGTGCCATGAACCAGTTCCCACCCTGCTTTTTATAAACTTCATTTCCTCTCACTTTCCACTAGAGGACAAGCCCCTGTGGCAGCTTCCTGACCCTGTGGATCAACTGCCTCTGTGCCCCAGGGCTTGTGGTGTCCCCTGACTTGTTCCTCTCCTGCCTTTCTCAGCTTGGAAAATCAAAGATGTCTGAGGTTCTTGGCCCTTCTAGGCCCAGACCACTGGATGACGTTAGTATGAGGTGGGGGTAATGCTTCCTGGAATATACCAGAAGTAAGCAAATTGCACCATCTCTTTCAGCTGCCTGTGAGTGCATTCCATTGAGGATTCCTGTAAGAAGAAACCGTCGTGTTCCTCTTTCTAAGTGCCTCATTAAAAGCCTGAGGACAGATTCCCCTCCTTCACTTATGATCTCTACCCTGGGAGGGGAGACAGCGCCTGAGTGGGAAAGAGCAGGACGTGTTCTGTGTGAGTCCTTGTCCTTCGTCAGGGTTCTCTGACCATAGGGACACAGGTCTCCAAGGTCCAGTTACTTCCTGTGTGCATGTAGTTGAGCCCGATTTACTGGAGAGTCTCAACTTGTTGGAAGTATAAACACAAAACAGTTTTATTTCTTCCAGTAACTGCCCCCGGCTATACCATGCCAGATTTCTCTTTCCTGCTGGGGAGCAGCTCCCTTAACGACCTCTTGGTCTGGTTCCATAACTTTCCAGTCTCTTTCGGTTACTATAACAGTCTCGTTCCGGTAATTAAGACCCAATCTTTTACATTTTTAAAACTTTCGTTGCAAACTTGATTAAAAACTCTTCCCCTCCCTCCCCTCCAGCATAAGCTAGAGCTGGCCCTGGCAGTTGGGGGGCAGTGGGAGGGAAGTTGGAACTGGCTTGAAGACACCTCATCTTGCTCCTCTTTGAGGGCTTGGCATCCCTGTTTGAGGCTGGGAGGAGGGATGGGGAGTAAGGGCCTCTTTATACGACTTTTTAGGACAGGGGATGTATCTCCTGTCCTTTGCCCCTTCCAGGTTCTTTCAGGTTCTGTTAGATGCTGGAGATTTCACCCAGCCCTTCTCCATCACTGAGGACCGCCCTTTCCTCCTCCCTCCACGCCCCAGCTGCACCTCCCCTTGGCCTCACCAGTGGTACAGGCTCCCAACCACCCCATTCTCTGGCTTGGGTATCCAGCTCTTAATTCAGCAGCAACCTGAGCAAATCTTTGGCTCCTGAGCTTGAGCTGACTTCTGTGCATCTTCAGGTGGAGCCACAGGTCCTGCTGGGATGATTGCGGCCTTCAAGGACCACACAGACCTGGGATGGGAGAGCTGCCCCTAAGTTCATCCCAGTCACGCTGCACCAGGTTACTTCAAGCCCTGCTGGGTAGGCTACTGCCGTGGGCCTCCTGCTTTCAGAAGCTCCAGGCCTGAAGTGAGAACCAGTCTTTACATTTCAGTATAATCCTAGACCTCAGGGTACGAACGTCAAGCACTCTGCTTTTCTTGCCCATAGTGGGGGAGTGGGACAAAAGGGCACTGGGCTGCAGTCCCAGGCTCCTGGGGTCGAAGGACTCTGACCTGTGCCTATGAGGCATTGTGGGGCCACCCGTGCATCCTCTTTCCCTTCGCCTGGGGACAGGAAAGCATCCCCATCTCTTCGTGATGGGGGAGAGGAAGGCCTAGCTTCTCCCCACAGGCCTCCCGACTCTTTTGGTGCCTCTCAGTCCTTTTGCTATCCTGACTGGAGGAGGGCTGGGCTCTGGTTGACTTGAGGGGTTCTGGTGGCTCCGTCAGCCCTGTGTGGAGGTGGCTGGCTCCATCTGCTGGCAGCTCGCTAGTAGCTCTCGGCGGGTGGGGGGTTACTTGGCTCCGCTTGTCCTCATCTTTAGGCCTTGGCTGCAATTCTAGCATAATGGGAAAATGCATGAGGATTTGCCCAGCAGTATATGGGAATATCCTGTCTCCTGTCTCTTCTCCTTTAAACTGTGTTGAAGTTGCTCTTCCTCCTGGAAGGATTCCTCGGTTAAATGCCTTCAGACGGACATTCTCCTGTCCCGTGCACTCCCTCAGCCCTCAGGCTCTCAGGTGGTAGTGAGTTCATATGCATGTGAGTGAATGGGTTGTCATCTGTGTCTTGACTAGTTTTTACGTGTTATAAAGATAGCTAGTTTTTATGAAACTCTTGCCACATGCCGTCTATTGTCCTAAGCACGGTCACGTCCTTCATCTCATTCATTCCTCACCACAATCCAAGGAGCTCGGTGCTATTATGTTGCCCATTTTACAGATGAGAAAACTAAACAGAGATAAAAACCTCAAATAGCTTCTCCAGGGTTTATAGCCCGAAAGTGATATAAACAGGCAATCTAAATCCCGAACTCAGACCCTCTACGAATATTCTATCTAGCCTACTTGGTTTTATACTGTGGTGCCCTCCTCCCACCCCTCCCTCACCTCTGAAGCTCTAATTAAGAACCTGTAGATCAGTGTGAAGTACTTCCCGTGATAAATTTTATTTGGATTAACAGAATCTGGCCAAGAACTGAACTAGCCATGGTGGGACTGTGGTCAACTTGTAAATGGGCCAAACTATGTTGAAGTCATCAGCACAGACTCTTGGACAGAAGACTCGTGATGATCCCTCACCCAATTTCTTCTCTAACGTTTTTAGGTTAATTTTTTCCCAGGGAGGCCTAGAGTCCTCACTACGTTCTCCAAGAGTCCACCCGAGCAATTCTTTTCATCTGAAAAATGAGAATCTCTAGTTTTTATATAGTACATTTACTTTCATGGTCTCCTAGATATTTGTAACCACTCTCAGTAGAAGAGTGTTATTATCATTCTCATTTTATAGGGGAAGAAACTGAGGCATGGAGATTGGAGACTTGCCTGAGGTTGCACAGGTTAGGTGTGCTGGAACTGGGACCTGGAAGCAATCTTTGGCCTCTGCTCTCTCACGTGGTAGGTTCACCCTCAACGCCCTATACTTGAAACCACTGGGCTCCTGCTCCCTCACTGTGGGCTGCTCTTCTTCACTTTTGGCCATGTCCGTGCCCCTTCTCCTGTCTCTTCTTCTAGCCTCCTCTCTCTGGCCTCACCCACATCCTCCCTGCTTCTCCCAGGGCCTGGATGGGCCTCTCAGGGTAGGCGGCCTGGGTCTTGAAGACTTCCAACTGTGACCCAAGGCTCTGGAGGGGCTGCTCACTGCCTTTATTGGTGCTAGTCAACGCGGATGTTATTTATTGTCAAATAAACGTATTTCCAAATAAAACAGAAAACAAGCAAATAACTGTGGTGACAGAGCTGTAAAAAACCCTGCCATCTCGCTCACTTGAAGAAAAGCATGCGCAACTAATTAACCCGGGCAGGCCTCCGTGGTGTTTGGAAACAAGCTTGGAATTAATACCGCCCTTCTCAGCGGCTGGAGCCAGCCTCTAAATCTTGATTGGGCAGCAGCAAGAGAGAGACACAGAGAGTTATAGAGACAGTGAGCCACCAAGATGGAAGAAGACAGAAAGACAGAGCAAGATAAATACAGTTATCCATCTGCCTCCATACCCAGGTATATCATCTTCGCTGGACTCTAGATTCTAGAAAGACAGACAGACAGAGTGAGAGGTAAGAGGAGGAAATTGAGTCTTTGTTTAGCTCAGAGGACATCTTCTGTCTAACACCACTAAAGTCAGAGAATCACCGGCTTCTGGACTGGAAGGGGCTTATGAGAGATCATCAAATTCAGCGGTTTTAAAGTTATTTTTAGCAGCAAAACCCCTTCTTGAAGTGAAATCACACACAGCAGTGTAATGCATAAAGCAGATAAAAGTGCAGCGCTCCCGTTGGAGCTTGTTCCTCCTCGCAGCCCCTCCCTGCTTCTCTTCAATGGGCAGGGGGTGTCCTCAAGATGCTCAGGGCTGGGGATGGCACAGTTGGAAAACTACAGCTGCCTGGCCTCTGTGTGACAGGGCTTTGGGAGTGTCCCTTGTTTTTCAGTGGATTCAGGCTGAGCCTAATTTGGAGTCACCAGGAGGGGGAGCGTGGTAGAGAGGACCCACCAGCTGGTGAAGGAGGTGGGCTACCTGGGGGAACACCTGCTCTCTTGCCCCTGAACCTATTGGGTTCTTGAACTCCGATGTTTACTTTCCCTGGTGACCTTTGTTGGCAGGAGTTGGGAAACAGGCTTGTTGACCTTCAATGATGGAGTCTCAGTGGATGAGCTTTATGAGTCATCACTTCATTCCAGCTTTGCCTCAAGGAGGCTTTGTATAGCTTCATGTCAAGTTCAGGAGGGGGCACCCAGAGCACGAGGAGGATACCTCCCTTCTGTGGAAGAATATGGATGGTTGCTGGAAGGGGACTTCCCTATAGCCCATCCCAGTATGCCCTGTTGGGATGACTGGTGATCTACAGGGAAATCATGCTCTGTATATTTCTTTCTTCTTGTAGAGGAAGGAGAGGCAGTGCCTGAGGCTGGAAACCATCCAGTCCAGTGGCACCGTGGGGATTTGTCTGGTCTTCTCTGGGGAGGTTGTCACTTGCTTCTGGAGGCCCTGTTCTTAGCAGAGTCCCGAGTTTGGGTGGAAAGACCTCTCTGGAAAGCAGTGGTGAGTACAGGAGAAGGGTGGAGAGAGCGATACCAGGCACTGTGTTTGGAGCCTTCCCGTCTCCGATTAACCCTGAGTGCCCTTGGCTCAGGCCTAGACAACAAGGGGCGCGGTAAGGAGGAGAAAACACAAATCAAGAAGTACTGCTTTTTTTGAAGGAGAAATTATAAATTGCAATTTAATCACATAATCACTTTGACACTCTCAAGCAAGCTAATTTCTTCCCTTGCCTCATTTCATCTACTCGGTGAGATGAATCTTAATGAATAATGTCCTATGAATATTTAATTTTTGATCAATTTGAATTTTCTCTGGCATACCTGCTAGAGACATAAATCAGTTCCTCTTCTACCCAGCAGAGTGAGTTTGGACAGCAGCTTTCGTGGATCTGTGCCTATGGCCACAGAAGTGGCCTGCCTGAAGGTTTTTGGGTTCTGGTTTGCCACTCTCTTAATATCATTACTCACACCTCCCTGGACACCTTCTCTAAGCTGCGTTCTCTCATACTGCCCCACCAGCAGGTGCCTGAAGCCAATGGCTGCCCAGGTGGGTGAGATGCATCTGAAAATGACTTTCTGTAGGTCCTCCCTCTTGCTCCATCCTTTTTCTTCAATCACTTAAAGATGTCTCCCTCCTGATACTATCTTTCCTGGCCCCTGAGGACAGATGTTATTATTTAGAAGACAAGTATCTAATAGGCAACATTGGGAGAAGTACCATTTTCAACTGTTTGAGAAGGATTTTTTTGAGGAGATAATATTTGATACTTAGACAGTGTTGTACAGTTTGCAAAGTGGTTTCACATACCTCGTTTATTTTCATGTCTTAAAACATCCCTTTGTTTGATCTCTCTTTCCTGACTCTGATGTGAGGGAATGGGGCTGGAGAGAGCTCTTTCTTACTCTGGGTCAAGAGGGTAAGTATAGGAATTTCCACCCCGGAAGGACTGCCAAGCTCAAAAACATGGAAATGGGTCCAAACAGAGCCACCTATAAAGAGGGAAGATTGAGTGGGACTGGGACCTGGAGGAAGAAAGAGGAGTATCCTTAATAGGTAAGCTGGAATTGGGCCCAATAATGACAGTGATGGCACTTTTTTAGAAAATATTTTAATTGCGAAGGGGATAGATAACATGTTTAAAATGTAGTTTGAATGTATATCCATATCCTTATATTTTGTTTTCCTGGAGCTCTCCACCCATGAAAACAATGAGTTTTAGTGCTTCAGGAAGGGCAGGAACCATCTAGAACAGAAAAGTCATTGTTTAAGTTTAAATCTCAAGGGCGACTTCCTGTTTTTGAGTTCATCGGGATAAAACAGTCTTCAGAGTAAGACTTTATATAGAAAGAAAAGAAATTTCTAAATTTGCTACCCTCCCAATAGTTGATCATAGAATTTCCTCATAAATAACAGAGTAGAGATAATTCAACCTAAGGTGTGACGGAAGTCACTTGGGAAGCTCACCCCTTGTCACAGAGGAAGAAGGGGAAGATGGAGGAAGGACAATAGAGTCAGAATCCAGTGTCCTCATTTTCCACTCCCTTGGACCAAAACACTGGTCACTGTAGCAGCATTTGATGGTATGAAGGAACTCGAGAACATGAGATTTAATATCTCCAGCCTTATATTCCCCTCAACGTGGCACAGGAGTTAAAGTGAAGGGAGGTGGGTATTAGATGAGACTGAAGCAGTTCTTCTGTTCTCCATGGCCTGGGTGCATTGTGCAGTAGAACTTAGAAGTTCTTATTTGTTGTGATTGAGATGCTGAGAAAGCTGAACAGAGGACTGGGGTTCAAACAAAAAGTTCATACAGCAGGGGATTTTGCAACTGGAGAAAAAGGACCAGAATTGTGGTCTTCAGTTGTGGGTGTTAGTGTGTCATCCTGACAAGTCAGCCAGGATCAGTTGTGGACAAGTGTAGGAACCAGACTAGATGAGTAACCCAGTGGCAGAGGTCAGTTTTAACCAGAGATTAGTTCTTCTCTTTAATTACTGCGAGTTCAAGTGAAGTCCACCATCTACCTAGCTACCATGAAGGAAGAGTCAGGGTGGTGGTGGAGTGTTGGAGGAGGAAATCTGGAAGACTTAACACTTACTCTGAAGAGACTGAGCCACCCAAAGAGATGTTTCTCTCAATACCGGTAATTTCCGGGATTAATTCCTTGTCTTAACCCAAGTTTCTAGAACACACAACTTGAGACAAAGCTTATATGCTAAAGCTTCACTGAATAGTGCAGTGCCAGGGTAGCAAGAATAAGTGAAAAAGGGAAAGTGAGGCAAAGAGAGAGGGAAGGCTTTACTGAGCTAGCCACAGCTTCACAAGAAAACCCATTTGGTTGTTTAGACGCATGGGACTTCTTCCAGATGGGCCAGGAGAAACCATCACAGTTCAGACTCGTCTGTGGATAGTTTGAATTGATTTACTGTTTTTAACTCTTTCCTGTCTTTCAATGGTCAATATTTGCTTCTACTGTGCTATGATGTTGTGTCACCTGATTCTTCTGGGAAGATTCTGAGGAAGTAGGAGATCCCATGTCTTTGCTGTGGCCCTTCGTAGTAGTTTGAAAATATGTCCACAAATGCTTTCTTACTCTCTTCAAGAGGTAGAGCCTAATTCCCCTCCATTTGAGCATGAGCTGGACTTAGCAACTTGCTTCCAACAAATAAAGTGAAAATGACAGTGTGTGATTTCAGAGATTAGGTCATAAGAGGCATTATGTCTTCCTCCTTGCTCTTAAATTGCTTGCTCTGGGAGAAGCCAGCTTCCATGTTGTGAGGATACTCAAGTAGCCTATGAAGAGGCCTACATGGTGAGGATATAAAGCCTCCCACCAACAGCCATGAAAGTGAGCCGTCCAAAGTAGATCTCTAATTTTCAACTTGACTGAAGTGCAGTCAAGCCTGCAGTGACTGCAATTCCTTTCAACATCTTAACTGCCATCTCATGAGAGACCCTTGGCTAGAAGCACCCAACTAAGCCACTCCCAGATTCTTGACCCACAGAAACTGTGAGATAATAAATGTTTGTTGCTTTAAGCCCTAAGTTTTGGAGCAATTTGTAACAAAGCAGTAAGTAAAAATATACCCTTTATCTGAGTCTGGAAATGAGAGAAACCAGAAACTTGATGGGTCCTAGTGAGTCAGACCTGGGCACCAGAGCTGCTGTGGCTCCTGCCATGGCAGGTACAATGGAATATCTGCTGAAGCCCTCACTTTAGAGAAGGCTGAGATAGCTAGCAGTGTTAGGAGATGAGGCAATGATGGCAGTGGCTGGGACTGCCCATTGAGCTTGTGGTGAAGGCGAAAGGCAAGCAGGGCCAAGCAAATCTGGGGAGACCCATATCCTGGGTCTGGTCCATTAGACTCCTATTCTCTAGTCCTATAATTCCCACTAGGACAGAGTCTCCATAAGCACAATTAAACATGTTACAGAGAAATAAAGAAGCCACAGACGTTTTGCACATCTTCATAATAGTGTGATTAGAATCGAGACAACTGTTTTTGTTAAAATAATAAATTACCATTGCAAAAAAAATCAAAGCAATGTAGAAAAGCACAAAAAACAAAGCAAACATCACCCAATAATCCATGATCCAGAGAGAACACTGTTATATAACATAAGTTTTTACACTAAACCCTTATGTTGACATTTTCCCTTGCCAATAAATATAATTACACTTTTCATCAAATATAGTGGACTAGACACTCCATAAAACTTCTCCAGGGACAGTATGCCTCCAAATGATGGAATATTTAAATATACTCCCTCCTCCTTTAAAAAATGCATGACTGCATAGCTGAATTGGCACAAAATAAAGGGAATTTCTTAAAGACAAAAAACAACAAGAAAACATTAATCTAAAAGAATGAGCGAGCTGTGGAGCTTGTCTTTGTCTTGGAGCCTGTTTGGAGTTTAATAGGTGATATGAGCCATAACATGACAGGTGGGAGATACAGCCCAGGGCCCAAGCAGATTGGATTCTCACACAAAGCTGGGAACCCTGAAGGGTGAAACTCTCAGTAGGTGAACTAGAAAAAACACACTCCACAGAGGGGAAAGTTGGTGAAGATACTTGCTTGTCATCCTTGACTTCTGATAGAATAGGAAAAAAAGAAAAATGTTTTCTTGGAGAATTCCTAATCTTAAACATGAATTTACCACAAATCCCGTTCTAAAAATTTGAAGTGTCCTGGATTGGTAAGATCCTCTAGGCTTGAGAAACAAAATGAAACAAATCCTCTCAGAAAAAAACATACTTTAAACCTTGGCCTCTGAGAATTTCCACAGATAAAATTCCATGGGATGTGGACTTCACAATCAAAATCCAAAAAACATATGAGGAAATAAATTACCCTGAACGAGACTCAGTATAAACAACAAATTCCTCACAAGCTATAATGACCTGTACTTATACAATATGGAATATAAAATAAATATATTTAATTTGTTTATGAAATAAAAGTAGTGGAAGCATAATGAGGGAACAAAAGACTATCAGAATAACCAAGTCAGATGTAAGAGAGAAACAAATACAACTTTTAGAAAATAAAAAAATATAATCATTGAAATGAACAACTCAATGGATATGATAAATTAGATGCAGCTGAAGAGAGAATTAGCAATTGGGAAGTTTCTCTGTGAATGACCTAGAATACAATAGAAAGACAAAAGATGAAAGAGGAGATATAAAGAACAGAATGAGGAGATACAATATAATTGGAACGTCAAAGGATAACAGAGAGAATGAGAGAGAAGTGTTAAAAAAATAATGATTGAAAAATTTCCAGTCCTGATGAAAGACACCAGTCCTCAGCTTTAACAAGTCCAATGAATCCAAAATAAGATAAATTAAAAGAAACCCACGTTTTTTAGAAAAACAGGAGAACATTAAAGACAAACAGAGGATTCTAAAAGTAGTCAGAGAGAAAAGATAGATCACCTACAAAGCAATGAGAATTCCACCCACAGCTTATTTCTCAATAACAACAGCAGAAGCCAGAAGACTATAGAATGACAGCTTTGAAGCGCTAAGTGGAAATATTATGCTGGACTTCTACCCCCACTAAAATTATCTCTTAAACATGAGGGCAAAATAAAGACAATTTTAAAATATTTTAAAAACAAAATTGATACAACTGACTACCAAGAGACACTTACTAAAGGACTTATACAGTATAAACCAGGAAGAAGAAAAATGATCCCAGAAGGAGATATGAAGTATAAGAATGAGAGACAAAGGAAGAAAATGGCAAATGTATAAATAAATATTGATTGTATAAAATAATAATAATAAACTAACTTGTGGGGTTATAAATCAAGTTAGAACTAAAATCATGGACAAAAGTATACAAATTGATCATATTTCAATACAGATCAAAAACAGGAAAAATGAAACTTTTCTTTTTTTGAGAGACACATAGATGTGTGATAAAACAATAAAGGAAAGGAAGGGAATAATTAGCACAACATTTAGGGTCGTGGGTTACTGGAGTGGGGAGGAGGGAGGTGGATGGGATGGAATAGTGTATGTGGAGGCTTTGAAGGTATGAATATACTACTTCTTAATATAGGTGTTGGATATTTGTCTGTGTATTCTTCATTGTGACAATTCTTTAATATGTAAATATTTATTAAACATACTTTTTGTATGTATGGTATAATAAAAGTGGAATAATTATAAAGTGACATTGTGATGATCATTATTATAACCTGTAGCTTTTGACACGCCTTAAGGTAAATTCCTAGAAAGAAGATTTTGAGGAAAAGGGTGAATACAATAAGTTTTCTTTGAAACTTATTGCCCATCCCCTCCCCCAAAGGGTGCACCAACGTCTACTTCTACCAGAAGTGCATACAAAGCCCATTTCCCCACACCCTAGGGTCACTCCTTTCTGTGCACTTTTTCTAAAATGTACTCATTATGTACGTCAGCGTGGTGAGCTTGGCTCATTCAAAGAGATTGGAACGGGATGAACAATTCATGAAGTAGGTGATATAATTAATCTCATTTTACAGATAACACAACTGAGAATCCCTGAGGCTGAGTGACTTGTTCAGGGTCACATCATGACCCAGTCTCCTAACTGTGTCTTCAGTTCAGCGATCTTTTTGCTATGTCCCACTGCTGGCCAAACTCCATTGAACCTTTGTGTTGGAGCAGTCTCTTGCTGCACATAAAAATCTTTCCTAGTCCAGTCAAGCCAGAAAAGAAGACAGAAAGAAGGTGTGCTTTGTAGGGTGCTGGTGGAGGTGGTGGAGTAGGAGTGGGGGAGAAAGGTTTTCAGCATTTATATCCTCAAATCTGAGGGCCACTCCCTTCCTTGGTCCTTGTTGCTTAAGCCCCTGATTATAAACTTTGGAGACGGAGGGTTGGAGCCCTATTTAATCAGCCCAGTCCTGACACAAGGAAAGTGCTCACTAAATATTTGCTTCCTCTTAAATAAACTCTGGTTGATATTTTTGTCACCAAATATGGAGAGAGAGCTGTCCCCTTGGCTGGGCCGGATTTCTTTCTCTGCATGAAGTGAGTCTGGGCCAGGGCGAGTGAAGGGACGAATTGACCTTCCAAGGTCCCTTCCTGCTGAAAGACAAGGATTGTCAGCAGGCAGAGCTGCAGTGAGCAGCCCCACCGCAGGCTCCCTCCGAGGTGCGTTGGCTTTCTCTTCTCCAAGTGATTAGCGGGGAGATTCGCGGCAGTAACGGCAATGGAAGTTTAATGCTCTGGAAACCCCGTCTTTTCCCTCTTTCTGCGAAGTTTTCCCTGGTGAGCCAAGGAAAGGTCTTGCAACTTAACAGGCAGACAGGGATGGGGCCCAGGAGTTTTGCCATCAGAGACTAGAATTTATCACTGTGACACCAAGCCCAGGCATGGCTGCATTTGTCAGGGAGAAGGGGCAGGTTGGGGGGAGGGAACTGCTACCCTTCCCCGGGGACATTATCCCTATCAGGGCACTGAGACCCTGCCACGACCCTAAGATATGACTAACTATCCATCCCTTGGGCCCACTCAGCCCAGTGCAGGCCAGGATACGTTTTGCTCACAGCCTCTGGCCATTGCAAATGGAATCAATTGGTCCTGCTGCTCTAAGCTGGTACCCACCATCATCTGGTGGGTTCCAAGTCCTTGTGCCTGTCAAACAGAGGACTTGGGGTAGCTGGAAGAGCTGACAGACCTGTGTTAGTGTCTCCTACTAGCTGTTTGATACTGGAGAAGCTACTCTGTTCTTTTGAGCCTATTTTCTTCCTCTAAAAATAGGGGCAATAATAACTACCTTTAAAATTAAATTAAAGGTGTATATACCTGTCTAGCACCCTTTCTGCCATCTAGAGAGGCAGAGGAGTGAGGTGGTAAAGACCACACCACTGGAACCAGATTTCCTGGGTTCTGACTCTGACCACTCTGGCTGTGGGAACCTGGGCAGGTAATTTAGCCTCTCCGTATATTGGTTCCTCTCCTGTAAGATGGGCATAATAATACATACATACCTTAGAAGATTGAAGTGATGATTAAATGAGCTAACATTTATAAAATATTTAAAACCATGCCTGATACATAGTGAGTGCTATACGAATTGTTTATTTTGATCATCTTCCTACCTACCCTCTTTTTCCCTCCCTTCCTTCCCTCTTGTCCCTATCTGTTTGCTGGGCTATAAGATCTGATTTGGCTCTTGGTTTCCTGATTTGTAATCAGTGCTTCTTGGGGTTACTCTTGTTGTCTGGGGCCCCAGCTCTTACTCAGTTTCACTGTGTCCTTCCCCTTGGGATTGGAGACTGCCTCCAGAAGCCCTGCCTAGATGGATCTGGTCTAGGTGGATGCTTCTAGAACCCCACTAACATCTTTATGATTCTAATCACTGCGTTTTCCCAAAGACCTCTGCTGCCTACCATGCCTCCCTCAGGGCTCCAGTGCTGCCCTCTCAGTCCCATGCTTTCCTGGTTTCCTCTTGTTCTTTTTTAGCTGGTGCTGTCAGGGTCCCAGTAGGCCCCAAGGCTAAGTCCATCTGAGGGACAATAGCGTCTCCCTGGGTTGGCCTTCATCTCTGGTGGGCCCTATGTAGGCAAAGGCCCAGAGCTTCCTGGCTTTTAGTCCAACATTCCATCCAGATACTTCTCATTGCCAAGTATGAGAATCCTTTCTGGGGACCTCATGTTTTTGTAAGGCAGCCCATCTCATTGTTGAATAGCTCTAATGAATAACAGCAGCAACAACAACAATAATAGTATCAGCTATCATTTATTGAGTGCTTACTGTATGTCGGGTTACCATACACATATCGTCTCTGATTTTTACAGCAACCCTCTAAAATAGGTTTTATTATCTCCATTTTACAGATGTGGAAAATGAGGCCTGGAGAGGATAAGTGATCTGCCTAAGAGGTACAGCCAGAGGTAAGCTCTGTTTGCTTACATCCAAAGTCAGTGTTCTGCCATCTGCATTGAACTGCCATAATGGCCCGAGTCTGCCTCCCTGTCCCCTCCATCACTGGAGGAGGCAATACACAATCTGTCTTCCCTTTTCTACATGTTTGCCTTAAGTAAATTTGAGAAAGCTGTCATGTCACTTTTAAGTTTTGTGTTCTTCAGGCTAAGTATCCTCAACTATTTGTTAAATCATATGACATTGTTTCCGGGCATCTCAACATCTTGGCCTCCCTCTTCTGGACATGCTTGTTGGTTAATGTCTTCATGATGTATTGTATTCTGTACCCTAGATTCAGAACTTGAGGCATTAAGAACCTCTCTTGGCAGTGTACTGTCATGGTTTAAGAGCACAGGCTTTGCAGTTAGACTGATCTGGGTTCAAATACTGGCTATACCCAATTTGCTAGCTGTGTGATTGCAGCAGATTGCAATTTCCAAAGATGGGTGCCACAATATACCTCATCCCATTTGTTCTCCTTGCAATGTGACAGCGTTCTTTGTATGAAGTGCTGGGGTCTGTGTTCCTTCCTGTTGATCCTGGGCAGGCCTTTGTGACTGCCATGACCAATGAAAGGTGGCAGAAGTGATGCTCTGTGACTTCCAAGGCTAGATCATAAAAATGCCATGCACTTCCATCTTATTCTCTTTGGAATTCAGTCATATTTTGTGAAGAAGACCAAATTGACCCAAGTGGAAAGCCCATATCGAGAGGCTACGTGTATGTGTTGAAGTCCTAGCCTATAGCCACTGTCAACCACTGGATATGTACTTGTAGCAAGGAAGTCTTTGAGACTTTGAGCCACCGTCTGACTGTAACCTCATGAGTGACCTCAAGTAAGAATCACCCAGCTGAGCCCAGTCAATCCCCAGAATAAAATTGTTGTTTTAAGACACTAAATTTAGGGGTTACTTATTATGCAGCAATAATCAGAGTGGTGATCTTAAGCTTTTCTCAAGCTCACTGAGCCTCAGTTTCTTTGTCTATGGAATGAAGACTGTGGAATCTACCTTAGAGGATTATTATGAGAATTAGAAGACGATGGATATAAACTACTCAACATGTGTTTGCCACATAATGATTGTACAACAAATAATTAATTATAATTAATGACATCATGAATAAAATAAAAAGGGGACCTCAGTTGAGACTTCAGAAGGAAGATTGGGAAACCGAACTTGCTGTGGGGCAACCTCCGGGGACGAAGCTGAGAGCTGGGCCACAGGTTCCAGATGCGCAGGGGTTGTGACAAGATTCAGGCAGCATCCAGCACGAGGAAGACGGTGCAGTGTGGGGAGGCCTTTGCTGCTTGCTAAGTGTGAGACAGCAGCACTGAGACTGGAGGTGAGAAGGCAAGACCTTGGTCACACTCGCTGCTGGTTGTTGGGAGGGTGTGGCCAGGACACAGAAACCTTTTGCTGTAAAATCAAGCAGAGCTGGGGATTGGCCACTGGGGTGCCCCACAGCAAACCTCAGACGTGAGAGGGGTTTGTGCGAGCATCCCAGATATTCGAGGTCACAGCCGGCAGAGTTAATAAAGCAACAAGCTGGGGCGCCAGGGAGGATGTGTGGTTAAATTCATGTGTGTGGTGTTTTCTTGTCCTTGGCCCCCCGCCTCAGAAGGCAAAGAGCTCAGGGTCTGAAAGGTACAGCCTGATGAAGCAAGTGTTTGAAAAGTGCAGGCAACCGTGAACTCAAGTCTTAAAAAGTAAAACTCACTCCCCCCTCCCAAAAAAACCTACCACAACAACCCCGTACTCCACCCTCACGTAATACGTATGCTCACTGTAGAAAAATTATACGATATAAGAAACAAAAAGAGCAAAATAAAAATTGCCCACGTTCCTACAACCCAGAGATAATCTCTGTTAACATTTTTGTGTACATGGAGCTTTCCAGATGGTATACGAAAATAGAGCCATACTGTGCATACTGTTTGGTAAACTGCTCTTATCGCCTAATGATATGCCCTGGACATCTTTCTATGATATGAAATATGCATCTGCAGTTCTGAGCTTTTCAAATTGGGGACATGTAGCCATGTTCCAGGGCTTCTATGAAGCTGCAGGAGAACCATGGTTCATCACTCCAGAGCATCAACTTTACTCAGTGGTAAGTCACTTAAAATATCATTTTTATATTAAAACAAACCCAGACATAGTATGGTGGAGGGTACAAAATTTGCATGAATTTTTAGGAGAAGATATGAGACTTTAAAGAAATGTCTGGCTTGCCTTATTCTTTTGTACCATCATTTTAAACAGCAGGTAGCGTTAGCTCACAGGGATCAGTGGAACAGGCTGAGTGAGAGGAGGAGGGGGGAGAGATGTGACAATTAAGGGGCAATAGGTGCCCAGGGCCATTTCACGAGGCACAGAGTCCCTCACCCGAGGATCTGGAGAGCAATATGGATGTCTTGATGTCATGCTTGGCCTTTAGGGCCTAGGCCTGAGTGGGTGGCTTAATTCTAAGTCATACTTCCCCTCCCCTCCCCCTCCGACCTGTTGGCAAAGAGCAGTTGTAGGCTGGGGTGGCATTAGGTTAGGACAATGTGGCTATGCCAGACATGGCACTCGGAGCTAACCCAGTAACTCCAGAGGTGGACTGAATCGTGCATAGCTTTGCTATTTCTGTCCCAGCTCTGCTATTAAGAAGCTCTGTGACCACAGGCCACTTACTTACCTTCTCTTTGTTTCAGTTTTGTCATCAATAAACTAGTGATAAAAGTAGCAGCTCATAGGTTCATTGGGGCATTAAAAGAGTAAAGTACAATTCTTAGAGTGTCACTTGGGACATAGTAAGCATTTACTATATGTTAATTATTATTATTATGTAATCTATGATTGCATAAGCTGCTCATGGTAAATGTGTCCCACTCTTGTTTCAAACAGAGCTTGTGGCTAATTGAAACTCTTAGATCTTTTTCATTGGAATTGTTATCAAGCTTATATTCTCCATGCTGTTATTAGTTTTTAATTGTGTGGCTTATTAATGCTCATTTTCTTAATTGTGGCCTATTATTCTAGCCTGTGTTAGTTGTCTAACAACTAAGTCTTCCTTTCCAGAGTCACTCAGGTTTCATGTTCTAATGGCATTTACAATTTTATGTCCCTATTTTACAGAAGGAAAAACTGAGGGAAGGGAACTACTGCCTTCTGAGTGTGTCCTTTGTGCCAGACATTGGGATAGGTGCTTCGTATAAGGCATCTCAGTTAACCCTCAGAACAACTTAGAGATGCAGGATTTATTATGTCATTTTATAGATGTGGAAGCTGCAGCTCAGAGTACTTAAGCAAATTGCCCAAGGTTGCCCAGCTAGCTCAGCATTTTTCTCTTGCATCATACTACCTCCTAGTTTTAGGTCATCTGTAAACTAAAATGGCATGCTTCTATTCAAGTTGTTGTTTTACATGACAAAGCCAAAGACAGAGACAAATCACTGGAGAACCCCTTCTAGTAGGTCTATGACTGTCACATCAATTCCTGAATCAATACTTTTTGTACAGGATCATTCAGGCACTGAAAATGGAATCAGATGCTGCTATTGGAAACTAAGGTCTGGAGCTTTGTAAGAGATCATAAAGAAACCCCCTTCCATCACATCTTTAAGGGAAGGACCCCTCGTCCCAGTTCTTTGCTTGTTCCCTCTCAGCTGAAGTCTGGATGCTTATAGAGTCACATGTCCCGAATCAATCCCAGAAAATGTTCCTTTTCAAGCTGAGTGTGAGAAGCTTTACAGAGCATCCTGGGAACTGTCAGCATCTGCCTATATTTACTCTTGCTGTTGATTAAAACGGAGAACTGGAGCACCAGGAGTCCAGACTGTAGGCACAGGACTGCTGATAAGAGGAGAAGGAATCAACAGCAGTTGCTGGACCAGAAGAAACCCAGCCCCTTCTTTCCCACAGTCACGACCCTAGGCTTGACCTAAGAGCAGTCAGGTCGGGAGAAGAGGAGGGGGATTTGTCTACTGTAAATTTCTTCCAGGATGGTCTCTGCCCCATTTTGGATGGAAAGAAGCAGTGGGGTAGGTGGTGGTGTGGAGGCTGTGCCAGTGGGCTCTGGGACTGTGCCAGGGGCCTGTGGGCTGCAGCATTAATTGCACTTTTCTCTAGGGGAGAAGGAAATAGTGGTGGCCTAAACCCTGAACACTCTGATTGACTCTTGGATCTCCACTGATTAGAGAGAGCTTGAGAAGAATGAGAGAAAGGGGAGTCGGGAGAGGGTGTGTTTCATCTCTGTCCATGGAATGATGGTCCCATCTGAGCTTGTGGTCCCCAAACACCCCAGTTCCATCCCTGTGGCTACACGGGGGCAGGTGTATACAGCAGGATGCTTGGACCTGGAATAAGCTTGATCTACGACTCCTCTGTTTGACCCTTCTGGAGGTGGGATGATTAGGATAGTAATCCTATATCTTCTGATATGTCCTTCACATAACTGCTCAAAATCCTCCCAGGTCCTCCATTCCACTTAGAATAAAATCCAAAGTGCTTCCTGTGGCCCCTGCAGCCCTGCATGCTCTGGCCTTTGCCTCCCTCTCCAGCCTCACCTCCTACCACATGCCCTACAGTAGCCTCCATGCTGTGCTTTGAACATGCTAAGCATGCTCCTGCTTCAGGGGCTTCATGCTTCCTGTTTCCTCTCTTTACAGTTGCTAGATTTAGTCAATAAACACACAGGATGTCCAGTTAACACTGAAGTTCAGATAAACAATGATTCATTTTTAGCGTAAGTATGGCCAGTGCAATATTTGTTTATCTGAATGTCAGATCTAACTGGGCATCCTATACATTGCCTGGCAACCCTAAGAGCTCTCTGGACAATGTTCCCTCCGATTCTCACATGGCTCGTCCCCTCACTACTCCAAGTCTCTGCTCTCCTCACCTTGTCTTGCTGTTGCATCTACAATCACAGCCCCATGAATCTACTCTCTCAGGCTGCCTTGTCTCCTTCAGAGCTCTTATCACTATCTGATGTGCTATTGTTTGTTTATTCATTCATTTGTTGACTCTGTGTCTTCCCTGGCACATGTGAACTCCATAAGGGTGGGATTTAAGTCTTCACTGTGGTATCTTCTGTCTCTGCTGTCATTGTTGGTGCTCGTAAACATTTGCTGAGTGATCAAATGACATTTTACCATGGCTCACCCTTTGCGATATGGATCTCATCTTAGGCCACTCCCCTTTCCATGGGGCACTAGCCAGGCTGACCTCATGGTCGGTCCTCCAACATGCTAATCCCATTCCTGCCCCATGGCCTTGGGACTTGCTGCCTGGCATATGGCTTCTTCTCCTCTCCTCTTACATCTCAGAGAAGGCTTCCCTGACCTCTCTATCTATCTATCCTTTCTAACCCTCTGACCCTAGACCTTTCATTCACAAGACTCTATTTTATTTCCTTTAATACTCATATCGCTCTAGGAAATCACATATTTAATGACTGGTTGGCTTTTTCTTGTTTGTCTCCTACAGACAAGAATGTAAGTTCTGGAGACATCAACCATGTGTGACTTATACATCACTGTGTCCCCAGCACCTAGCCCCATGACTGGCATAGAATATGAAACCAAAAAATATATGTTGACTGAATGAGTGAGGCAGTGATTTTGGGGTGGGCACTGAGACCCAGCTTTGCAGGAGCATTGAGAACTGCAGTGAGGGAGAGGATTGAGCCCAGGAACCAGCCTGGAGTGGGTTCCACCAGGAAGCTGGCTTGCTCCTCGCCCCACAGTGACCAAGTGTACTTAATTAGCAGAGCTGATTACGGATGAGGGAGTCTGGAAAGGACTTCCTAGCTCTCTGCTTCTCTCGGCCTCCTTGGCAGCTAGGAGAGGCCATCTCCTTCCCACTGGAAAATGTCCCTTCAGGCCCAGAGAGTGAGAGTGCCTCCTCCATGTTTTGTGTCCCCATTTGTCACTTGCTGCAGATGATAAGACCCAAAGGGATGATGACACCCCAGTGACCTTGGAGGCTGCCATGTAAGCTGGCAGCCTGGCTCCCCAAACGATGATGGAGGACATGAACATCCTCCTTGGGGTGTCACATGAGAAAGAAACCAGCTTCTTGTGTTTTCAATCACTGAACTTTGGTGGTTTGTTACTAAAGTGGAACGTAGCTAATTAATATATGGCTGTATCCACTGTGTCTACTATATAGAAAGTGCTCAATAAATGTGTTGTTGAGCTCCCTGGGGAGGAAGATCTGTTTATTCCTGCAAATGAAACAGAATTATATTAACTAAAGGGGACTAGCTGTGTTTTCTTATTTGCCCAGATAGTGCTCATGTCCTTCTTAACTCCCTAAGGTCATCAAACTCACTGTCATGGGTCCCTCTCTCTGGGTTTAGCAAGGAACAAACATATAAAGCGGTGTCCTTTGAGGTACAAGCAAAGAGGAGTTGATGAGGGACCCCTACAGTCAGAGAGAGGCAGCTATAATGGTCTCCTGCTCTATCTATGTCACCAATAAGACACCCTGGGGGTAGATGCCACAGTATGATTGGCTGCACCTATAAAAGATTCCTGTGACGAATTTCCAGGGATTCTTTTGATGGAAATTCATCTTAGCAGGTTGGTGCTAGATCTTCCTGGATCAACTGCTTTTTTTGACATACCTCCACTCTCAGTCTGGTTCCCCGGCTCCTTTGTTCAATGACCCTTGGAATTTCTATAGCCTGAGGCTTAGTAGCACGCTCTTAATTCAGTTACTTTTAAGAGTTTTTGCATGAAGCTTGACAATTTTCTTCACGCAGAGTCTTCATCTGCCCTTACAGTGGACCTTGATCTTGCTTTCACAGCTGCCACTACACTTGGGCACTGACAAATCTCTCTGTGGTTCAATCAAGAAAGATTGGATGTTTTTAAAAGAAATTTTACGCTGAAACTAAGGAAACAAGAAAAATTTAAGAACACAGATCTTAACAAATTTAGAGAGCATTGGTTTCTTGGTGGGCATAACTTACAGTCTCCTAGTTCGTAGGAAAATCGCTTGACAAATGTTTATTGGGCTCCACTGGGCACAGGGTATTCAAAGATGAATAGTGGGCAGGCTTTGACCTCAAAGAACTCCCAGTGTATATAAAGAACCGAAGAAACAAGTGGGAAAATGTTTTACAATACAATGTGATAAATGCGATAATGGAGGCATGTAGCAGGTGGGATTTTTCAACACATTTAAGAAGGTCCCAAATTCCTTCCTCTACTAGGTGCTGTCTGAAGAGCTGTGTCCCAGAGTCTCCCCTTTCAGTTTTGGGCACCACGTTTTTCTTGTTTCCTAGTTTGCCACCCACTGCAGGGGAGGAAAGATTGCAGAAGGAATTATGTTCTCCTGTACCGATGGCAGCCTCACACACTGGATTTTAGGGGCAGTCTACATTTATGTATTATCTTTTTAAATAAATAAGATTCAATAAATGCAAAACTTCATGTGATTTCATTTGCATACCTTTATAGGGCTTTGCATATAAACAAATATAATAAATCAGAAAAAAGCCCCTTGAGTAGACTAGAGCCCCCTTTTTGATTTGGAAAATATGGCTGCTTCTTTAAGTGAACAACAGGTAAGAAGTACGTACCCTGGGGTATCTGTTACTTCTGGAAGAGTCTGTGCCCCAAGCTGTAACTAGCAGTCCCCGAGGTGCCCAGCCTTCAGGTCCCCTGGGAGGAGTACCAGGTTCTCTCAGTCACCAGTGTTCCTCTTACCAGTTGTTCTCTGACAGGAGAAGGAAGGAGCCCTGGTCAACTCCAGAAGGGACACCTCCCTTCAGGTCACCTTCTAGATTGGTCAGAGGACCTCACTGAAAACAATATCATCAGTCTTTGCTCTCTTGATCCATTTCCGGGGTGAAAGAAAGAACAGGGAAAAAGAGAAGTGAAGGGCCCTGGGCACTGGGGTGGGTGAAGGTGGGATGAGGCAGAGAAGGTGGCTGCTGCTCGGGCGCTTTCCCCTGCAAGGCCCAGGTCATGGAGCACGGGGAGACGATGTTCTCTTCCGTGTTGGCTTCTGTCCTTATCTGTCTCTGCTACTTCTGCTATTTCTTCTGCATTCTGGTGGCTTCCTGGAGGGAACTATAGATGACCCCAGGGGTGGGGAAGGCAAGGGCTCTCCAGAATTGGGGGAGATACCTTTATTCCTTAGGTTGGGATGCTAACCCAGTGTGTCCTAGGAGCAGACACTCAGAATTAGTTCTCAACTCCATATGTGAGGAGGGTGAGGAAAAGAAATTGGCAATAAGTTATCCACTTCTGTTTTAGAAAGGACCCTATTGGGGACACTGAAAAGGCCCCTGCAGCACCCCTCCCCACAGAACCCCTTCCCCCCTCTACTGACAGAAGCCTTAGTGGAAAATACCTGGGTTTTAGAGGACAGGATCTGGCTTGAGTGCCAGCCCTGCTGCCTACCAGCTGAGGGGCTTACCTTCTCTGAGATTTGCTTTTCTTATCTGCAGAGTGAGACGTGAAATGAGATAATGTGTAAAAAGTGCCTCTAAATAGCAAAGTGTTATACAAGCGACAGCTAATGCTACTGTACGAAAGCAGCAGTCTCGGGCCCCACATGGGAACACAGACCTTTGGTCCTACAGCATAAAAACCTTGGACATTCTTCAGAGTCTCCCATCTTCCCAGGGCCCCAGAAGAAGCAGGAGGTGAGCGGAGCCTTCTGCAGCCTGATGGGATTCTCCCTGTCTCCTAGGGAAGACTTGCCCGAACATCTTTCCCCTGTTCCTGTCTGTGCTCTTCCTCCTCCTTGGCCTCGCCCGCCTTGTCTGCTGGGATATTCCAGCATCACAGCCCAGAACAAACATTACCTGCTCTCTGTGACTTTCTCTGACTCTCTGAGAAAATCCATTTCTTCCTCATCCATATTCCGGTAGCACTTTGTGGAAGCTCTGTTGCTGTCTAATCGAGTCTAGTTACAGCTGTTTCTGACATTTGCCTTTCTCATTAGACTGTGAACTCGTCCAAGTCAAGGACCTTGTTTTTTCATTCGGGGCCAAAGATGTAGGTGTGCATAAGTGTCTATTTTCATGGCTGAACCACTAGAGGAGGCTTGATTCTCCTCCTGTGGTGCAGAAGGAGGAAAGGTTGATGGGGAGGGAGTGGGAAGGAGGTGTGTATTAACCTTTCTCTCCAGCTTTTCAAATACCTGGAGGTAAGGAGAAAAGGAGGTGGCATGGGCAGGACCGGGGTCATTCTTAAGGCTCAGTAACTTGCTCAGTAACCTATATCCATAGGAGGGAGAAATTCTCCGTGAGATAAAGAATGGACTGGAACTAAAAGAGATGGGGTCAAGTCTTGCTTCTGTCCATTTACTGACAGTGGTATCTTGGGCATGTCAACATTACGAGCTTTAATTTCCTGCTCTGGGGTAAAAATAAAAGGACAGAGCGGTGCTGTTCAGCAAATCCTGTCTTCTTTCCTCCTGAGCATACAGGCTTGCTTGGAATTAGGTGGATTGGGTGACTGAGTTCTGGCCAATGAGTGTGGGTGGAATTGATGCTCCCCACTTGCAGGCCTGGCCCATAGAAACCTCCTGTAGCATCCTCCATAATCCATCTTTCCCTGTCTGTGCATTGAAAGTGAAGGAATCAGCGGTTCTAGGGGATGGCAATGCCACAAGATGAAAGGAGCCTGAGGCCCCAATGTCTACGCAGGATAGAGTTTTCCCTCTTTATGCCCATCTGCATTGAACTGTGATGAGAACAAGAAATTCTTTCATTACGTTCAGCCACTGAAGTTTTGCGGTCATTCGTTATAACAGTTAGCCTTCTTTGACAGGGTTTAAATGGACAAAAGTTCTTCAGAAACTTCAAAGTGCTATACTAGTGTTACTGGTTATTATCATGGCTTTTATTCTAGAAAACCTTTTGAGTGCACAGCTGCTGATTTTTTTCCGTGTTCTATATAGTCTTTGCATCTTCTCAAGGATGGAGAGGGGACTAGGGGAGCCCCTTGGAAAATATCCAATGGTCTGACTGCATGCAGGTGTGCATGCCTGGATGCCGGGGGTAAGACTCCTTCCAGAAAGAGGAGAGGATTAACTCTCATGCTTGGAGGTGCGGGCCTGTCTCAGAATAGACTCTGGGCAGCAGTACCTAGCACGGGGGGCTGTCATGTGGGCCTGGGGACAGCTGTCTGAGCGTCAGCTCCTTGAAGGCTGAGTGCTCCAGGTCTGAAAAAGGGAGGTGAAATTGGACCAATTGTCAACAAGCTCTGGGAGATCTTATTGACCACTTGAGCCACTCAGAACTCTGTACCCTTCACATGTGGCTGCTCCCAATCAGGAGCCAGATGCTGTATCTATAGTAACTCTGAATGTTTACAACTCTGGGACAGGTTTTTTTTTTTTTGAGGAAGATTAGCCCTGAGCTAACTGCTCCCAATCCTCCTCTTTTTGCTGAGGAAGACTGGCCTTGAGGTAAAATCTGTGCCCATCTTCCTGAACTTTATGTGTGGGACGCCTACCACAGCATGGCTTGCCAAGCGGTGCCATGTCTGCACCCGGGATCTGAACCGGGGAACCCTGGGCCGCTGAAGTGGAAAGCGTGCACTTAACCACTGCGCCACCAGGCTGGCCCCTGGGATAGGTATTATTACTCCCACTCTTACAGATGAAGAAACTGAGGCTCAGAGAGGTAGAGCAACTTGCCCAGGATCATACAGCTAATAACTACTAGAGCCAGGATTCAAACCCAAGTATCTTTGACTTAAAGCCTGTGTCCTGGATACTGTACCTTGCAGCCTTCCCAACAGGGGAGAGGTACGGTCCCTCCGCCCAGGTCAGGACTGAGAAAAGTGACCCCCTGGCTCCATCCTGGCATTCCTCATGGTGTTGGCTCCTCTCACCAGCATGTCTGTCTCCTGAGTTTGGAAGAAACTCCCTTCTGTGAGCATGTGAAGCCTCAGGTTGAGAGGTGGAGGCCACCAGGAATAAGAAATAGGGAGGTGGGTGTGTTGGGGAGAAGGAAGGGGAAGGGGTGAGGGGAGAGGAAGAAAAGGACGGGGAAGAAGGAGCTGAGCAAGTCAAGCGTGAAAAGGAAGGGAAAAGCAAGAGGAAGGAGGAGGAAGTTGCCTCCCTGGAGGTTTCCATCTTGAGCTGGGCGCCCTCACTGTGGGGAGGGAGGATGCTGGACTGCCCTTAGGGTGTCTGGGTGTCTTCCAGCGCCTGAGAGTCTATGGGGATTTGATGCCTCTCTGGTACCTAGCTAGTCCTCAGTTTAAGCCTAGCCCAGAAATTGAGAACAGTTCCAATTACTTTCAATTCAGCAGTTGATGGTTCAAAATCTAGCGCCACTCTGACAGTCCTCCTGGAGTTCGCACAAGCACGATCCTGCTTCTTGGATGTGTGCAGGATGTGTCTGGGAGAAGTCATCCCTTCCGGTCTGCATGTGCCTGGCCTGGCTGGGATGGATACTACCACATGGTTTTCTGGCAGCTCTGCTGGGGCCATCTAAGCCAGCTCCCCTGGGGCCATCTAGCCAGCTCCCCTGAGAGACGCCTGGCATAATAATGCTATATTTGTCTCTTTCCAACTGTCATTCCATTAATGTTTGTATCTGGCCCAAAAAGCTTTCAACAACAGCCAGCACCACTTCTCTGATCCTGATTGGGAGGAGGAAATGCATTAAAAAGCAAGTTGCTTCTCCGGTCGCAGGCCTATGGCTCAGAGAGGCTCTGGGCTGGGTCCTCCCCAGAGCTGCCCTGCACTGCAGAGTCCCTGCCAGCTTTCCAGAGTCCTTCTGTGGGGCTGAGCTCCAGGGAAGGTAATGAGGATTCTGGCTCGCAGAGGATGCACTTTCTGTCTTTTTCTCTGACTTGGAGTGAAGTTGGAGGAACGAGCAGTGGCTGAGCCTCTAGAAATATACCCTGGTGACCTGAATGTGTACCCACATGTCGGCATTAGAGGGGAAAAAATGTTCAAGCGGGGTCTCATTAAGCCTCCTTACATGAGAATTCCCCTGTTGTGGAAAATCGAGATTCTGCATGGTGTTTTGAAGTTAATCTGTTAGAACCACCGGTTTATTTTACTTTCAAAGTAACTTCTTTTTTTTGAGGGAAGGAATGCCTTTAGTCAAGTTCCTAATTTTCAGAGGCTCTGCCGAGCCTTCCTCACTGGCTGAATTATAACAAGACCAGTGAGGTCATTGTCAATGGATTAATTACAGCAGGGCTGGTGAGAAAATTCAACCTCCTTTGGCAAACACAGCTTAGCCACTTTAAGTGAACAATTTTCTACAGCAAACATTCCAACACACGTTGTCTCCAACACACTTTTATGGGCTCATAATTGCAAGTCAACAGTCCTTAGAACGCTTAAACCATTCAATATTATAGGAAAGTTCTTCACCTTTCTTCATGAACAGACATAGATGGAAACTCAACTTTATGATGACAAGATACAGAAAGAATATGGATTTAACCTAAATTTCGTAGTGGATATGTAAATATTTTCTAACCTTTTTCATCTTTCTAAGCAAAAGCCTGTGCTAACCCCAGGTTTTGTGTCCCCCAAGCACTTATGTCAATAGCTTCTTCACTTCATGTTTTTTCTTAATGTTTTTTTCATTAGATGCCATTTAATCAAGTCTGAATAAAATAATTTGGGGCTTATTGTATTTGTATATACACATATATATATTTCCATATCTAGTTGTGCTATTTGCTGAACAGCCTACTCTGCAATACAATGGGGTAGGATTAGAAAGAGCTGGAAGCTTGCTTCGGAAGGAAGAAAAGTAGAGGGGCAGCTTTTTTCAGATTTGATCCTCTCTTGTGTGTCACCTGAGCCCTGGCTATGGAGGCCTGCGCTGCCAGGGAGCAAACCCTGGGGAACACGGAAGTGGAGCATACTAGAATTCGGAGGGGCGGTGTGGTGTTTGCTGTGTGACCTTAATCCAATGTGTCACTTTGTCTGAACTGTGTACATAGTGGGGCTCTCTATGAGCCTAGAACCCACCCTGGGGCCTGCACACAGTGGGGGCTTAATAAATATTGAGTTATTCGATGGATCAATGAGCACTTTCTCCAGGTAGGGGGAGAGCTCACCACCTCCCAAGCTGCCTGCACTGTCTGGGCCCCAGGGAATGGATCTAATCCCTGGAACTGGGTGTGACTCTCATCTCTCTTCTCTGGGCCCAGGACACTGAGTGACGGTGGGATAATTAGGAGCAGGGTGCTCCCAAATCATCCTGGAGATGGAATAGTAGTTGGATGATAGGCTGGATATACTCTGGCTGTGGTGTATTAGTCACTTCCTAGACCGAAGAGCTCAAAGAATTGTCCCTATGATCACCTCATGTGTCCTCCTGGTGTCCCAGGGGAGGGCAACATGGTTTTATTTCACTAGACCAGAAGTTGGCAAACTTTTCCTGTAAAGAGTCATGTAGCAAATAGTTTATGATTTGTGGGCCACACAGTTTCTGTCATGACCACTCTATTCTGCCATTATAGTGTGAAAGTGGACATAAACAATTGATAAACAAATGAGCATGGCTGTGTTCCAAGAAAACTTTATTTATAAAAACAGGTGGTGGCCAGACTGGGCCCATGGGCCATACTTTACATTAGACTGTGAGTTCTGTGAAGCTGAGAGTGCATCCCTTTTGGTCTTGACGGGAATTATACGGCAGTGGTTCAGAGCATGGTGTGGGATCAGACAGTCTGGGTTCAAATCCTGTTCCACCACTTCTTAGCTGAGTGGTTGTGAGCATGTTATTTAATCTCTCTGTGCTCAGTGTCCTCATCTGTCAAGTGAGGATAATAGTAGTGTCTACCTCATAGAGTTATTGTGGGAATTAAATGAGATAAGACAAGCAAAGTACTTAGAACAGTGTCTATACATAAAAAGCACGTAGTGAATGTTAGCTATTACTAGTTCGATCTCTGACACTTAGCACAGCGCGTGGCACAATGAAGATGCTCAATAAATATTTTTGTCATGAACCTGAGGCCCAGGAGGGCAAAACATCTTGTGTGATGTCTCAGCATGAGGTGGGAGTGGCACCGCATCGTGAGGCCACATGGCTGACTTCCAGACTTCTGTCCTATCTTTCAGGAGCCTTTAGTGGCATGACAAGTTCTTGTTATGCAGGCATCAAATTATTTATAGTCTCGGCACTCTCCATAGGGCAACTTTTTTATAGGTTCATTGGCTTCACTCTCTCAACCCTGGAAACCATCTTCCCTAAGGGATGAGGGTCAGGGAAAAAAACCTTCAACTTCTAGGTTGCCCTGTGTGTGTGTGTTTTCTCTGCCTCCCTCAGTGGGCTTCACGCCACCTTTCCCAGGGTCTGACTCAGTAGCAGGGACAGGGGAGTGGGATGAGGTCTGAGTAATGGGGCAACCATGAGAACAAAGAGGTGCATCGTCCAGGAAGGGGGAGCCTCACCCTAAGTCGAGGCTTGCTGCCTCACCTGTCCTGTCTCCTGGATTGCCCGGACTAGGGGATCCAGCAGGTGAGGACTTCCATTTATGAAAAGAGAGGAAGGATGAAGTTCACGCCCTATTTAGCTTTCAGAAGTTTGTCATCTTCACACCTGAGTACTGTTGACAATCCCTTCTCCCTGCCATTCTCAGTTACTGTCTGTTCAACTTCCCTCCCCCTCTCCGCAGCTACCACAGCCAGAGGGTGGGGGCAGAAGGTGAGGTGGGTGGGCCCTGCCCCTCCTCTAGTGTGCTGGCATTTCCCAGGCTGGGCACATGGGGGAAGCCTTAGGCAGCTGACAGATTGGGAGAGGGTAAGGGAAGGGAGGATGCCAAGAACTGGGGTTTACAGGGCAGAAGGACTTGGCTGAGCTCACAGAGGCTGCATGTGAATGGCACTGGAGAAGCTCTCCTAGAGAGGGCTCCCTGGTGCGAAGAGCAGGTCCAAACACCCACCCTCAGCTCTCACGAGGGCATGTTCCCTCTCTCCACAGCAGACGTGACTGCACACTCACCCCAGGTGGAGGCGCGGAGAAGGACCCTTTCCTTGCAGTTGCATGCTCCTCCAGTGCTTTGTGTAAGGTATTTAAAAAGGTCCCTGCTCTCTTTTCCATGTGGAAACCGACCCTCCCTCACTCTCAAATGTCACCAAATGTGGGCTTAGAGCTGTGAAATGCCAGGAAGCTTTGCTCTGAGTGGCTGTGGTTGCTACAACCCAACTCATCGTAATTGGGCCAAAATTTTTCTACACTCCTAGAACCCAACTGTTTCTATATACAGGGAAGGCTCCTGGCCAAATGCCTCCTCGTGGGCTTCTTTGCAGGGCCCCGAGAGTGAGTGTCCCCTTACGTTTCGCACCCTCAGAGCCTCACTTGCCTCACCCTAGTCCCAGCCCTCCTCCTCTGTGAAGCCCAAAGGCCCCAGGCAACAAGATCACCAGCTGGGCAGCTGGCAGGTCTTGTGGGGTGGAGGGGAGGCAACACCACGGGGCGGTGCTGCTGCAGCTAGAGGACGACTGCCCCCAGGGGTGGTGGTGAGGAGGACAGCTCATTCACCTTGGTTTGGGGTTGCATGAAGTCACTGTGACCAGGGCTGGATGACCTCTCCAAGCTCTGGCCCCTTGTTCTTCTTCATTTCCTCCCGAAATCTCAGAAGAGCAAAACACTGGCAAGGGAGGAGCCAAGGGGACTTTGAAGAGAGGGACTGTGAGTTTGGGTTTCACTTATCCTTTGCTCCTTGGTGCTCTGATGGGTTGACTATAAGCAGCCCAGGTCTCTCTTTCTCCCTCTCCAGCAGGGGCTCCTAACATGGGCCACTGGATGTTGTATGGGCTTTGGGCAGCCTGTGAACACCTGCGTGGGCATGTAAGGTATGTGCTTATCTGTGTATGTGCATTTTCCTGGGAAGAGGCCTGTAGCTTTGATCAGATTCTCAAAGAGGTCAGTGGTCCCCAAAGGGTTAAGAAACACTGATTATTTGCCTACTGAAGTAGAAAATTGTTCTGGGGAAGTTGGTCTGGGGAGTTCCTTATCTAAGGACAGAGCTTTGTCTTTGGAGATGAGTGGGAATAGGGGACAGGAGCCAGGGGACTTGTTAGAGCCATCTGGACCTCGTCTCTGAGCCTCAGGAGAATTTTCACAGTGGGGCGTTTGAGAGCTCTTATAACACTCTGCTTTCCCTATATGTTTATTATTTTTACCCTTTGTCTGTTTGTTACTAAAAGATAACAAAATAAAAAGATCAACCAGCCTCAAGAGAATGAGAAGACAAGCCACAGACAGGGAGAAAAATATTTGCAAAAGACACATCTAATAATGGACTGTTATTCAAAATATACAAAGAACTCTCAAAGCTCAATAACTGGAAAATGAACAACTTGATCAAAAAATGGGTAAAATACTTGAACAGAAGTATTCAGAAGATACAGAAGGCAAATAAGCGTACAAAAAGATGCTCCACATCATATTTCATCAGGGAAATGCAAATTAAAACAACAGTAAGATACCACCCCACACCTATTAGAATGGCCAAAATCCAAAACACTAGCAACACAAAATGCTGGTGAGGATGTGGGGCAACAGGAGCTCTCGTTCATTGCTGGTGGGAATGCAAAATGCTGCAGCCACTTTGGAAGATAGTTTGGCAGTTTCTTACAAAACTAAATATACTCTTATCATAAGATCCGGCAATCGCACTCCTTGGTATTTATGCAAATCATTGAAAATTTAGGTCCACACAAAAACCTGCACACACATGTTTAGCTGTATTCATAATTGCCGAAACGTGGAATGAACCAAGATGTCCTTCAGTAGGTGATGGATAAATAAACTGTGGTATATCCAGACAATGGAATATTATTCAGCGCTAAAAAGAAATGAGCTATCGAGTCATGAAAAGACACAGAGGAAACCTAAATGCAATGCATATTATTAAGTAAAAGAAGCCAATCTGAAAAGGTTACATAAAGTATGATTCTAAATATATGATGTTCTAGTAAAGGCAAAACTCTAGAGACAGTAACGAGATTAATGGTTGCCAGGGGTGAGGGGAGGGAGGGATGAACAGATAGAGCACAGAGGATTTTTAAGGCAGTGAAACTATTCTGTATGATACAATAATGGTGGATACGTGTATTATACGTTTGTCAAAATCCATAGTGTGTACAACACCAACAGTGAAGCCTAATGTAAACAATGGACTTTGGGTGATAATGTTTGGGTCATAATTGTGACTTCATATGTACCCCTCTGGTGTGGGATGTGGATAGTGGGAGAGGCCGTGTGGGCAGTCAGGGGGTATGTGGGAACTCTCTGTTCTTTCCGCTTGATTTTATAGTGAACTTAAAACTGCTCTAAAAATTAAATTCTGTTAAAAAAGAAATCCATCTTTTCCAGGCTGCACATTTTCCTTAGGAATGGGGTGAGTGAGGTGGGGAAGAGAAGTGCTGGGCTGTTCCCAGGTGGGTGGAGCCGAGGGGAGCTCTGGGACCACTGGAAGCCATCAAGGGGCTGGTTCTTCACAGCAGACGGAGAGAAGAAAGACAACAAAGGGGAATTGGCCCAGGACAGAGCTGTGCACCCAGAGGTTGCAGAGACTAGCAAGGGGCCCCTAAAACAACATCAAAATATCTTCCACCAGTGTAGTGCTTTCTTAACGCCAGGTGCTCTGCTGAGCACCTTAAGGGCATCACTTATCTAATCCTTACAGCAACCCTATGAGGCGGGCAGGGCCGACAACAAAAATATTAAGAAACTGGTGTGACGTGGGCTCTGCCCCAGTGCAATGGAAGCAGCTGGAGGGACCCGGAGGCCCCTCTGTGCTAGGCGCTGCCGTCCGTTTAGTTGCTGGGTTAGAGGGTGTCTGGGCAGTCCTGGGCAGGGGCCAAGGCAGTGGTCAGGGAGCACAATGCGGGGGGGTGGAGGGGGCTGACCAGGGGTTCTCAAACTTTAGCCTGCTTTGCAATCATCTGGAAGGCTTGTTAAAACCTAGATTAGGAGACCCCGACTCTTGGGCTGGAGCCCAAGAACGTGCACTTCTAACAAGTTTCCAGGTGATGCCGATGCTGCTGCTCTAGAAACCACACTTTGAGCACCACTGCTCTTTACCAAATATTTCGATGTTTGAAAAACTAGCACAGCCCTGGTTGAATATCAGGCCTGGGGGTAAGAAGTACCTTTACCTCCATTTCAGTGATAGGCAAATAGAGGCTTAGAGAGGTGAAGAAACTTGGTGTAGATCCTACACCCATTGGACGATGCCTGGGGCCCTGAATCCAGGCTGCCTGACTCCAAAGATCTGTCTCTGTGCTGAGTTTCCAGCCTCCCAGCGCCCTCAGGGCCAGCAGAGGTCCCGGCAAATGGCTGACCACCTCTGGGGAGCCCCCAGGACTTTGACAGGCTTCCGGGGGATAGAGGCATGCTGGAGCCCTGCCCACTCATGTTGGGGCTCACTGTCTCTCAGCTGGCCTGAGGAATGCTCCTGATGCCTGAGCCACTTGGCGCTTGCTTCCTCAGGCCCCCTCCCTCCCAAGTAGCAGCTGTGAAGTTGACGAATTACACTAAACTGTGATGCCTCCTTGGGAGCCTGTTCCAGGATGTGCTGCGATGGCTTCTTGAGAAGGCGACAGGCACGTGGTCTGAAAACGAGCCTCTCTCAGCTCCCTTGCTCAGCACAGCAGCTGCTCAGAGGCAGCGTGGGCCCTGAGCGGCCCGCTGGGGGAGCCTATTAAGAGCCATAACACTGTGAAAAGCACAGTAGAAATGCTCCATTAAATCTGGTGGGGGGCCTGCTTAACAATGGCACCTGCCCCAGGAGTCTGAGCTCGGCTCAACCCTGCCTCAGTCTCCAGCCTGGCTCTCCCTCTCTCTGCCCCTGCAGGCCCTTCCCAAAGGAGCTTTGGGCCTGAGTGACTCTGAGTTTCTGGCTAGAGCTGGTAAGAGTGTGGCTGAAAGGGTGTGATGAGAGCCCAGGAGGGAGAAAATCCAAGGGAGATGTTCCCTACGCTGCCCAGGGCTGGAACGTGCATGCTATTCGGTGCAGGTCATGATGCTAATGAGGTTGCAGGATGCTCTGGGCAAGAGGGGCCCCTCTGGACCTTGCACTTTAGAAGAGTCCCATTCTGGCCCTTTTCTAGCCATAACCCTCCCCAAAGGGCAAGGAATCCTTGGGGCCAAGAGGGTGTGCCCATCCGAGGTCCATGACCCCCTTTCTATACCACAGTTCAGATACCCGAGAACCTGCAGTTCGCTGCTCAAATGACCCCAAGCTGGCTTCTAGTGTCTGTGTAAGCTTCTACCCCAGCATGTCCTTTAAAGAGTGGACCATGTCATTGTGGGGTGTGGACCGAGCTTGGACATGCGGGCTGGATGTCCGTGTGTTTGTGTGTGTTTTTGTGTGAGGTCCCTTGAGGGTGAGACAGAAGCCAGTGTAGGAAGAGGTGGGGGGCAGGCTGGGGGCTAGATCCCCATCGCTCCTTGTGCCAGAGCAGAGCTCCAAGGAGCCCGAGAATTCTAAATTTAAACTTTCCAGGCATATGAAGGTATATTTGTCAAGGATAGAGTCTATTTCATCTCACAGTTTGTTAGCTTGATTTATAGCTTTTAAGTACAGTATCTTACTCCTGGCCCTGTGAGTGTTTGGGGTGGGCCCGGGTGAAGGTGAAAGCAGGCTCTGAAGGCCTCCCTGATGTAGGCGAGGCTGAGGGCAGTGTGCTCAGACTACCCAGCACAGCGTCAGTGCAAAGGACAAAGCTGGGTAATGCTCCAAGCCCCGGGGAGAACACTCATGTGTCTTCTGGGCTGAGAACGATGAGGACAAAGTGCTGATGAGCTGGCAGGAGCCCTATGAAGGGCCACTTGGATGACCCGTGGTCTTGTGAGGAGAGGGCCCTAATCCAGATACATGCTCCCTGACCTTTGACAAAGACCTTGACCACACCTTTGACCTGCTGTTCTCTCCCCTTATCATCTGGGGCTTTTGTCTCTTCCCCTTCTTAGTTGGTCTCCCCTATGTGCCCCTCACTCCCACCCCACCACAGACACACCGTGAAGTTGTACGGTAACTCGCAGAGGGAACAGGCCATTGGGGAAGGAAGCCCCTCCCTGGGGGTCCCCTACCATGATGAAGACCTCTGTTGGACTTAGCAGGGTTAAGAGGGCTGCTGCGGAGCATTCATTTGGGAGAGGAGGTAGGAAGGAGGGTCCACCTCTGCGACTCTCAAATGGCCTCGCTGTTGGCAGGGAGCGGGGTGGGGGGCGGAGTAGAAGTCCCTTCCTTTATCAGAAACCTATCATTTGAAGGACTCTCTTGGATCTGGATCCCTATCTCCATCTCTCTGTCTCTCTCTATAATTTTATATCTATCTATCTATCTATCTATCTATCTATCTATCTATCTACCTACCTACCTACCTACCTATCCATCCATCCATGCACCTACCTATCTATCTGTCAATCTATCTCTGTGTCTATCATCTCTCACTCTCTTTTTTTAAATCAAACATGGGATTTTAACATATTTCTCAAGTGCCTACTATGTTCTAAGCCATGTTAATACCTTGTTTACTCCTCATGAGACTCCTGTGAAGTATTATCCCCATTTTATAAATGGGTAAATAGACTTTTAGAGGTGAAACAACTGGCCTAGGGTCGGTAGAGTTGGGGCCTCGGTCCATGACATCTGACTTGGAGGTTTGTGTTTTTGTGCAGCTTCCACTGAGGGAAGATTATCCCTAGGTGCTTTTTTAAAAAAACAAAACAAAAAAACTCAGGAACTAGGTTTTTTTTTTTTTTTAATCAGGAAAGAGAAATGCTGCCTGCAGGGTTTGCCTCTCTCTCTCTCCAGCCGCGTTCCCCGGCCCAGTGATCCCGGCTCTGAGGAGCACGATGGGCACCAGGCACCGTCTCTGGTTGAGCTGCCTGCAGCCCCGGCCCAGCTGCTCCCAGAGGGCCTCGCCACCCGCGCTGCTGTCTGGGTGTGCCGGCCAGTCAGACTGCACAGACTGGCTTTGACAAAGTGACAGAAGCTGTGAAAACAGCTGTTTGATATTCCTTGGTGCTTTTTAAAACAAAACAAGCAACAAAGAGGTTGAATGAAATGAGAAAAGACCCTTGTTTTCATGTGGATAAGGATATTTTTAGAGAACATTTATTTTCCCTTTTCCTTGCTCTTGTCTCTATTTACCTACGCAATCCTTTCTTGTTCTCCTCGCCTCTTTCCCTCTACCTCTTCTTTCCTTCCTTCCTTCATTTCATTAAAAAAAAATCTTCCTGATACTGTTTCTGTGTCTTTTTTCCCAGCAAAGTTTTCTCTCCAAGGATATTCTTTAACTATTTCTCTTTGTTCCTCATTTTTCGCATCTTCCATGCTTTTGTATATTGATTCATCTCTCTAGCTTTGGGTACATACCATCTCAAATGTGTAGTTTTATGAATTTCAGTGTTTGTTTTATGATATGCAAGGTGTCTTTAGTTAAGCCAAGGTGGGGGCAGGGAATTCTAAAACCAAATGGACCAGCCCCTCCCCTCAAACCATCATTTAACTTAGATAAACAAAAGTGTGTGTAAAAGCACAGGGTGTCTGGCAGTAACTGGCGGTCCGACCAGCTGTTCCTCACACAAACTCTCTCTCCTTATAGAGAGAGGAGCTCCAGGTTCCAAGGTATTCACAGAGAGGAATAGGTCAATTACAGGCCCTCAGCTGAGTCATTAAATGCAGCTTGACCAAGCTTAACACAAAAGATAGACTTTTATAGCCTGTGACCACCTTGGTCCTTGGAACCACTGCGCCCTTCTTCTGGATTCTAGGGCCTGACTCCTAAGCAGGGTATCTGTGCCCTGGAGTCCTTTCAGGTTCCCTTGAAGATTTTCTCCCTGTGTCTGTGGCCTACTTTAAATTCCACTAGTGCTGTGTCCTCTAACCTCCAGCTCCCTTTCCCATCCCTTTTTTCCTGTATTCTCTCCAGACAAGGCTGTTTCCTTCAACTGCTATTTTCCTGGTTGCTCACCGCAATTAGTTTTCTATGACTCCTCATCTCTTGTTCTAGTTTTCTTCTCTCCTAAACCGAGAAGAAGTTTCCGTTGTCCTTCTCTTTTTTTACTTCCTGCTGTCTGTTGTCTATGAAGCCCCCCATGGTTCATCTCAGAACTGGCCTTGCTGAAGTTGTATATGCATCACCACGTGCATAAGATGCAGCTGGAGAGGTCCGTGATTGCAGCTGGAATGGAGAAGGCAGTCAGATCTATGGCGAAAGGCAGACTGTCTACTCTTTCCTCCCGAATTGAATCTATGAACACACTCCCAGGATGGAGAAGCTGTGGATCCCTGCTGCTGATACATGCCCGGAGGAGACAAGTGATGGCTGCAGGAAGGCAGAGTCTCTAAAAGAGCCCAGGATGGGCTGAGCTGTGCACTTACAGATGTTTCTGTAACCTTACCAAACAGACAAGTCTCTCCTCCTCCTTTGGAAGAACCAGAAGGAAGTAGAGAGAGGATGGCAGGAGTTTTGCTGTTCCCTCCCAGGAGATAGAGTGGAATGCCTCTCTCTCCATGGAAATGTGTGACAATAAATAGCTATTTAACATCTGGTTGTTAGACAAGAAATAGAAAGGGGCTGTGCAGAGGGCAATTGTGACGGCATGTCACAATTCCCAAGATGTTGGGAGTCACTGGTGTCTTCCCCTAATGTTTTCACAGTTCAGGCAAGAGTAGAAATTGAGGCCCTTCTAACCCATCTCCTTTCTCTTTCCCTCCATCCCTCAGTATGGGGGCCTCATGTGTATTACCCACTTGTCCAAGTCTGTCTACACCCTCTCCCAACACTATCTCTTTGGCTACCCGTTGGGCCTTGGTATGTCCACATCGGTGGTACTGCACATACTTGGGAATATGGACTTGGGAAGGAGGCCTGTGAATTCCCTTGTCCTAGATACTCAGAGTATTGCCTGAAAGGGAGGTCATAGACTCCTGCTGGGCATGTCTCTTAGCCCTGTGGACTCCTCACCCTGTGGGGACGGGCATAACCAGGAAGAGGAGTGGACGTCAGGGGTCCCTAAACTGTGGAGCCAAGAGCAGAGGCCCTGGCTGCCCCCATGGATCCCATACACTTGATTTTCCCTCCACCCATCCCCCTAGGCTTTGCTGCCTTCCTATTCCTGGAGACGTTCCTGTCAGTAGACGGCAAGGGCAGAGCTGTAACCGCAAGTGGAACTGCAGACCTGAGACCTCTTCTTTACTTTTATCACCTTTCTGATTCCAGCCAAGAATGTGTAGTGATTCCAAAACACGCTCAGCAGCACTGTGTTAGGTCTATTCTGGTTTCTGCATTGATTCACAATGAATAAAAATTAAGTACTAAATTTTATGGACTCCTTAAAAAAAAAAATTCCTCCTCTTTAAGCTTTAACTAGCTAGTGCCTCCGGGAGCCAAAGGCAACTTTTAATTAGCACCTAACTACTGCAAAGAGAGGAACTCTGATAATTGCCCAGCAACCTTAAATTGCAGCCTTCTCTCACTTGCAATGCACCTCCAAGTACATGTCTGAACATAGTCTATCCAGCTTTTGGGGACCCCTTCCAGACTCATTTTAACTATAAATACTGCCCTGGTCATTGCAGCCCTAACTCTCACTTGTCTGACCTCCCAGTTATGTGCCCAAATACAACACCTCTCCCACCTTCACCCCCAGCCCAGGTTGCCTTGTGTTAGTGGTGAACTCCCCATGTCCATGCTGGGTCTTCCTGTTAGTTTCTCCAGATAAGTAACGTGATGGTAGGAAACACATCTCAAGCGGTTCTTATTAGTCATGTGACTTTCTTTATATTTTAATGAGTTCCCAAGTATGAACAAAGGAGAGAAGTGAGAGAGTTACAACACCAGGTAGCAGTTGCTCACTTCGCTTACACGGTGTGGAGGGAGCTGTTCTCTGGGGCGACGGTTCTCAAGCTTTCGTGTTCGAGCAGCTTGTAAAAAGTGCAGATGCCCAGCCTTATTGACTCAGAGTCTCCCAGGGATTCTGAGGCAGACCAAGATTTGAGAACAACTTTCCAGGGCATGACTTGCAAAACCAAATCTACAGACAGGAAATATCACATGAGTTTTTAAAAACCAAAATTTTTTTTTAAGAAAAAGAAGTTTCTTAATGAATGCTGAGAAAATACCAATGGAGTATGTTCTGAGAACATAGACACAGACACAGACACACAAATATAAATTCTAACTAACAAAAACACCATAAACATCAAATGCAAAATTGCCTGGTAGGTTTAATTCATTTATGATGAATCCTAGGTTTATTTTCAGCCCTGGTCTGTTTGCATTTGACCTTCCTAGCTGTCTTCCAGCTCTCTGTCATTTCTGTAGTTTTGCTCATTAACTGTTGGATTTTACTGCCCTGAGGAAGACATTGACTCCCTGGGTTGGGCTTCCTAACGCTGGCTCTTCAAAACCCACCCTTCATTCCACCTACTGCCTGAGTGCTTGTCTGGCACATAGGACTGTCCCCTCACTCTGCTGCTTTACTCAAGGTTTAAGAGGCAGAATTAAATACTTTAAATAGTCTCATAATTCCTCACATGTATTTAAAAGTCCAAAGTATAAACAAATAAATGTTTGGCTTATTCTGTGTTCCAACCGAGTCAAAGTATCCTTTAGACTTTGGAGAGACGATTAGAAAGCCATCCTCTGAAGTTGAAAAAAGAGGATGAGTTTAGAATACACATAACTATCCCTCTATGAGTGTGTGAATGTATCTCCAGTGAGTGTAACCAATTTGAAAATCTCCTCAAGAAACAAAGATGTCTCCTATATCTTCACAAATTAAAATGTGATGCGAAGTGGTATAATTAACTGCAATATGTTTAAGGCAATGTTGTCAAACAGAAGGTTGGCTACTGTCTTGACTCCAGATAAAAAGGAACCCCAAATGAAACATTTTTCAGCACATGCACCTGCTATTCCATCGCCTTTGTACGTATATTCTTAGAGTAGAGAAGGGATATACTCAAATAGAACATATGTTCCAGAACAGGACAAAATTTCTAATAGAAAATTTCAAATTTCTAATTTTATACTTGACTTCTTAACCTGGCCCAGTGCGTTTTAATTCATTTATATTTTGTCTCAGATTTTTTTGTTCCTTACTAGTTTTTCCACACTTTTGTAATTATTCTGATTAACCATTGCTTTAACTTTTGTTCTGAGATTGGCCCTTGAAACTAGTTTCAACTTAAAAAGTTGGACTCATGGAAACAGAGAGTAGACTGGTCGTTGACAGGGGCTGGGGGTGGGGGAAACAGGGAGAGGTTGATCAAAAGGTAAACTTGAAGGGCTGGCCTGGTGGCGTAGTGGTTAAGTTTGGGCACTCTGCTTTGGTGACCCAGGGTTTGCTGGTTTGTAGCCTGGGTGCAGACCTATGCACCACTTATCAAGCCATGCTGTGGCAGGCGTCCCACATATAAAGTAGAGGAAGATGGGCACAGATGTTAGTTCAGGGCCGGTCTTCCTCAGCAAAAAGAGGAGGATTGGCAGGGGATGTTAACTCAGGGCTAATTTTCCTCCAAAAAAAAGGGTAAACTTCCAATTATAAGATGAATAAGTTCCAAGGATCTAATGTACAGCATAGTGATTGCAGTTAACAATACTGTATCGTATGGGGCCTTTTGCACAATCCACTTGGGGGGCCTGGGGTTCACTGGTTCGGATCCTGGGCCTGGACCTAGAGCTACTTATCAAGCCACTCTGAGGCAGCATCCCACACAGAAGAACCGGAAGAATCTACAACTAAGATATACAACCATGCACCGGGACTTTGGGGAAGAAGAAAATAAGAGGAAGATTGGCAACATATGTTAGCTCAGGGCCAATCTCTCCCCTAAAATAAAGAAAAAGGTAAATTAGAAAAATATAATACTGTATTGTATACTTGAAATTTTTGAAAGTAGGTCTTAAACATTCTCACCAAAAAAAAAAAAAAGGAAAACAAAATTGGTAACTCTGTGAGGTGATGGACATGTCAATTAACTTAAGTGTGGGAGTCACTTCACAGTGTACATGTATATCAAATCATCATGTACCCTTTAAATTATTAGAACTTTATTTGTTAGTTATATCTCAATAAAGCTTATGTCCCCCTAAATATAGCTTCGATACCTCCTAAGACCTTCAGCTCCTTTTGTCCTGGCTCCTCTCCCACCCGGCAGCTGTTGGCCGAGCCCGCGTGAAGAGGATCTGCTCGGAGTCTCTTGAGAAGAAGGCAGCGTGGGTGGCTCCTCCCGTCAGTGCCAGAAATGCAAACCTCCTGAGAGCTGCATTTGTCCTCGCATCCTCGGAGCAGGGTGCGCGAGGAGAAGAGCCTCATGCGGAAGCGGTGTTGGCCACCCCTCAGCATGGACAGCCATCGCCTGGTCCTCTCCCCACTCGCCAGACAGTAAACAGCTTACTTACGGAGACTGAGAACTTGTACATCTAATTAGAAGAGACGCAAAGGAGACACTGCCAGGCAGGTACTAAGAGCAAGTATTTAAAAAATAATAAAATAAAGAATTATTAATTATCACAATTTATTATTTAAAAACAATAACCATGCTTTGTTCTATGCATTTTACATCTATTACTTTAATTCTCAAGACAATCTTACGAGACAGTCACTAATATTATCACCATTATACAGATAAGGAAACTGAAGCACAGAGTTGTTAAGCAACCTGCCTAAGATTGAGGGGGACTAAAGTTCCCTCCTCAAGCCGTTCCCTGGTCTGCCACTGGCGTGAGCTGGATGCAGCGTTGTTAGTAAGTGGCTAAGTTCAGCTACCTCTCCATGTGTGTGGTGTGATGGTGTGCTTGTGCCCTCAGAAACACAGAACAGTCAGGCGTCCTAGAGACCCAGAGTCCTGGAGCTTCTCTTCTGAGCAGTGGGAACACGGCTAGCGGGTCTGAAATCTGCCGGGCTGTGGAACAGAAGAGGAGGAGCTTGGGACTCTGCTCTCTGGGATGGGAGCGTGCTTAGTGATCAAGAGTGGATAAAATTCCATTAGAGGTAAATGTTGTCAGACAGCAGGCTGGAAAGATATATTTTAAGCTGAGAAATTACTTAATAAATTCAGACCAACACTCTGTGACATTTCCCACAAGACTTTAATGCTGTTTACAAATTCCAGAGAACACCCTGAGTTGTTTCTGGCATGGGCTTATGATTTATTTCAAAGGAAAATGGGACAGAGTGTGTGGGTTTGTGTTTAATGTGAAAGGGGATTTGGAGATGAAAAGTCAACTGGTGTGAAAGATTGCAGGGCAAATGCAAAGTAGCGGAGCATGTGGGTGGCCTTGGAGCATGTAATAGCGTATTGAGAAAGGAAGGGCCTCTCACCCTTCCTGCGCTAATCAAATAGTTCCATTTGCACAGGCCAACAACGCATTAAGGAGGACGAGTTAGGAGGCAAAGCCGGAGCCCGGCTTTCCGAAGCACTTCAATCCCGGAGACTTTCATATGGAGAACAGGCAGAGCTTCCACCCCACAGAAGGAGGCCAGTCATCATTCATTCTCTGCAAAAGTCAACATTTAGAAGACATCACCTTCATCTGTAACAAGATGGACATCACTTAGACCAAAGGAAGGCATTCCTAAAGAAAATAAGACCTTGGACTAAGAATGTGAAGGAAGATCTGGGAGGAAATTTTCCACATCTGATACTCTGTGTTTCTTGGGAACAGAGGGATGGATTTGTTGACCTTGTGATTTCGTCTCTGTGTTCTTTGTAGTGTGGAGTAGAGCAAAGCCGGCATTAGGTCTCGAGTCCAGAGACCACACAGGGGTCAGGAAAAAGGACTTGGCTGTGGGAGTGGTCCAGGGGTCAGTGGGTTCAAGTTCTGGGTGACCAGGGAGGCAGCAAGGTGGGGCCAGGCTGGCAGGGAGAGGACAAAGTGATGAAGGCTCTTCTCTCTCCCCTTCCGTCTCTCCCCTTCTCTCAGGGAAACTCTGAGTCCCATTCATCTTCTTGCCATGGAGTATGTGGTCTGAATGGGAAACGAGGACAGTGACGTCCCCCATCTCTCTTGGAACAAAAAAATGACATTCCATTTGGTTTTGGAAAACACACAATATTCCACTTATAAAATATTCAATCACTGTCATTAATCCTCCCGCTGGGCTGGCCCTGCCCCACTCAGGCATGAGCTGCAGACTTAGGCTGTGGCCGCAGGCCCAGGAACCTCTCCAGCTTCTCCTTGTGGACAATATAATTAGAGGCGACAGGGTCCTCTGCTCTCAGCGTTGCACTCTCCAGGGCAAGGGTCTGGGTCTGCCGGGACCTCCAGAGCAGTCTCTAGGCTTAAAGCTAAAGAGCCCCAATTGACCTGGGGCTTCCTGTGACTGGGCCGAGGATTTACAGAGAAGTTCTAGGCCTTGACAACGTTCACTCCTCTTAACACAACAGTGGTACCAGCTCCGGAGGTTCCATCCCACTTGCCAAAGCTCAACTGCCTGCCGTAAGACGTGGGCAGCCCTCCCCATCCTGTGCTGGCCTGTTGTTCTTTTTTCCTCAAGTTTTTCTCTCTCACCTTCCTCTTCTCCTCTCAGATTTTTTCTTATTGTTTCAATTTTTATTTATTTTTTGAAAACAGAATCTCAAAATGTCAGAGCTGGAAGGGGCTTCAGGAGCCACCAGGTCCAACCTCTTCATTTGACAGGGGAAGAAACTCAGGCCCAGAGAGGGTAAGGCAGTCGATGTTTTCCCCAAAGCTTCAAAGCAAGCATTTCCCCCTCTGTTCTTCACCGCAACCCCCCCCCCCCCCCCGCCCAAGGAACCATCCAGTTGCCAGGAACCTAGGCTCCTTGACTGAGGAAGTACTCCCAGCCGTGCTGCCTGTGGCCAGGCATCCTGAGCATCCTCTGGACCTGCTGCACTCTCAGGTGACCAAATGAGGCACCAAGGTGGCACAAGCTGGCTGATGGCCTTTTATTTCTGGCTCCAGGGACTGAGTTTTCCGTGTATCCTTCTGCTTTCTGCTAAAATAATCTTCCTGTCAAAGCCTTATTTTTCCTGCCCAGACTCTCATCTCTCTGTGTATCAGCTTCTTGTGCTTCCTGAGCCCTCTTGCTCTCATGGTTTGCACCATCCTAGGATGCATCCTCTAGGACTTACCTGGAGAATCATAGAAAGGATCTCTCCTCTCTTCCCTGCCCTGGGGGCTCTGTGCTCTTGCTCCTCCCAACCCCTGGATGCTCACCCTTTTCTCCCCACTCACCTTGCCTCCCTGAGACACCACTCAATCTTCGCCAGAGCTCCAGACTGACATGGAGTTGGCATTTGGTGAAAGTTCCTCAGCACTTTTTAGGAGGGAGTTTTGAGCCTAAAAAAGTAGGGAGGAGGGGTGGGTATTTTTCTTCTCTGGGGAAACTAGCTACTGGGTGTGGATGGCGTTTTGGTCCATGTGACTGTCCTCTGAGCCTGACCCCCAAGCCCGAGGAAAGCCATGTAAGTTCTTGCTGTTGGAATGTTCCATTTGCTCCTGGAGAGACTGCCTGGGCCTGGATTGGGAGGAGACTGTGGGTAACTGTCCTTAATGCCCAACTCCTGGCCCCAGGCTCCTACTAAGGGTGGGGACGGCGACCTCAGGGAAGGCTGGATAGATACCCCTGACGCTCCCCATCCCTCCACCCCTTCAGGTCTCTCCAAAGGCCACCAGGCCCAGGAGTCTTAGCACCTGGGGTTTGGGCCAGCCCAGGATCAAAGAGTTGTGGAGATCCTAGGAGTCATCAACTTCTTTGTGTCTAGGAGGGGGAAAATGAAGGGCAGGAAGATGACGTTATCCCAAGTCCCCCAGTTTGTTGGTGACATAGCCAGAGCATGAGTGATCGCCCTTGCTTTCCAGGATGTAAGCGGCCATCACCAACACTACCTCCGTGAGCATCCCACAGCTCTGTGAGGTCAGCAGAACAGGGAGGTCATCCCATTTTCCCAGATGTGGAAAGAGTCCTCCCCAGTTCTCTGAGACCAGACTTCTTGGTCCCACTTGGGGTGCAGTATCACTTGGAGAGGTGCTGAGGGTCTTGGCAGACATTGGCCCTGGTTCCATACCAGCGCTGCCAAGACCTCCCTAGGGGTAGTTCTGTCATTATCTCTACTCCAAGGTCTTGGCTACCTCAAGGGCATGCATAAGAAGTGGGCAGCTAGTCCATGGTGGCTGGAAATTACAAAGTCCTTTTAGTTATGAAAAGGAGCGGGCATCACATTTTGTTTTGCACACGCATCAAGTCGCTTGGGGATGAAGAAGAGAAGGGGGTGGGTTGAACTGGGACGCCGACCTACCCCTCGACGCTCATGATACTCAGTCTGGTTCTGTTTTTCTCCTGTTCCTTTCAGCATTGCTCCATGATTCTAAAATGAAACATTCTGTTTTCCAATATAACCTTTCTAATGAAGGAGTTGAGCTAGTGACTCCAAGAAAAAAATAAATCACAGGAGCTATTTGACTCTGCATCTGCACATTCCCCGAGTGAAGTTGAGACTGGAAAAAAGTGGCTGGAATCCGCAATCCACTTGGCCTTGTTCAGCTGAAGCAGCCCACCTGCCAGCAGCTCCTGCAAAGCCTGGTCAGCCAGCCCCTGGAGAGTCACACGGAGTTAAAAAAACTCTGACAAGAGCAAAGCTAAAGCTAAATAAGCCCTAGCAGCCAGGACAGAGCTTCTCTCTTATCACAGAAAGATAATTGCCTGCTCTGGCTTTGTCCTAATGCGGCCAGCAGCCTCGCTCAACACTCCCTCACCTCCAGGATGTCCTTTAACGATGAGGGGAAGGGTTCACTTGATGCCACGAACAAGGGCTATGGATCGCTGGGGTGAGGACTGAGCTGGACCTTCCACAATACACATTTTCCTTCTAGAAGCAGCCCTTGTCCTAACACTGGCTCTGGGCTTCCTGTGATGCCCATTCATAAATGATTCAGGCCCTGCTTTTTGCAGAGCATTAAAGCTCTCTCTCCTTCCTTCACTTGGGAGCACAAACAGCAGCCCGGTGCTGGAATTTAATACCTGGTAAAGCTTTCAGGTTCAGGAATAATAAGGCAGCGCTGTAAACAGCATACAAATCCCACATCCAGCCAGCAATAGTTGCTAGCTTGGCGGGGGCTCAGGGGGAGAGGGAGAGAAAATGCTGCTGTGGACCTATGTGGGGGCTCCCCTGGGAAAGAGATCATGCTCTTTTCAGAGGTGCAGCAGAGGGTGGCGCTGCTAGGCTCCTGGGAAGCAGCATTCTTAGTTCTCTGTGAGCCTAGGACCGGCTGGTTTGATCATGTCTCAGGAAGGCAGACACCTCCCCAGGGCTGGTGGTCCCAAGGCCAGGCCACCGAGTAGGGTTTTCGTTACTATTCCACTGCCCACAGTTTGAGGGGGATGCAGTGCGAGTTCAAAGCCTGGACGTACGTTCCCGCTGCCTGCCAGGAGGCTGGAATCCTGTTGCTTTGGCCCCTGTGAGTCTGAAGTGCCAACTTTCTCAGTGCCCCTAACAATCTTAGCCTTGCTTCCGGGCCCACCTGGACTCCTTCAGAGAGCTTTCTTCAACAGTCCTGCCCAGTTTTGTAAAGTCAAGTAGAAGTAAATTTCTCTAACCTGTAATAACAGTGGTGCTGATATAGTGACAACAATCATGATAATAGCTAACATTTACTAAGCACATCTTTTGTGCTAAGTTCTCCTGTAAGTGCTCTTTTGTATGAAATCAGTCTCCTCTCACACAGGCGTATGAAACAGGTCATAACATTGAGAAAGTGGAGGCACTGGTCAGTTTGGGTTTTATGTACGCATGTGCATATGTGCGTTAGTCTTTTGCCTGCGCTGAGCTCTCCGAGGGGAGGCGGTGTGTTACACGGTGAGGATTGTGAGTGTTTGGGACTCTGCTGGGCAGGATCTGATCAGTTCTTATAGCAGCAACGTGAGGTAGTCAATATTCTGCCCATTTTTCAAATGAGGTTCAGAGACGTTAAGTAACCCTCTGACTGATCTCAAGTCACACAGCTTATAAGTGCCTCAGTTGGACATGGAATATGACCTCTGTGTCTTCTATTGTCTGGTGGTTGAATGCACAAGCCCACCACCACTTACCAGTTCTGTGACATTGGGCTTAACCTCTCTGCACTTCAGTTTCATTGTCTGAAACCTGGTAGGTAGAAGTACCTAATTCTAAAGCTGTGATGAGGAATGAATGAGATAAATGCATGTAAGGAGCTCAGAAGAGGGTCCCTGGCACACAGTAAGCACTCAATAAATGTTGGTTATTATTATCATGGCTCAATGCAACGCAATGCAACAAAGGGTACATGAGCACCGATGGTGTGACTCTGGACCAGATGCTATAGTCGGTGCTTCTCTGGTTTATTCCTCTTCTCTACTTTCCATGGTGCCTTGAAAAGCATTAAGCACCTAGTAGCTGATCAATGAATGCCTTCTGATTGATTTCTGCAATAAAGCTTGCAGATGGGTCCCAAAAGAGCTCTTCTGCCTATCATTGTGCATATCATCATCTGTCAGTCTTTGTCTTTCTTTTCCTCTCTGCTACACCCGATTTTGAAAGAACCAATGGCTGTGTGATGGTAAAAAAAAAACTGGTTCTGGGAGCCAGGTGACCTGGGGGTCTGCTTTAGGTTCTATACTGACTTTGACCTGGTTAAGTTAGTTCCAGCTTTTGGCCTCTGTAAGGGTTTGGCTTAGATGATATCTCAGATCCCTTGCATGCTTCAGTTCTTAGGGAAAGTGAGTATTAAGGGCAGGGACACCTTTCAACGCTCCCCAACTCCTAGCGCTTTGATCTCAACTTTAGAACTTGGCTGTGATTTTTAAATTGTTTTCAGCCAAGGAGGAGGATAAATAACTGTAAGACCACCCCCCCCACCCCCACCACCCGTGTTTGGGTCCGCTCATCTCTCTACTCCTAACTATGGCTGTGCCCACACTGGCCACGCTCAGCATGCCTCCTTTCCTTTCGTAACCCCAACTCAAGTCAGGGAAGGATTCTGTGAATATGTATGTGTGCACATGTGTGAAGTAGCTACTTTGGGGAAAATCCTGATTCTGAGCTACCCATTGGCACCTTTGGCTGCAACTTTTGGGAGGAAAGAGACAATAAGTGTTTAAACTTCACTGAAGTAGGCTAACTTTGGTCAACTTGTTGGGTTGCCTTCCAGGGCCCCTAGAACATGTATGTAGGGGATGTGGTGGAGGGAGTGGTCAAACCATATGCTTCATCTGAGCAAATGGAGAAATGTGGCCTGGTTCACCCAGGAAAGTTGGGTGGAAAAATCAGGGCAGAAATTTGACATTGCTGAGGTGAGAGCGAAGAAGGAGGTCTCTCCATCCTAGACGATTGAGGCTTTCCCTTCAGGGATGTTGCCATGGGGAGAGGAAGCAGAGCTAAGGCAAACCCTCCAGGAATTGTTGTGAGACCCTACAGGCGCAATGCTTACCTGGGAGGCAGGAGTTGGAATCACGTGACAGGAAAAGGGAAGGCATGCCGTCTTTCTTGGAAATTTGGGATAAATTATGAGACTGCCTAACTTCTTCAGCACCATTAGGAGTTCTCTTTGGGATACTTCTTACAGAGGAAAGACTTGCTCTTACTCTTTGAATTAGCAGCAACTAAATCCTTGGTTGAAAAGGAAGTGGATGGACCTGGCAAGAAGGAGAGAAGGATGTGGAGGAGAAAGGGTAGGGAGGAGCCCTCTTCCTCCTCTCTGAGGGCAGGAGCAGCAGAGGTAGCTGGCCCCGCTTGTCTCCCCAGCCTGGCTTTGTCCTTTATTCTAAGACTACATATCCTAAAGGGTGTGTTGAAAGAGAATGTTTTTAAGAGTTGCCTTGTGCCTGCCAAAACCATGGTCATGAGTTGGCAGGGCAAAGTCTCCTTGTGGACATCTGTGTGAGGGAGGCTCTTATTAGGCTCCTCATGTTCTCTTATCAAGTGCCTTGAGTACACCTTGTCCCAGCAGGTAGGGCCTGGGGTGTGAGCCTTCCTTGCCCTCTGTAGGGATCATGGGACTACAAAAGGAGTCAGGAGAGAGGACAGCAAATCGGGGAAATTTGTGACCTGGCAAAGGGAGCATGAGCCTGTGGGGTAGCACACCCAGGGCACCTTCTAAACCAGCAGACGAGCAGAGTCAGCTCCAAGACACGCCTCCAGCACCCACCCTTTCTGGGAAACCTTCCAGAAATCCTCCACCTTTGCTCCCCCTCACCCCCTGTATACCCCCCAATCTTAGCTCTTACTGTAACATATGGAAATGACTTGATGGCACTCGGTCTCCCCAGATAGACTGAGATGTCCTTGAGGGACTGTGTCCCCCTTACCCTGCACTTCTGTGCTCAGCCGGGCTCAGGGTGCAGGAAGTGTGGGTCAGTTGGGCAAACTGAAAGCACCGCACATGGCACTCAAGTGTTAGCTTCCTTCCCTTCTAAATATTGTCACAATGACCTGACTCTGAGGATGAAGATCTTCACTTTGAAGACGTACAGCTTTCCAGCCAATGTCAGCTTCTACCTGCCCGCTCCCACTTTCCTGCCCTCCCAGCCCCCTGTCTCATGGCCTGTGCACAGGACACAGAGGCTTTGATCTTAGGCCACATTTTGCTGTTAGGCCTAACTAGCTGAGCATACCTACACTCCCTGTATAAATTCCAAAGCCGAGAGAGACAATTAGGGGGTCATCTACTGTGGGACATTGCCCATGCCTCATCCGTCTCCATTAGTATGCATTGCTGAGAGCTGGCTGTGGATCCCCGCTCCTCAGCACCCCTCCCCTAATGAACCCCATTTCAGATGGAGCAAGACAGAGCCACTCGGTTAAGAAATTATTTCTGCTTCCTGCCAAGGAGGAAGTCAGGAGCAAGAGCCTCTTCCTTGGGGGCGAATTATTTAATCACTTGTCTTTCCCCTTGAATCAATGCCACTAATGAACATCTTTTGCCTCTTCCTCCTTTCCCCTCTGCCCTCCCCCTTCGCCCATCAGCCTCTTATTATTCCAACTTCCTCTTCTTGCTTCTTCTGGTGTCATCAGTGACTACCTAGGGAAGGCTGGCCCACATTGCAACCCAGCTGTTCTCTACCTCTTCTCATCTTTCTCCCACCCAACCCTCACTTCCCCTTCGGGTCACAATCAATCTGTTCTGGAATGATACCAGCTTCGGGGAACAGGAAATGCCAGTACCTGCCAGTGTCACATAAAAGAAAGGCCCTGGGCTACCTCTGAGAGGGAGACTTCAGAACAAGGAGGTGGGTCTGGGCAGAGGGAGAGGGGAGCAGCAGAGTCATTTGTCATGGCTAAGTGGAAATTTATTGCCCTACCCCCAGGGCTATAGAAAAGCTTCAGCTAAGCTCACAAAGGGAATAGGAAATTCAACAGTTGCCAGAAAAAGAAGCCTCATCCCCAAATCAGTGTAAGGGCTGCTGATTCTTATTTCCAAGGTGTGGTGGCACTGGGCCCCCAGGCAGCTCTGGGGCATGGGTAGCCTGAGGTTGGATGGTATGAAGAACTGGGCTGCTCATCTCTTTGACAGCCCTGCAACTGTGGGCAGTAGCTGGCCAGGGGTCAAAGTGTGAGTTCTTCTGCCTGCCTCCTCCCCTTTCTGTGATGCTGGGGCGAGCTCCCTGGACACTGTGCTTACACTTCAGGAGTCCTCAATCAGCAAGCCTGGATAACGTTTATTAAGGGCCTTGCACTTCCCTAGGCACCAGGTGGGATGTAAAAGGGTTTGATGTGTCCCCACTCCTCAAACTACTTGTAATCCAGTTGAGGAGAGAAGACTAATGCATGGATTGAAATTGACAAAACAGGGTTAATGTTGAATATGCACAAACAGGAGTGTGCACAAGAGAGAGTTCCAGGTGAGCTAGGAGTCCATTAATCAACTCATATTCCCTAAATTTGTACAGCAATTTGCAAAGTGCTTTCATACAGAAATTTATTTTCTTTTTTGATTCTTATGCCAACATTTCTGTGGTGAGCGATCACTATTTTAGCATTTTAAAGATAGGGCAACTGAGGTGGAGAAAATTTAAGCTATAAGTTGACCTGAACACTAGTGTTCTGACTTTTGGTTCTCTACTCCTTTCATTATAATGTGTCAAGGATTTAAAGAAAGGAAGACAAGACTCAGGGTAAGTGGGACCTAGATAGTGAAAAGTAAAGGAAATTAAAATTCAAGTAGGAGAAATAGCATGAACAGTGTTGGATGAATGAATAAATCTACAAATGAATTCAAGAATGCCCTATGGCATGGGATAGTCAGGAGATGGAGAGGGGAGCAGCAGAGTCATTTGTCATGGCTAAATGGAAATTTATATTGCTACCATCCCAGGGCTAGAAAAAGGCTTCACTAGAGTCCAGGGCCTGTACTGCAGAATAGTGAGGGAGAAGGGTGAACCAGTTGGTGTGGCTAGATTATATAGAGGCCTAGGGATCCAGGCAGAGGAGTGTGGGTTGAAATGAGAGGCCCAGGGAAAGCCACTGAGGCTCTGGAAAAGAACCATCTCTCCCAAAGGCAGGAAAGTTGTTCCTACCTCTGTATATTCCATGCCTGGGAACATGGCCTCCCTAACGGCACAGTGGCATGGAGAGCAGAGCAGAAGATGACAGTTCTGAGCCCAGATCCGTAGCTTCTAGTCCTTGGGCAAGTCTAATAACCTCTGCAAACGTCAGTTTCCCCACTTCTTCAGAGCTCAGTTGAAATGTAACTTCCCTGCTACTCTGATTAAGTCAGGCCCTGTGTCATACATCTTTGTGGCACCCTCCACTTCTCCCGTGTGGCACTTATCACAGTTGTAAACAGTGGTCTAACATGGTGGGTCCAGGAGGGCAGGGGCTGTAACTGTCATGCTCAGTGTTGAATCTCTGGCACTGAGCATGGAACTGGGGATGGTTCTCAAGAAGTGTTGGTTTGATGAATGAATGGATTTGTCAAACGGTATAATAATGTTAACTCACGGCACAAATGGGAGTATCAGAGGTCATCTCGTAAGTTCTTTGTAAAGCAGTAGATGAATGAGAGAGAGTACTGTTATTGGGACCTGGATAGAGACCACGTCAAGAGTCTGGAGGCAGGGACAAGCTCCAGGATCAGTCGTCCACGGTGATGTCCGGGTGGAGAGGGATTGAGAACGTCACAGATATTTGGAAGAAAAAAACGACAGAGCACAGTGCTCGGCTATCGATACACAGAACGAAGGAGAGAAAGAACTCAAGATTTCCAGGCAGAAAGATGAAGGAAATGGAAATGTCCTCAGGGCAGTGGTGAGGTGGCCAGGAGAGACCCCTTCCTCAAGGGTTCTGTTGGCCTCCCACTCTTCGTCTCCGAAGCTTTGACTGTCTGCTCCTCTTTGGTTTCCCTTTCTGTACTCTGTCTTATCTATCCTTGACTTGCTGTAATTCTGTTTTGGTGTTTCTTTGTCCCCCTTTACATTTTTTAGTCTTTGGCCCTGCCTGCTTCTGACCCCGCCCTGCACCTTCTACTCTTGTCTAACTTTTCTCCTGCTGCCTCTTTCCTTTCCCTTTGGATCCTTCTGGCCCTCCCTCTGTCTTCAGTTCCCCTCTCTACTTAGTGCTTTCCCCCTTTGAATGTTTATCTCTTCCAGCCTCTCTTTCCTGCCAGCTGTCTGCTGTTTGTGGCATCCTGGATGCTTACTGACATCTGCCAGGTGGATCAATATCAACACTGAAGGTTTCTTTTGGTTCTTCTTCTCCCACCCCTTCCACCCCAACACGTGCCTCAGTCTCCCTCAGTTCTCCTTCCTCCCTGAAGTTAGAGACCAAACAGATACCTACTGATTAGGGAAGCTGGCCCTGGGACTGACAATATTGCAGCCTCTTTTACAGCCCTTTCTATGTACTTCTCGTTCATATTGATCAGGCCTGAAGCTTTCCCTCCTCTGGGGTTCAGCCCCTCACCCCGACCTGGAATGCCCTCAGCTGCCCCGTTAAAAGCCCTGCCTAGGTCTTGCCTCCTTCCTTCCTCCTAACGCGATCATGAGGCAAGTATCTCACTGTCTCTTTGTGTCTTAACTCAATGCCCTGTGCATTCATCTTCACATCAGAATGCCTGTCTAGAAAACTGTCAGGGGACATGGGCCTGGCTGGTGTCACTATCTTTCAGTCTAGCCGAATGTTACACAAAAGTAGGCTCTTCATAAATACCTTCTGATACTAATGTTCATGATGTTGCTGATGAAGATGATAGTAAGTGAGATGAATCACGGCAATGTTTCTGGAACTGTGCCTGGCACATAATAGGTATTCAATAACCATTAGTAGACTCTTAATCTGAATGATAATGTTAATTGCTTTTCAAGACTCTGTTTTTGATTGCAAATAATGGAAACTGACTCAGCGGCGCTTCAGGAACAGAGAGACTCTGTGGGGTGTAGATGAGCCTAGACCAAGGGCAGGACATAAATTTGGGCTTCACTAGAGTCAAGAACCAGGAACTAGAAAGTTCTCAGGGCCTGAGACAGCTACTGTCCAGCTGTGTGGTCTCGTCTCTTTCCACGTGCAACTGCTTCTTTCTTGGCAGAAAAGTTTCCTCTGCTCTTCTGTGTACGTGGCAGAATATGGCCACCCCTAGCCCGGCCTCAGTCGTCTCTCTAAGCTCCCGTGCCACCAACCCATGTTCCAGTTCTTCAAGTCCGTGTTTGTTCTGTAAGTCCTTCAAGTGGCAGTTCTCCAAGTCCATCGGCCCAGCTTAGGTGAAGCGCCCCTCTGGTCCCTCAGGGTCACATTCCACAAACACAGGTACAAAAATGCTCCCCTCCAGAGTGACAGGAGCCATCTTCAAAGGGTGGTATGTGGTGGCGGTGGTGGTTGGGGGAGGGCATGACAAGGCAGACACAACAGAAAGTGCCTCTTGCACGAAATACGGTAGAAAGAATGAAGTCTGTCAGGTTTGACGTACCCGTGTCTGTCAACCTGAGCTCTCTCATCCAATTACCTTAGACTTGTGCATCCCAGTTGGGGATCACTCCATGAAATCTGGCCCCCAAATTTGTGCTGAACTCAGCTCATCCAAAGTGAGGAAGGCAGCGCTAGAACACGCTTAGTTTCCTCACCCTGGCGGGATCTTTCAGGTCCAGGCCTTCTCTGTCTGAGGCTAACTCACTTCCTGTCTACCCCAAGGAAGGGAGATTCACAAACCCTGGCCAAGCCTGAGTGGCAGCTCCTTCACAGAAGCTGATTACCAGGGCAGAAGCTCTTCAGCTCCTGGAGAAGATAAAGAGAAGCATCTCCCCACACTGGCTGTAGCAATGGACGGGTTTGCCCTTCTGCAAGTGATTACTTTGGCTCAGATAAGGAGTCCAAGTGGCGGGTGAACCAGCAGATTTCCTATAATCTCTTTCCTAAGATTTGAGCTCAATCAACCTCAATTCCCTGCCCCATCACCCCCCACCCCTTGCAATATCTAGTTTGTGATCTCCTCTGAGAAGAAACAAACGTTGGGGCCTCTTGGAAGGTCTGGGGGTTCTGGAAGCTGGGAAAAAGCAAAGTCCCTCTAGTGAAGGAGTACTGTGGTTAAGACCTCAGGCATGGGGTAGACAGAATGGGGTTCATCCTGATAGGTTACTCAATAGTTAAGGAAGTACTTTTATTATTATTTTCAAAATTTATATTTGAAAAATCATGGGAAAGCTAAGAACTTTGTGTATTTCTTTACATTACTTTTATGATCCAGTTTTGCTTTTCTTTTGCATTTTATTTCAAGGGAATGTCATAATCTTTTCAGTGTCTTGGGCCTTGAAATTCTGGATCCTTTATTTATTAGATACGTGACCTGGGTCAAATAAATAAGATGGGGCTAATTATATATCAATCCCACTGGGTTATTCTGAGAATAAAATGGGATGATCCATGTGAGCCTCTAGTCCAGCTCCTGGCACATAGTAAACACCTTCTAAATTGTAGCGGTTATTACTGTTTCATAAAGTGACTATCAGCTCTGAGAAGAGAAGAGCTTTTAAAAATACAGGCCTGGAGCTGGCAAATAGTGCATCCTGGTGAGAACTGTTCTATGGGTGTGACCAGTGTGGACTGTGCCCGAGGCTGGGTCCTATAAAACTGTTACTTGGTGGGAAGTACCTGAGATTTGGGGTGGGATCAGGGTTGGGGAACAGAAGCAGGAGGAGGGTGGGCCATGCTGATTTTCCCAACACTTCAACATCTAGAAAAATATACTAAAAATCAACTGCTAACATCTTCTGTTTCACTTGGTTTGACCCTTCTTGTTCAATTTCTCTCATCATTTTAGGAGTCAGATGGTGGATGCCCTTCTACCCGTTCCCCTGTGGTCCTCTGGCCCTGGCCAGATATTTAGGAATCTCTTTCCTGGGGTTAGCATGTCCTCCCTCATTCTTCATCTGTTTCTTATATCACACTGTCAGGAAGTTCTTTTTCAAGACTCTCCTAAGGACTAGGGTTCTTTTTGAGTCTCCTAAGATGATAGGGTGTTGGGAAACTTTCCAAATTCTTTGCTACCTCTTGGTAAGAGAACTGTTTGGTTGTTTCATTCATTCATCTATCTATTCATTCATTCACCTACCCTTGAGCATTGACCAAAGACCAGGCTCTGTGCTGGGCAGTGGGTGTCCAGGCCTTGGTGAAACCCTTAATCTGCCCTGCCCCATCGAGTCACCAGGGAAGGAGGTCTAACCCTGAAATCTTTCCTCTCTGGGTGGTAAGGGAGGGCTTCCCACACCTCACGTTCACTCTTGCTCCTAAACCCACTGGCTCTCTAATTGAATAGTTTGCACGCAGAGTCAATTTTGTTAATATCTTCAGTGCCTGCCTGGCTTTTCTGGCAGAGGATAATATCCCTTTGTGTGCTAATCGGCTTTCTGGGATCATCCACATTCTCCGGCTTCTCAAATGAAACTCAACCTGGACTCTCTTTGGCAAATAGATTCCTGGCATTTGCATAAATGATTAAATCTGGCCTTTAAAATTGGGCCAGGGTGCTTCCCGGCTTGCTCAGTGTCCCCTCCTCATGGGGCATGGCACTGTGGTGTGGGCAGGGCCTTTGTCCCCAAGCCTGTGGGCAGCAGGCACAGTGGCGTTAGAGGTCAGTCAGGTGGAAAGCTCTGGCTTTAGAGCCCAGTCTCTGCTCGGTCATCGTCACCTGTCAAGCCTCGGGCAAGTTCATGAGCTCTTTGTGTCTCATTATCTCATCCACACAGTGGGGCTGATAGTTCTGAACTATTGTAAGAATTAAATGAGATAATGCAGGTAAAACACTGAAAACAGTGTTTGAGCCAGAGTAAGTACTTGGTAAATGAAAACAACAATCATTATTGTTTTCAAGGTGGAGGAGGCAGCAGGGGCCTGGAAACGACCTGGCGCTCTGGGATTTGTTGGCAGGCTTGGTGAAGATGGCTACTTCATGCTGCAGTGAAGAGAAGGAAAGAAGGAGAAACTGCATTTATTAAGACAGACAGGATGCTGGATGCGTTATATGCTTTCTCACTTAACTTTCAAAAACCTCCATGAGGTGGGCATTGTGGGCCCCCCTTTCCAGAGAAGGCAACTGCCAGAGACTCTAGTAACTTGTACCAGGATCACATGGCCAGGTGGTGAGCAGGGTTTGAAACCATGTCCGTCTGACCCCACCTCATTCCCCGTCTACTCCAAGGAAGGGAGATTCTCAAAGGCTAGCGGAAGACAAGAGTAGATATGTTGATATGTCTACTCAGGCCTGGGCCCTATACACATATCATCTGCCTTAACTGCCCAAATTGTTATTACTCAATTTTGCGGATAAAAACAGTAAAGCTCAGAGGAGGCAAATGGCCCAGCCTAGGGCAGAGGAGGGCTGGGACTTGGCTGTGCCTGCCTGCCAGGCTGGTGCTCCCACCACCAAGATGGGGCTAATTATATACCAGTCCCATTGGAATTGCCCTGCTCTGTTGTGAGCTGCCTGTGTGACCTTGAGCGGGTCGCTGAACTCATTTTCACTGCGGCTTCTTTACCTATAGAACAGAGAAAGATAACAGGCACCCTGCCTGCCTCTTAGAGCTGCAAAGAGACTCAAATGAGGTAATGGATGTGAGAGGGCTTTATAACTGGAAAGCTCTGTAGAGATGGAGGGGTTATTACCATCACTCCATAAAACCTTCCACACGCACCACGTCTTCCACCTCCCTCCTGATGCTGTCGCCCAGCTTTAGGGCTTTTAGAGTCTGCCAGATCATCTTCCTCTCTCCTGGCACCAACAAGAAGGTCTTCCTGCCTCCACCATCCATGTGCCTCACTACAGACTCTCAGAGTGGGATGGATTATGGTGGTTTGAACTGGGCCCAGGGCTTGATGGAAGGAGCCCAAGGCTTCCAGAGCTGACTGTGGCTGTCTCAGGGGGACCTGTGCCCCCTCTAAGGCCTGCAAACACCTTCCCAGGGCAGGGCTCTGCTGGACCTCATGGATGGCCACTGTGCTCCCCAAAGACCGCAGTCCCCAGCTGGGCAGCTCCCGTCACGCAACTTGCCCCGTCTAAGGCACTCAGACTTTCCATCTGAAGTTGCTTTCAGTTTAGGGCTCAGAAGAAATAACCTCACCACTTTAAAGACTCCTTTTAAAACAGTTTCCTGTACCCTTCTCTCTGTTTCTTCTCTTCTTCCTTGCCCTCCTTAACCAGGGGCACAGCTGCACTGGCCTCCCCCTCAGCATGGCCACATCCAGTTGTCGGGAGCTGACCTAAGCCTTCTAGTTGGACTGTCTCCCTTCGAGAGTTCCCCCCTGGCATCAGAGCTGTAACAGATCGCAATCATTACCTCATCCAACCCTGTCACTTTACAGACGAGGAAACTGAGACCAGGGAACAGAGCATCTTTTCAAGAGCACTCAGTTTGTTAGCTCCTTTTTCCTTATGGGAGGATCTTGGTGGGAAGGGGTAGAGAGGTGGGGGTGGCAGAAGGGCTTGAGATTCTTCTTACTGACAAGGCCAGATCGGACAGCCTTAGCTACCTAGTACCACTCCTCATCCCCTCCAGATATCAAGAAGAAATGGCCTGAAAGTGAGCAGAGGCGTGCGCCTGTGTGTGTGTGTGTGTGTGTGTGTGTGTGTGTGTGGCGGGGATGGGGAGGAGAGGACATAGGGAGTGGGGGCTCACGCCAAAGAGAGAAGTCGCTGAGTAGAAGCCATGTTCCAAAGTGACCAATGGAAGAAATGTAAGACTTGGCCATACTCTTCCCTTTCTGGAATATTCTATGTGCATTCCTATCCAGAGGCATGAGGCCTGGAAAAAATGATCTTGGAGTTTGCCTTTCCCTGAAACTGTTTTGTTGCTGCCTGCTGAATCCAGTTTCTAAGCTGGGGAGAGGGTCCTAGGTGCCCAGTAGCTTTTTGGCACTCAGGAAATGTTAAATAACCATTATCATCAGTTGCAGCATAAAAGAGTAAGCTGCATGAAATTCCATTTTCCTACCTGTTCCCATGATCAAAAAGACAAAGTAAATGAGATTATCTCCTCCCGGCCCAGAGACAATCTCATTGCCTCTGCTCCATCGACCACATAACCACGAAAGGCGTTATTGCTGGCTCTTTATAACAGATGTGAAACAAACCTTAGGAGAGGAGTGAAGAGTTCCTGTTCAAACTCAATTGCAGACTCGGCAATGGAATGAATCACAGAATCAAAGCCTTCTTTCTCTCTGCCTCCAGGCTGGTGGGGGGAATGCAGAGGAAAAGTTTGCTTTGGCTTTTCAAAAAGAGGCTTGGGTCCCGCTACGGCCTCTGCTACTCCAGGCTGTGCATAGGCCAATGGGGCAGGCACGGAAGGAGGGACTCCCCGGCACTGGGGCTGTGTACAGACACAGCCTGCTATAAGCAGGGTCAGACCCCCAATGGCAGGACACCCTGGCAGAGTCCTCATCTTACTCCCTTCCAGTTGGCTCAGTTATGTATAGGTAAGGCTGAGAGTTTGGTGCGGAAGGGCGGAGCAGGGGCTGCTGTTGACTGGTCTTGCCTTGCCCCTGTTGTCCCCAGCAGTTCAAGGTTGGCTCCAAACTTGCCTAGCTCACCCAGTGAAAGAAAAGCCCTGCAGTTAAGGAGGCTGGTCTAGCAAGTATCTATAACCAGGACAAGCCCTACCTTGGCCTCCTTTATCTCTGAGTTCTCTTCTTATCCCCCAAACACCCCTCCATCCCCGCCTCCCAGTGAGGCTCAGCAAAGTACTCTACCAACCCCTGCAGTCCTCCCCCTGGGGTGGGGTGGGGGGTTCTGGAAAATGCATTCTCTTAGCTTCTTATATCTCCAGGATATTTTAATTCTCTTCATAGATGGCATTAGGGGTAGTGGCCTGGCTGGTCTGCCCTTGGTTCTGTTCAGACTACAGCCCAGCACCTTGCTGGATCTGCTTGGGAATTCTAATCCATGCTTGGTGGGCCCTGACGCCCATTTTTTTCTCCTGAGACTGATGCCAACTTGTTTCTAGCTCTGGTTTGTTCCAGCCCTCTTCTCCCTATACTCATTTGGCTCTTCTTCCCACCCTTTTGGCACTGGCCTCCCAAGGCTCCTGGGAGGTTCATGTCTTTGTTCTCCTATTCAGATTGCTCTTCCTCCTGCTGCTAAGTCTCCTGTTTATCCAGAGCACATCTCCGGCCCTAATGGAGTAACTGGGCAGCTGGCTTCCCAAGGGCTGGTGCTCTGCTGCCCCCTGGGGGTGCACATTCTACAGGCCAATTCGGGAGACCTGTAGTTTCCACATCTAGAATAAACCACAGAAAAGCTTTGAAGTGAGCATTCTTCCATCATACAGTTCCCTTTCTTCCCTCCACATCCCCCTCCCCCTCCCATAGCTGCTTCTAAGCCCACAGATGTTTTCTCCAGCTGCACAAGCCCCCTGCAGAGGCCAGGTGAGAATGCCATGGACTTTTCAGGTTGGGGATGGGAACTGGAGAGAAGGCTGGTTCCTTCCAGGCCGCCAGACCCTTTCATCTCCAGAGCAAGCAATCATTGTAGATTTGCTCCAGCCTGGGCTCCGTTAGAACAAACACACATGTGCACATAACACCCACATGCCAAAAATTCAATTTCGGCAAACAACCAGGCCCTGCTAATTAAAATGTCAAATCCATTTAAATGAAGGCCACAATTAATTTAGCCAGACAGTAATTGTGTGATTTGAAGACTCTTCCTTTTCGTTCCCATCTAGTTGGCTGGAAGACTCCTTTTCTGGGCGGGGTCCAAACCTTGTGATCTTTGAAGTGGATTTCGTAGCTCAGCTTCCCTCCACAGAAGACCTCCCAGCTCACCCGGCACTGATGAGACTGGCCCCCGCTTTCGGGAAACATCAGCCTATTGGATTTCTTCTGGTTCGAGCCACGCTGATGGAGAACAGACAGCCTGGGCTCGATTTATCCCCTCCCTGGAATGCTGCCTATCTGCAGGTGCCTCTCCCCGAATTCTCTGCCTGGGATGGGAAGATTTGGGGCTGTGATTGACTTCTGTGTTTTCATTCCTGCTCCTTCCAAAGACAGCCGTATTAGCCCTTTTTCCACCAGGGCTGAAGACAGAGAAAGATAGAGAAATAGAGAATCAAAGATTTAAAAAGAGAGTCAGGGATCGAGACGCAGGGAAATAGAGAAGGAAATCTTTGCCCTCCAATCTGAGTGTACAAAAGATAAACATCAGAGACATAGTCTGCTGTTCCCAGCGTGCAGACCCGGGATCCAAGGGCACCCCATGCCCCTCGACCTGGTCTACTCTTTGCCTCCTGAGCCCAGGAGGGCTCTCATCTTGAAACATTTATTGAGTGTCTACTCCACGTAAGGCCCTGAGGTGGTCACTGGAAAGAAGTAAAGCAGGAATATAAATGAGTATAATATAAGTAAACAGTGATGGGTGCCATGGGAGAAGTGTGCAAAACTGTAGCTGTGGCCCCAGAATGCCCACATGGAACAGCCTCGGGGCACTGTAGCTGGATGGAAGGAGGGGCTGGGGCACTTGAAGTGGTGTCTGCATGCCAAGAGTGCTGTTTTACTGAGATTCAGGGGGCAGATCCAGGTTCTGGGGGGTCTGAAGCTTATTGATTGCAAGGGAGGTTATTTAATAAAAAGAAAACAAAATCATGAATACAGAATTAGGTATAAAACTGAATGCATATTTCAAAAGGAAAATAGATCACAATAAATTATATATTTTAAAAGCTGACAGTATCACAACACCACAAAATCCAGAGAAACAATAGATTTAAGAAATGAATCAGCTGACTGGCACGCCTCTATAGCACTTTCTCCCTACCTTTTTTGGCTACACATTATCTGATGCTTCTTCACATGACAATAGTTTTGGGATGTCATTTTCTAAAGAGAGAACAGAAAGATAATTCTTTCTTCCTGCGCAGTTCATCAAAATTTCTTTTTTATTATTGATACGGTAGTCGGGATTCATGAAATATGCAACTCCACACACAGACGTACTTGTTTTTGTGATAATGCTACAGGCTGATGCCCTGCGACTTTGGAATTGTGAACAACTCTGCATGAGGAGCCATGGGCATCTTCACCATGCAATATGACCTCTGGCCCTGCGCCCTTGGGTCATAGTGCTGGCTGATTTGGCATAGTGGGTGGAAAGGTTACTTCCTGAGACATATCTAAGCAATATCTTAACTATGTGTAAAACTATAAACTAGTCAACTATAACTAACCCAACTAAAAGCTTTCCCAATTCAACGTCCCCTGAGCTGGATCCCTAAAAGCCCACCCCATGGCCGCTTTGGCACCACTGACGTGAGGGGAAGTGTGATGGAGGGAGGCTGGGATGGAAAGAGACAGCTGCTTTAACCAATTTTGGTTAAAATATATTACTTTAGAGAGTTTTATAAAAACATCAGGTCATGTGGACACATTGCCAGGGCCTTTCCCAGAGCCTCCAAGGGGTCAGAGAAGTGAGTGGCCTTGAAGCCCTTGACAAGGTTTCATGGACATCAGAATAAATCTATCACTACCTAGATTACAAATTTGTTTGAGATGGTCATGGGAATTGCAGGAGAGCTGAGTCCTTCCCTGCTCACCCCTTGCAGCTCAAGAGAGAGTGTGGCACGTAATTAAGAGCATGAATTTTGGAGTCAGTAGTTCTGGGTTCAAGTTTGGCTTTGCAGTTTCGGAATTCTGTAACCTTCAGCAGGCCACCTAAATCCTAGCTTTCTCATCTGTAAAATGGGGATAGTAATAGAATTGGTATGATGGATCAATGTGACAATGCATTTAAATGTGACAAGCAATCAATAAATGCTGGCTGTTTTTTATTTTTCAGAGGGAGGAGAGATATCTTCCAGCTGCTGCGGTGGCAGAGTGAGGGTGGAGGGGAGAGTGTCATGAAGGAGGGGACATTTGATCAGGCCTCAAAGTTCTAGGGTTAAACATTTGAAAGCAGGACGCACATTACAGGGGAGATGTGTCCAGTTTGGCTGGAGTACAGGGGCCAGAAGGAACATTCGATGTGAGTTTAACAAGGTAGTTTGGGGCCGAGGGGGGCCAGGAACCCTAGACTTTATTTCCCATGATTTGACACAATCAGATCTATGATTTTGAAACACAAATCTCGTGGCATAGGTGAGGACAGCTGAGGAGAGAGAGTGTGTGGAGGCAGAGACCTGTTAGAGGTTGTCGAAGCAGCCCAGGCAGGAGGTGATGAGCACAGAACTAGACAGCATCAGAGGATCACACACACACACAGACACAGACACAGACAGACACACACACGTGAACACACATCTAGAATAACAGACTCCATATTGATGGCATGGTTACCCTTTATCTCTGAATTGTTTATCTTGCTCTCTGCTGGGACTTGACAAATAAGAGACCGGCCTGGCAGAGCTGTTGCCAGCGCCTGGCTGAAGCTGTGCCCTTTTGGGCATGCACTGGGTTCTTGTGTGACAGAATTGTGCTCCCGGGGCCTGAAGGGTCACTTCCAGCACTGGCTGCAGCTGGTTGACTTGTCTTCATATCTGAGTAGCCTCTTCAGAGCTGGTGGGAGCTGCCAGTAAATGCTGGCCTCCAGCAGGCTGATGGGCTGTGCAATTTATTTTATGCTGAAATGACATTGGAACAACAGTGCCTCTTGCAGGAGACAATTTGGGTTCTCTGATTGCTAGCCTGAGGGCAGGGGGAGAGGTCCCCTCTCTCTTTCTCAAAACCTGCCAGAGTAGCAGGGATGGCAGCAATCAGCCCCTTTGGAAAAAAAAGACTCAGAGCCCCCTTTCCTATCCACCTGCCTGGAGCCATGGCCCACAATCTTTGGAGCCAAGAAGGAGCCAGAGATGAAGTGCTTAGGGGCCCAAAGCATTAGCCAGCCTGAATGTGGCAATTTGCCCAAAGGCTTCTACTTTGGATCTAGCACTATTCTGGAAACTTCTGCCCATTGATTCAGGAGCTTGCTGCGAACCAATAAATCATTAATGGTAATTCTTATGCGTCCATTTTCAAGATACAGAAAATGGAAGGATAGAGTTCTTCAAACCAGGCAAAATGGAATTCACAAAGCCCTAGTAGAGATTATATTTCTCATGAGAAACCCCACTCCCTCTCATTTGCCTATATTTGTACATTTCCCACTTGCATAGTGCCTAATACAGTTTTTGGCACATCAATTAGTACTAATTTGTTGACTACTGATTGCATTCTGAGATGAATAATAATCATGACCAGGTAATTAATTTCTATTATTTTACTGTGAGAAGGAGGAAAGATGACTAGTGTGCATCTTCATTCATTCACTTATTCATCCCACAGATATTTACTGCGTGCAGACTGTGTCCTAGGCACTGTACTGTGTGCTGGAGACGGGCCACAGCAAACGGGCTACAGCTCCTTCCTCTATGAACTACAGTCTCATGGGAGATAGATAAGTACTTACCTCAGAGGAAGTACTGCTGTGGGAACAAATTCCAGGAGGCACTTAACCCAGGCAAGGGGTGCAGGGGGTAGGGGTCAGGGAAGGCTTATCAGAGGTACTGATCTCTCACCTAGGGCCTGAGGGAACGGTGGGAGTTAGCCAGGTGAAGAGAGGATGGAGAGGTGAAGTGAGACCAATCTATGGTCCAGGATACCATGGAGCTTCTGGTCTAGGCAAAGAGTTGGGCAAAAAGAAAAAGGTGATTGCAATAGTGTGCAAGCACTGGGATGAGGAGAAGGATGGTACTTAAGGGAGCTTTTACCAATTAAGTGTCTTCGGAGGGAAATGACTAAATTAATTCCAGGCAGCTCAAGAGGAAGGCCAGTATGGTTGTTCACAGAATTAAAGGGAAATCTGAATGACCCAGGCAGTTCCAGGGTCCTCACTGGTAGATCTTCATTGATCTTGTTTCCAGGAAACAAATGCCATGAGCTCCAAATCCAGGAAATGAATGCCATGAGTCTGGTCTCTGTGTGCTCAAGTCTTCAACTTCCTGGGAGGGAGAATCCAATTGGCCCAGATTGGATCAGGTGTCTCTACCCTTGGACCAATCAGGCTTGGACAGAGAGTAGGAGTATAGGTAGACATGGCCAATGGGGAATCTTTGTGAATCTTACAGTCAGCTCCATGTTTTTTGTTTTTAGTGTGCAAATAGGAAGGGAGGGCACTTCACTAAGAACAGGGGCAGCAAGGAGGTAGGAAGCTAGGGAAGGTTTCCTAATGTCTCCACTGAGTCTTTATAGGGCTGAGTACAGTCTGGCATTTATTTGCAAGGCCCATGGGTTCCTTTTTTTCATGCCAGCCACCCCTCCTTGTGATGGATCTTGCACAACCAGCTCTAGCACTGCTAGGCTTCAGACCAATGTCTCTGACCAACTCTGGAAATGACTGAGTCCTGAGAATTTTCCAGAGCTATGACTTGAGGGGGTTTAGGGGAGAGAGGAAGGTGTGTATGAAAGTGTAGGGCATTGGAGAAACTCTCTAGACATCTAGAGGGTAAAGAGAAATGTGCTACTTTCCTAAGTCTAATTTGGGTTTATCCAAGTGAATAATTTCTCAGGCAGCCAGGAGGAGCCATAAGCCCCGCGAGACCAGGGCTGCTCAGAATTCAAGCTGTAGCTCTGACAGCTTCAAATTGGAATCAAGCTCAGCCTTGGGGCCTGTGGGGTCCTTCACGGCTTCACTCTACCCTCCAGGCCCAGGGCAGAATTCCCAGAGGCTGAGAACATTGCTCTGCTATGTCTTTGCAGATACATGAAAGGGACAGATGAGTCTTTAGCCATCGTCTCTTCACTTGCTTATCAAGCAAATGACTGATGCCCCCTGGCCTGGAGAATAAGAAAGAGTCTGGCTCCGGATAATCATTTCTCACTGGACAGGACACCCTCCGACCCCTTCCTCATGCCTCTGGGTGCTCTTGGCCAGTTGGGTGGGCAATTGCTCTTAGCCTACTAGAATCCTAGACAACCAAATTGAGAAGGCTCCTCAGATATCTTTTAGTACATCCTTTAATTTTATAGAAAAGGAAGTTGTGCCCAGAGAGGAGATGAGACTTGCCCAAAGTCAATCAGCTAATTTGTGACAGCGCTGCCAATAGAACCAAGACCTCTCAAAGCCCAACTGAGCCATCGCTTCTCACACCTCTACTTCCCGTGGGAGGACTGAATGTGCTGGGACCCCAGAGCCAGCCTTTCCCTCTTGCTATCACCTTCCCAAGGGTCAGAGTTGTTTTCAAGCCAGCTCCAGGGGTAAGGAATGACTCTGGAACCCCCCTCCCTTCCATGAAGCATTTTTCCTTGGATAATGAACTCCTGGCTCCAATATCAGACCCAGGCTTTGCTGAGGAGAAGGAGCCACCTGATTCTAAGAACATGCTCCTTAGAGCTTTATCACCAATTTAAGGAGCTCCTAGTCCCAGTCCCCAGCTGGCCCTGAGGACAAGTGTCCTCTTAGCAGGAGGCCCCGCATCAGTCTGAACTACAGAAGAGAGCAAGACGAGCCGCACTGGAGGGCTTAGACCATTTGTCAGCTTGGGGACTTGTACTTTGGGCAATTTTGTGTGGATGGGGTTGTAACAACGGTGACCCCAGCTCCTGGAGATCTCCCAGTCATCCAGGGATGGTGTCACCTGCTTAAGGCCAGCTGCTTTGCCTGCCTCTCAGAGCCAGCAGGCCCTTCCAATGAGGGAGGATATGAGCCTATCAATTTTTCCCTTTCCTTCCAGAAAGAGCTTCTTCAGAACTTGAAATGCCAGCCTCACAACTCCAGGGACAGTGATTTTATCTCTTCTTTAGAGAGTGGTATGATATTTTTCTTTTTTTTCTTGGTGGGGGATAAGGGAGAGTGATCAAAAGGAGAGAGCACAGAGTTTTGAGACTTTTCTAGGTGGTAGATTTTGTGTGCATGCGTGTTTGTGTGTACATGTGTGTGCTTGTGCCTGTGTGTATGCACATGTTTGCTTGTTCCAGGCCAGCTCATGATGAACAGCAGCCTTCAATATCCAGAGACGTGCCTTGTTTCATCTTCTCTGGTAGATTCCGGGTACTTGGTAAATAGAATACCTATCAGGTATGGTCTTAAGCCCCACTTGAGGCCCAAATTAGGTGTCTTTTCACTGTAGGGACAAATGATAATGATTAACTGTAGGGAAAAATGACAAAATAATTTTCTTTCCTGAAAATGATATAGCTCATACTTATAGGGCAAGTGCTCTATGCTGGGCACTTTCCTAAGCTCCCTGTACATTGAAGATTACTAATTTAATCCTCATAACGACTCTATGGAGGTAATTTTGTTTTCCTTATCATACAGATGAAGAAACTAAGGCACAGAGAGGTTAAGTAACTTGTTCAAGTCACACTGATGGTAAGAGTTGGAGCCAGGAATTAAGCTCTGGCAGTCTGGCTCCAGGGCCTTCCTCTTAGATGCCTTATGATACATTTTCTTCTTTTTTTTTTTTGGTACTACTTCTTCAGGCCCATGCCTGAATGACTGCTCAGAAACCTACTGCTGTAGAATCTGAAAGTTGCAGGATTAGAAGGGAACCTGAAGAATGTCTAACCTGATATCCACTGGGGGAAGATGTGTCAGAGAGAAGACAGCCCTAGATACATCCTCAAACTATCCCCAGCTATGTTTCTAGGAGATTCAATCACTGTTGCTGGTCACCCACTTGCCTCGCCAAAGTCCACAAAGTACAGATCATCCTCACTGGCAGAGAGGTCAGTCTCTAGTTCAGTGCTGTTTTCCCTCCATGCCACCCCCACTGCACAGTTGTCCCAGCAATGCTGAACAGCCTCCGGGGATGGAGACCTTGCTGTGCCATAGAGCAGCTCCTTGCATCTCTGGATGATTGTGATTGTTGAGAGTTATGGCTCGCACTGAACTGAAATCTGCCTTTCTGTAGACTCCTGCCCAGTGGTGGAACAGATCTGGGCCTTCAACCACAGGACAACCTTTCCAATATTTGTAAAAGCCTTCATCTATACTCAGAATCTTCTCTTTCCCAGGTGACACCATCTCAGCTCCTCCTATGGCAGAGTTTCAGGACCAACCGAGCCTCTCAATGGCTTGTCCACGTTCCTGTTCAGGCATTGCTGAGGTATGGGTTGGTAAGAACAAAGCATAGCGGGGCAGTTCCCTTCCTCCTTACAGAGATTCTATTAATGAAGTAAGATGAAAGTCACTCTAGACTCTTTAACGGGCTTATGATGGATCATCTGAGGCATCAGAGGAAACATTTGCAGGTTTACATAGAAATCATTTGGAGATCTTTAAAAAATTCTAGAAATTCTTGTTTAATTGGTCTGGTATGCTGCTTGGGTATTAGGATTTTTAAAATTCTCCAGGTATTTCTAATGTAAGGCCAAGGTTGAAAACCACTGTTCTTACTAAGACCGTGCTAGAATGTAATTTGTGTGAGGGAAGGGACTTGGTCTCTTTGGCTCACTGCTGTATCCCCAGCAGCAACAAAGGTGCCTGGCACAGGAGATCTTGCTCAAAAAGCATTGTTGATGAATGAATGAATCCTGTGCACGTAGCTGGGTGTGTACTCATCATTTCATCAACCCTCCCTGATGAACTCATAGTTGAAGGGCACTGAGAGACCATCTCTGCCTTGGACAGGGAGCGATGGAGCTGGTTGTGTCTGGGTCCCGGCCAATGCGCAGCTAAAATTATCCAAGTAGGACAGAACAAAGCTTGTTGGCATGTGGGAAGGGCTCTTGGGTCACAGGGCCAGTGAAGGAGGCTGAGTTGAGAACATGGTAACAACTTTGTATTTAACGGACATGGCTCCAGAGGGATCAGGAGCAGAATTTAATGGAGGCTAAGATTGCCCGCAGACTGGGGAAAGGGTCAGCTCAGACCAAAGGAAGCATCTGCAGGCGTGGAATAAGGCTACATTGAGAAGAAGCAGGCAGAAGATCTCCTTTCGCTGGTTGGAGTTTTTGTGAGGCATTTGAGACAACTGAATCCTGAGAGGCACCAGGAGGGCCTGCTGTAGGGGCGGCGGCTGTGCCTGGGAGTCTGGGTGCTCTCCCTGCATCCAGGATGCCGTGGAGACCTAAGGAGCTCATCCTCTCTCTCCCCTTCACTTTCCACTCTCTGTTATTCGGGGAGCCATATAGTGGGTTCCAAGGCAAGAAGAAACAACACAGAACCTATGTACAGTAGTCCCTTTTTATCCGCAGTTTTGAAATAGGTTTCAAATTGTGTGCCGTTCTGAGTAGCCTGATGAAATCTCCCACTATCCTACTCTGACCTGCCCGGGATGTGAACCATCCCTTTGTCCAGCACATCCACACTCTATACGCTACCCACCCATTAGTCACTTAGTAGCTACCTTGGTTATCAGATCGACTGTCGTGGTATCACAGTGCTTGTAGTCAAGTAACCCTTATTTTACTTAATAATGGCTTACTTAGTAATGGCCCCAAAGTACAAGAGTCATGATGCTGGCAATTCGGATATGCCAAAGAGAAGCTGTAAAGTTCTTCCTTTAAGTGAAATGGTGAAAGTTCTTGACTTAATAAGGAAAGGAAAAACATCGTATGCTGAGGTTGCTGAAGTTCAGAGACTTTCCCTTGGTAACAGGGAGGGGGACCTGATGATGTATACATTCTCTCGTTTAATTCTCACAACTCCCCTATAAGGTAGAGAGTGTCAACCCTACTTTATAGGTGAGTGTGCTGAGGCTCACAGTGATTGAGTCACTTGCCTAAAGTCACCAAAACGAGAAAGTGGAGTGTTGGATTACACATAATTTGCCTCTCTTAGAAGCATGAGTACAGAGAGGAAAAGCGTAGATGGATGGGGAAGGTGCAAAATTCAAACCTCAGTGTTTAAAGAAGCTAAGTCTATATTGATACAAATAATGCAGGTGATAGTGTCTTCCTTCAAAGTGCCCAGTGTATGTAGAAAAAATCAGACTGTCGGGAGGCTATGAATTACTTGCAGGGGGAAGCACATCACTGTTCCATCTCAACCTTCCAAGGTCCTGCCTTCCAGGTTTCCTTAAGACGGGACATTCCCCTAAATAGGTGGGGTAAATCCTCCCAATGCCAACGGCTAGGGGCAGGGTTTCCATGGGGTTAGGATTCTACTCCCCTCCCTTTGTTTTCATCTGGAATATGAAGCAATTGCAGGCAACTTCTAGAGTGGAAAGAGCCCGGGTCCAGGAAACAGGATATCTGAATTTGAGGCTTGTCTCTCTGCCACTGTCTCTCCTACACCCTATTTTTCTATCTTTTGTTTAACAGAGTCCCTCTTTTCTGTGGGGAACTCATTCAGGGTGGTTTTGATGGAGCTGTCCCAAGGTCATCTTCTGTAAGGGTTTTGTAACCCAGAGCTGCTGATTATTGTCTTTCCAGTAAACTGTAGAGAAGAAGAGAGAGACAGAATTCTGACAAGGTTTGAACACCTGGATCCCACTGTGCTGGATTCTGCACATTTCGTGTAATCCAACAATCAGATAGCTTACAAAGATGGTGCCAGTGACTTCCCCCATCTGTGCATGCATACTCGTTTGCAATGCGACTTTGTCTCCCCTTTAGACAGATAGAGTCTATTTCCCCTCCCCTTGAATCTGGGCTGGGCTTGTGACTTGATTGGGCCAATAGAATGTGGCAGAACTAACACATGTGACTTCTAAGTTTTGGTCTCAAGAGACCCTGCAGCTTCAACTCTCATCCTCTTAGAACCTGAGACCACCATACTGTGAAGTAGCCTGGTCTAGTCCCCTTGAGGATGGGAGAACACTTGAAGAGAGAGGCCCAACCAACACAGCTGTGTCAGCAGACAGCCTGCCAGCTGAATGAAACTGGAGTGAGCGGCAGAGGAACCACCAACTAATCCACAAAATTATGAGAAATAATAAGTTGTTATTGTTTTAAGTCACTAGTGTGGAGGTAGTTTGTTATGCAGAAGTAGATACCTGATTCATGAAAATATGGTCACCAACTCACTCTGTGACCTTGTGTATCAATTATAGTTCTTGATTTCAAGCAAAACAAAATCAGATTTTGCTAATTTGATCTGTATAGTAATTTTCCTAAAAGATATTGGACCATCAGGAGGGCTGAAATACTATGATCAAAGCTACTCAGCCAGAAACGTGCTCCTAAATTTGCCACCACCAGGACCCCTCCAATGGCAGTGCCAGAAACTCAGTTATGCTAGAATTGTCAATGATGCCAGAGAGAAAAACCCCTTACTACCCCTGGTTTCTTTGTGCCACTAGCTCCCAATTCAAAGTCCAAGGTGGGGGCTTCTGACTGATCATCTCTAAGTTGTGTGTCTGCATCCTAGCTACGGGGAGTCTGGGAAACTAAGTATCTGTCATTTCAAGCTGTTACGATGGGAGGGAGTCATAAGATGGTGAACTTTTACAAATGTAGAAGTAGTTTAAAAAGAAGGACCAATGTCTTTACAGTCCACCCCTTTTCTAGATTAACATCAATGTACACTCTTCTTTCAATATTTGTACTTCTAAAAGAAAAAAAACTCTGTCTAATATAATTCAGCTATCTCTTATTCAACCCAAAACAACTTATCTTCTCTCCAGATTCTCATCAGATATTGCATCAAGCTTCAAGTTAAGGATCTGTGGTTGATACTAGCTCTGGCATGAATTTGCATTAATATCATGTAATTTACAGAATAAATTGTGAAGCTGATCACAACAAACATATTCTACATGAAAAAGTGAGGGAAAGTGAGAAGAACTGAGAGTAACATTTATTAAAATATATAATTATATGTATAATGCAATATGAAGGGTAGTTCACATAGGTACTTCTATCCTTGTTTTCACTATAGTTGAAAGATTGTTTCTTTATGGTTAGTATTTAAATTTTCCTCCTTCATTAACTTGCCCATATTTCTTTTGTTTTCATTCAGTGCTCAGGCATTCCGGTTTTTTAAATTTGTGGGTGATGCAAACGTTTACTTTTGAGGGATTTTTTCCCTTTTGTAGTTTTATCTGCATAGGGTTGCACTGGTTTTCCATCAATCTATTACCACCGGAAATAGAAGAACCATAAGTCACCTTATGGTATCCCTTGTGCTCAATTCATACTCCTGCTGGACTCAATGTGTTGCAGCAGTGTTATTTCCCCTTAATGATCTAGAGCAAGTACTCTAAACAATATAGTAAGCCCATTTTTCTTGCCTATTCATTCAGAGGGAATGGGAGCACAAACAGCTATGTTAGAACTTCAACTTTCAATTCGGTGAGCTAATTTTTGTGTTTCCTGGTAGACACATTCTTCCTTGGATGCTGAAATTTATAAGTCTATAATGCTCAGAGTCATAAAGATTAGAAGCACAAACTTTGATAACATGTAACAATGTGTAATAGTGAGAAGTGCCATCCCCACTTCTACTCCTGGGTTTCTAGACTCATGATTTCTAGGTATGCAAGAAAGAGTATTCGATATGCTTCAAAGAATATGTTTCATTCTGCATACTTCATGGCACCTCAGCCATGGAAGTTAGTTGAGTGAAGAGTAGCAACACCTTAGGAGTAGACGTACTAGGAATATAACCTTATGAAACTCACTTGTACCATTAGGACTTTCTTGAGCCTGGTCCTGCTTATATCATTTCCACAGATAATGGTGTGTTGCTGGGCCTGCCTGGTTTATAGTTAGGTGGACCAGATAAACTCAGTTCACGATAGGTACTCAGGTTGCCTGATTATCTGGTGTCTAGTGGTCATACATTCAACCAGGACCTGGTAGCAAGCTTAGAGCTGTTCTTAAAAAGATGATAATGGGGCTAGCCCAGTAATGTAGTGGTTAAGTCTGCACACTCCACTTCGGCAGCCTGGGGTTCACAGGTTCAGATCCCAGGCATAGACCTACCACTGCTGGTCAAGCCATGCTGTGGCAGCATCTTACATAAAATAGAGCAAGATTGGCAACAGATGTTGGCTCAGGGCCAATCCTCTCTCCGACCCCCAAATAAAGATAATAGTAACTTGCTGAAGAGGACCTGACTTTCTCAAAACCCCAGGGACCTATTCTATGATTCCATCCAACCCTGCTTCAAACTCCATACAGCATCCTGATTTGCCAAAGACACCTCAAATAGCGCTGGATCTTATGGATCACAAGGGCCAAGTGAAGAGATGCTGCAGCCTGAACTTGTTAGAGAAACTTCTCTTCCTCTGAACTCCACTAGAAGTTGACAACCTTCTTGATCTCCTGGAAAGTGGACTGAAGCAGTAACCAAAATGTGGTACATGTTGCTTCTAAAATCCAAGGAAACCCTCAAAATGTTATGCCATTTTTCTTCATTGTAAGAGGTACAAGGTCTGGAAAATTGTCTTTTGTTTTGGAGGGAATGATCAGACATTCTGCACCATTGGCTTCCTCCCACTCTAGTAGAAGACCCCTATGCTTTCATGGTATTTTTCTCATATTTCTGGCGTATGTGTATCTTACTAAGTCTCCTAGTGAACTACTACATCTTGCTCTTCACATCCTATCGTGTCAGCATCTTCATAAACCAGCCTATTCTTGGTGGGTGTGTGAGAAGTTCAAGGTCTCAGAAAACTACTTTGTGGCACATATCTGAGGGTGGACACACCCCTACAGCTGGATAGTGTTAGGGTACTCTTGCCCCTACCAGGTGAAAGCTTCAGATGTTCTCTGCTTAGAGACAGAGAAAAAGTATTTGCTGGCTAGCAGCATTCCAGGTGCCAGGAAGCATGTTGATTTGCTCCAGTAAAAAGACCACAGCCGAAGCTATGGTTATAACTCGAATTACCACTTGATTATGTTTATAATTATCCATTGCCATTTGTGAAGGCCCAACTGTCTTCCAAATTGCCCAAATTGGCCAGTTAAATTGGAATGCAAGATAAACCAATCCTTCTGCATCTTTCAGGTATTTGAGAGTGCTACTAAATCTCTGTGATTCTTTCCTACAGGAAGCCTTGCATTTTATTTACCATTTTGGTAATGAGGGGGAACTCCAGGTGTTTCTACTTGATTCTCCTTAACTGGCAGACTTTATTCCCTTGCTCTCTAGTCAGAGACCCCATGGAAGGATGCTGCCAATAACTGAATACGTCTATTCCAGGCATATGCTCAGGGACTGGAAGACTGGGCTTGAGGTCCCACTGGGCCTACCATGAGGTAGACTTGGGTAAAACTCCATTTATTGCCTGTCTCCCATTAGTACCTACTCTGACATCATGATAGTGTTCTGGATCTTCAGATTTTGTATTATCTTAGAGCCAAGCTAGTAATCTTGAAAAGGACTCTGGGCATTTCCTTTTCCCTAGTACAAAGATACTCTGGTAAATAGTTGCAGGGCAATTTGGGGACTTCTGGGGATTCAGCGTATAGTTGCGATCTAATTGTAGGTTTCTTACAGAAAGGCATTGAACTTCCCCTTCATACGTGGAGAACCGAGCCTATGAATTGACTCAGGATGAAGATTGAGTAAGAGGCTATGTATCATTAGGATATTTTAGGCTTCAAGAACAGAAAATCTTAATTGGCTTAAACAGTAAGAAAATGTATCTCATTTAATGAAAACTATGGAGGCAGAGAAGTACTAAAGTGGGTTAATTCATCAGCTCAAAAGTATCGTTAAAGACCTGAGCTCCTTATATTTCTTTGCTCTGCCCTTCTCAGTGTGTTGGTTTACTTCCCTCTGTGGCTGCAAATTGGTTGCCACTGTGGCTGCCAAAACCACATGCAGTCAGATAATGTCTAACAGAAGAGCGACTCTTCCTTCTTTAGAGTTTGTTTTTTGGAGTAAGGAATCTTTTCCCAGAAGTCTTATTGGACTTCCGTTAGAAAGGAGGACGTGGAGGTTTGTGAATGGCTGTTGGGTGGGAAATGAACAAGGTCTGCTATAGATTGCAACTCTCAATCATGATGGTGTAAGTCAGGCCTCTATTCGTTAGGTCTGTCAAATCAAAATAAGGGCCTTATTGATGTGTCCATCTCTTTTTTCTTTTGGGACACCACGAGCTGCCATACCAAAGATCCGTATGGGTCAGACCATTCTGATTATTAGGCAGGCCAGCTGCTTGTTGTGATAGCCAAGATCACTTTGCTTCTGACAATTAGTGCTATTCCCAGGCCTGTGTTTCCTTGTGACATTCCCAATCCAATTGAAATCGTGCCTCTCATTTCCAACTATAACTTTTCTCCAACAGTATCCTTGGCTGACAGATAACAGCCACTATATAACTTTTTATAAAGATGTTGGCACTCCCTCACTAGTTTATTCACCATCGCCTTGACAAAGAAAGTGTGTTTTAGGTTCTATTGGGAGATAGAGTTAGGAGATAGGTAAGCAGTCATGATAAATCCACTCCAACATTCGTATCTCCCTTGGTCTTTGAATTTACCTCCTCTAAATTATACCTTGTAATTTCTGGCATCTCAACTACATTTAGTATGGAGCACTAATGAGTCCAGGTTTCTGTCAACCCACTCAGCAAACAATTAAAGTGACTCGTAGAAGCTCAAGCTAGTACATCAAATGTGGAATCACTGGCAGAAGCCACTATACCAATAAACTCAGCTTCATCGAAAATTATGTTTTTCCCTTGTTGGCCTAGCACCTTCAGAATCTACTCCCTCATATGTTCCCTCAAGGTCTCTGCTAATATCAGTCATCAAAGTCATGCACTTTTGTCTATAAGGTTTTCCCTTCTGACATTGCATACAGGTTTCAGATATGGAATTTGTCCCCTCCTGAACCACTCCATCCCAGGGACATGTTCTAGTTGTGGGTGTGGGGACAATCAGGGGTAGAGGGTTTAAGCATGAAGAGAATTGGTTTCCCCTTGCAACTGTGACATCCTCAGGTTAAATCACTGAGATTTTTAAGAAGGTGGGAATGGACCCATGAGAAGGAAAGGAGGGGCTGATTTGGCTGACAAGAGAAATAGGAATCAATGAACTTTAGAAATTCAATGCTTTCTGAGTTATGTGAATCCTCCCATAAATCTCTGCTCCAATTCCCAGGTCTCTCTCTTTCCTGATCAATGCTCTAATTTTCACCTAAGCAATAGTATAAGCCTGCAAATTCAACTAATCTTGCAATTCAGCAACCTGCAGGATCAAACTTGGTGTTTGATTTTTGTCTATTTCAGCATTGTGGCTATAAAACAAAAGAGATTCTTTTAGTTCAATCATAGAAAATCCTTGGTTTTCATTTTTGTGTCTTGAGTCGAGAACTTAAGAATCTGTGTTTTTTATTCTTTTAAAAAATCCATCTAGCACTATTAGAAGCAAGGATTTTATGCTATAGACCTTGACTTGCTCATGTCCTCTATCTTGTTATATGGTGGCAACGTTTTATACCCTAAACCTTGGTTGCAATAGGTATAGGTGACTACGGGTAAAAACTTAAGGGTTTTGTTACTGTTTACCATGTTTTGGCAGGGTCTCATCTCTTAATCCTAGCTGAATTTTACTGCTTTCAGGCCTGACTATGCCAAATAAACCATCCCAGATTCCAGTTTCTGCCGAACACTTGGTACCATTTTTGGCATCAGTCAAGATTTTTACTTGCAAGCAACAGAAAGAGACTGGCTACATTAGGCAGAAAAAAAAAAGAGTTGATTAAAGAATATTAGGTAGGGTCCAGCCCAGTGGTGTAGTGGTTAAGTTTACGTGCTCCACTTCAGTAGCCTGGGGTTCGCAGATTCAGATCCCCAGTGCGGACCTATGCACCGCTTATCAAGCCATGCTGTGGCCATGTCCCACATCCAAAATTGAGGAAGATTGGCACAGATGTTAGCTCAGTGACAATCTTCCACAAGTAAAAAGAGGAGGATTGGCAATAGATGTTAACTCAGGGCCAATATTCCTCACCAAAAAAAAGAAAGACGGAAAAAGGATATTAGATAGTTTATTGAATCAGGAGTTTTACAGCCAGGAACAAGATTCAAAACCATGACCTTGGCGGTAACACCTTCCTCTGTCCCCTTCCCATTGAGTCACTATCTGCCAATCATGATATCATGATATAGGGCAGGAGTGTCTGGTTGGCAAGACATTAGGTCAAGGGCCCGTGCTGTGGCTATAAAAGACGCTTGGGAAGTACTTACCTGGTATTTTCAGCTTCTATAGTGGGAGATGGGCCCTGATCCCTACCAAGACTCCTAAGGCTGGATTTCCTGAACAAAGGAAGGAGTTGAATTGCTGAACAGCCAAAGCGAATGGTAGATGTCCACTAGCCCTGGATGAGTCACTCCTTTCTCTGTTTCTTGGTTTCCTCATCTGTAGAAAGAAGGGTTTGGACTAGACAGTCACTAAGAGTGCTTCCAGATCTGTCATTCTGAGGCTCTGCCTCTCCCCTTTGGCCTCAGTGGAGTGGGCAATTCCAGCTCACGTTGTTCCGACTAAAGGCAACGGGCCCTTGTACTGCTCCTATCACAGGTGACAGGGGGCGGGGGACAGAGGAGAGATGGCCTGAGACTGGCAGCCTGAGGGGGTGAAGGCCACTCTCCTGGCTCCTGGCAGCTGTCATGCTGAGCCCTTGTGGCAGCTGTTTTTGCAGCAGGCTTCACACTGTTGCAGAAAATAGAAGCAGTGTCAGGCCGGCGTCAGAGCGATCCAGAGAACAAAGTCATTTTTCAAGACACTGCCCTGTTTGAACACTGGGTGTCGAGGTGGCAGATTTTGTAGACATGTTATGGGAAAAAATCCACTACTTTGAGTGATTTTGAAGCCTTTAGAAATATGTGTCAAGTGTGAACAGTTGGTTCCCCGCATTTTCTCTTTAATCAATTGCTTCTTTAAGAAGTGGCTAGGCTGAAGAGAGAGCTGTAGACTTCTTCCCCCTCCCTCTGGCTCCCTTTCCAGCATGCTGGTTTTTCAATATGAAGAGGCAAAACTTTCTCCACAATCCCCTAAATGGTGCCTGCATATTAAAAATACACCAGCTTTCTTTGCTGTTTGCCTGCGGATTTGTTTCATTTCATACCTCACTGAAGCCTCGTCTCTGCTCGGAACATGCTGTACCCAGTTGTGAGGAGAGAGGAGGGGAGGGGAGGAACTTGCCACAGCATCACTTGTTTTCTCAGCAAACTCTGAGAAATGTTGAAATGGAAGTTTGAGCTTTGAATGGACAGAAACCTGAGGACTTTGGGAGGAATGTGAATTCTCTGGCTAGCTTGGAGCTTTGACCCTGGCCTTTCCTTCATCTGATGGTGGCATCCACGAGTCACCTCTCAAAAGGTGGGCATTGGGATGTAAGGTCTGAATCACCACTACCTTCGGGCGCATGTCCAGCTGGGATCCAGAAGCACATCCATGCTGCCTAAATGGGTGGAGCAAAGGTTTGCATAATTGAATATGAAATGCTGTATCAGAAACCAAACCATTTTCTCTTGCTTCTATTTGCCACCTGCAGTAGGTTAAATTGTGTCTCCCCAAAACTCATATCCACCTGGAACCTCTGAATGTGACCTTATTTGGGAATAGGATCTTTGCAGATGTCATTAGTTAAGGGTCTAACCATCATTTCAGGTGAAATCATCCTGGAGTTAGGGTAGGCTCTAAATCTAGTGAGAGGCTTCCTTCTAAGAGGAGAGGACACAGAGAGACATACAGAGAAAAGGTGGTGTGAAGTTAGAGGCAGAGATTGGAGAGACGAGTCTAGAAGCCAGGGGACATCAAAGACTGCCCGCAACCACCAGAAGCTGGGAGGAGGCACGGGACAGCACTGCCTCAGGGCTTCTGGAAGGAACCACCCAGCTGGGACCTAGAGTTAGGACTTCAGGCCTCCTGAACTGTGAGCAAATAAATTTCTGGGGTTTTTTTTTCTTTTTTTTGTGAGGAAGATTGGCCCTGAGCTAGCTTGAGGAAGATCTTCCTCTATTTTATGTGGGATGCCACCACAGCATGGCCCGATGAGCAGTACCATGTCCACACCCAGGATCCAAACCTGCGAACCCCAGGCCGCCAAAGCAGAGCATGCTAACTTAACCACTGTACCACTGGGCCGGCCCCAAATTTCTGTTGTTTGAAGCCACCAAGTTGGAGGGAGTGTGTTACAGCAGCCCTAGGGACTAATACACCCTTATTGACCATCCCTTTGCCATCTTGCTTTCAGCCTATCATGTCCTCCTCCCTCAAGTTTCAGCTCCAATATCACCTCCTCAGTAAGGTTCCCTGAATCTTCATGAGAAATTAATCATTTCTTCTGTGCTGCCACAGCCTTCGGCACTCACTTTGTTTCCTCTCGTATTGACAGAGTTGTACAGGTGTGTCCCTCCCTCCTTGACTGTGGGCGTCCTGAGGGCAAGAGCAGGTCTCCGCAGCTCTGTCTTTCTAGCACCTAGCCTGGTGCACTGCAGACGCTAGTAAATGCATGCACAGAAAGGATGCAATGGACACACGGCTGCCTCCGAAGGCGATGTCCAGGCGCTGTGGACTTCTGGAGAGGGGCCGCTTGCCCTGTGGTCTTTCACAGCCCCCTCCTGTGTGCTTTTCTTCCTTTCTGCTGTCGTCTCTGTCCTCCACGCTTAGCTGCCTACTGTTAACACATCTCTGCTTCTGCATTTGGATAATCTTGCTGTCAGCTGGTCCCAGTTTAAGGTGAAGCTCTTTCTAGGATCATCCGTACTCACAAGATAGAAAAGCCTCACACTTAGGGACATCAGGTGGTGGTAGGAGGAGAGTGGGAGGGTGGCCTACTGGCTTGGCCAAGGACAGAGAGATGGAAGACATGAAGGAGCACAAGCTTGTCGTGCCACTTCTAAAACACTGTACTCTCCCGGGAGAGACAGTCCACAGGGGCCCTCTCTTCCTCTGCACTGTGCCCACTGCTGCTCCCCCACTGCCTCCCCACTCCCTCCTACCCCCTACCCCTCACCCTGATTCCCTGCCAACCACCAAATAATCTGGATCATTTGGGACAAAGGAAAACTCTTTGTCTTCATTGGCCCAGCTTTTATTTTGTTGTTGTTGTCACTGCAAGAAAAAACACCGGGAATTTGACAGAATTAAATGATTTTATCTTCTTTAAAATTTTAAACAAAATAAAGGAAAGGAGAGGTTGTGTCCAGACAACGTCCTGGGCACACAGCAAAGTGAGGTGGTGATCGTGGCAGGGCCCTCCATGGCCAGCACAGACCTCCGGTGCCCCAGGGATCTTGTGTGCCTTCCCTGCAGTATGGACCCAAGGACCTGGGCGGGGCCCACGTGGAGCTCTGCTGGTGCGGCTGGCACACAATGGGCCTGGGAGACGGCAGCCATGGAGAGCCAGTGCGCCTCCCTGGTGATGGAGACCTCTGCTTCTGTGTCCTCACACAGTCTCCCACAGAGCAGGCCGTGGGGTGCCCTCCCCCAACGAGCCACAGTGTGTCCTGGCCATGCTCAGCTGCTTGGGGAAGTGGCCGAGTGTGGCGGTGATCTGCGGGGACCTTGGCGGATTCCAGTTTGGAGGTCACGCACTCTGAGGCTGAGGATGATTTATGAGGAAGGCTCAGATTCTCTTATTTCAGCTCCCTCTGGACTCTGGAAGGTTCTGGTCATTTTATTTCATTTCCAAATCTCCAGCTTGTCCTTCACCCTGAGCAAATGATCCCGGAACTTAAAGGGAGCCGCTCTGGTGGAGCCATTAATCACAGAGGCCTGGCGGGTCTTGGGGGAGCTCTCTTCTCACAGTCCCTGACCCACTTCCACGGCAGCTCTCCGTCCTTTCAGTGTCCTCTTCCCACGACTGGATTCCAGTCTGACAGTGGGCCAGGACTTGTGCGGGGAAGGCTTTCAGGGTGAGGGCAAGAATGAGAGGAAGACTGGCTCCATCACTCCCTCATGCATTTGTTCATTTGTGCATTCACTCATTCACTATGTATGAGTACCTACTTTGTGCTGGGCTCTGTTAGGCACTGGGGATATAGCTACGAACAAAACACACAAAAATCTGCCCTCAAGAAGCTCACAGTCTAGTTCTATGTAGACTTAAACAATGGCTGTGCTGTATTTTTTTTTTTCCCCTAAGGTAGAAATAAGGCAGAGGATAGAAAGATTTTACTGGTAAACTGAGGCAGAAAGTGAGTCAGAGGGACCCAAGCCAGGAGTTTGCTTGCAGGAGCCCTTATTCTCAGACACCCCTGCTGCTCAGAAGGGTTGCCTGGGGCTTGGGGATGTTGCTGAGCATCCATCACCTTACAGGAAGTTGCTTTTTCTGCCGGGATGGCTGGGTGAGAACCAGGCTGGAAGGCAGCGTGGCCAATCATGCCAGCCTCAGCAGGCAGGTCACAGGGGAAGCCACGGGTCATCCTGAGCGGGGACGCAGGGTGGGCGGGAAGTGTGCGTGCCTGTGTGTGTGTGATATCTGTGTAACAGGAACAGACGGTTCTGAGCAATGTGAAACCTTTAATTTTAGCACTTATTTTCTGTCATCTGAGCCTCCCGCTAGACGTGGAAGATTCTGGTTGGACTAGAGGCGGCGTCCTCTGCTGAGTGAGTTCTGAGACTGAGTTGTCTAGAGAAGGGAGATGGTGTTTGGTTAACCCCTCAGAGACAGCCAAGGACCAGTATCAGCCCAACCTCTAGGGGTTAAGAGAGCCGCCAGGAAAAGGGGGAGAGGAAAGGAGATCAAGAGGGTGGAGCTGGGGTGGGGGGAGTCCACGCATCCTGGGGCGCGAGGAGTCCAGTGGAACCACAGACGGGGAGTCAGGGAATCAGAATTAATCAGAAAGGAGACATTTCTGGGTGGCTTACAGAGCCTGGCTCTCCCTCACCTACCTTTTCAAGAAAGCCAATATGTTCAGTGTCTTACATTCAAGCACCAGCCAGGCAGAGGTCTCACCAGGGGTGTGGCGGAGTCTCAGAGAATGTGGGCAAAGCAGCAGGACTGTCAGGCCCGGGGCTGCAGGGACTGCCCTAGAGTGACAGCGAGAGGGAGAAGGCGGTGGGACGTCAGGCACCGGGCCGGAGGGTCACTGGTCTCCAGGGAGGGAGCGCTCATGGCCTTGGCCCCAGGGACCTCTGCTTGGCAGTCTGGCAGCGGCGACATCTGCTGGAACAGCGGCACAGCCATCGTCAGCTCCAGGCAGGAGCCTGACTCCTCACAAGCTCCTAGGTCTCCTCTTCTCCAAAAATAGGGCCTGGATGTGATCTGTGATGTGTGGTCTTTTCTTTTTTTAAATAGGTGAACAACTTTTTAACAACATTTTATAAGGAACCTCAGTTTTAAAAACAGTTTTAAAAAGCAGAGCTGTTTTGGTGCCAGCCTGGTGGCGCTTAGCGGTTGAGTTCCCACACTCTGCTTCAGCGGCCCAGGGCTTGCTGGTTCGGATCCTGGCCTCGGACCTACACGCGTCTCATCAAGCCATGCTGTGGCAGGCATCCCGTATATAAAGTAGAGGAAGATGGGCACAGATGTTAGCTCAGGGCCAGTCTTCCTCAGCAAAAAGAGGAGGATTGGCAGCAGTTAGCTCAGGGCTAATCTTCCTCACCAAAAAAACAGCAAGCACAGAGCTGTTTTGGTTGAAGCAGCTTGGGGCTGGAGGCCCGCCTGCTCAGCCTAGCTCCTCCCCCACGCACGGCCCCTGAGGGACTCTTGGAAGCCTCGGTTCCTCGGTGCAGCGTTTGAGAACCACTGGACACATGTTCTGTAAGGCCCCTCTCGGCTGTGACGTTCGTGACTGTGCAGATGGTCTTCCCAGAGACCAGGAGGCAAAGGGCCAATAGAGCTGAAGATATGTGTTTCTGGCAGCTTCCAGTGGGGTCTCCTCATGAAGTGTTCCTCTCTCTTCATAGTTTAAAGGTCTTTTCAGTTGATTCCTTCCATTTCTTTTGGTCTCTATTTTTCTCATTAGAAGCTCTTGTTAGATGGCTGCTAATGTTGGGGAAGCACTCACGATGCCCCGCATGGTCCTTGCTGTTCTGCTTAGGTAAGCTGCCCTTGCTGGTGACTGGAAGGCCCCTGTCTCGAGCTCTGTGGACAGTGCGCCTCTTGCCTTCTGCCAGCGTGGGGGTGGTTGCTGCCCAGGGCTGAGATGGGGGAGGTGATCCAGATGCTGCTGCTTCTTACACAGCTTTCTCCCTCTTCTCCTTATCTGAGCCACCCGTCTCCACCTCCACTGCCCGAAACCCCTGTGGCTGCCAATCCCAGGGCATTTTGAGGATTCTGTGATATCAATCAGCTTGACTTTCAGCTCTCCTCACTACCAGCAGTGACTTAGATTTCTCGAGTCTGTCAAGTTCATTATCCTTTGCCCATCCACTTTGCAGCTTCCAAAATTTTATTGCCATTTTCTCCTTTCCCATTTTGCCCTGTCCTTGTGGGTTTCTGCCTTGGTAAACAATCCAGTGAGGTTTAAGGAGGGAGAGAAATTAGGTGTGTGTGCTCGGTTCACTACCTTGACCAGAAAATCTGGCCATTTACTTTTATCATTTAAAGAAAGATCTTTCCAGTTTCCCACTGTGTCAAGGCCCCGGATACCTGGCACAGGCTGGGTGCGTCAGCAGAAAAAGCTGCTCTTGTTCCTGTCTTGATGGCCCATTGGTCACTGCTCTAGGCCCAGCATCTTCTCCCTGTCCTCATGCTACCCCTGTCAATCAGACTGCTTCCACCTGTCGTACTTCATCATCTTCCCTATTCCTGTACATCACTCTTTCCACTTAGATGCCCTTGGGCCCTTGTCAAGATACTTTCAGTCCATCAAGAAAAAAAAAAATCAATGGAATTTTTTTTTTTAACTGAGCACCAAGGTAGGCTGTAAGGGTATGGCAATCAGATTTTCTGAATCCCAAACTGGAATGTTTGCTATGGTCCTGTATTAAAAAGATTGTTTGGCTAATGTAGGTTAAACGTGAAAATTTTTAAAATTCAGGGAGCACCAAGTTTGGAATACTTGAAATCTGATCTGCCCCAGAACATCTGTGATGTTGTCATTGTTTCTGGGGGGAAAATGAGAAAACCCCCTTTTTCCCCCCCTCAAATATAACTTTTGTTTTTCATAATAAGTTAGTGTAATCAATAAATAGTGGTACTTATTTATTTAATTATAGATTCCTAGATAAATCTAGAACAATAATTTTAAGCATCAAGCTGGAAAACCATTCTTCTCAACACTAAATCTTATTTCTTGTTGCAATAATGAGTTAGCACAATAGAAAACTATTAGTACCTAGTTAATACATTTCCTGGGGATAGCTAGAGATAACCAGGAAATCCGTTTGATTCCAGAAGTTGAAAAGTCACTTCTCACAACCCTAGAAAAACCTTTTTTCTCCAGGAGCGTATGGTTCAGATGGGCTGGGAAAATGGAAACCTTCTCAAGGACAACGCCAGGCATTTTGGCCAGTGCCAAATAAGAGGAAGAGCCCTAGGAACTTTGAGGAGAGGAGATCCTGGAGGTGCTGGGCTGGTCAAAAAAGAGAAGGCTTCCTGGAGACAGGCTTTAAGGATGGGCTTCCAAAACTGCCCATTGATGTCTGGGGCTGGTTCTGTGGTGAAGAATTTGGGAGATGGCGTGAGACGAGCACTGCTCTCATTGTCAGCTCTTCCTCTTTGATCTTTCCTGCCATGTATTACCCTACCTCCACCGGTCACCTTCTACCATCTGACGGTATGGGCCTCATGGTAATTCCTTCTCAGTCTTAAAATTTTGTTTGTATCATTTAGGATTAGGGTGAGTGATAAGTAACAGAGACTCAAAATAACTGTGGCTTAAACATGGAAGTTATTTCTCTCTCAGCAAAAGTCCAGAGGATGTAGTTTGGGACTAGTGGGGAGGTTCTGTTCTATGAAGTCCTCAGGATTGCAGGTTCTTTCCAGCTCACTGTGGTTCTCATTCTAATGCACCAAGACGGAGGTTAGTGCTCCAGCCATCACACCCACATTCCTGGCAGCAGTATGGAGGAAAGACTAAAGAAGAAAGGGAGCAAAAGATAATCACCAGCTGTCTTGTAGGGAAGTTTCCCAGAAGCTGCCACACTTCACTTTTGTTTCTGTCTGATAGACCAGAACTTAGTCATGCACAAAGTATGTGGGGATAGATAGCCATTATTCTGGGTAGCCAGTTATTACTATGGAAGAAGGGATTCTGGGACAGCTAGAGATCATGGCTGCACTGTCACCATCAATCACTCTCAGTCCACATTTATCCCCCGCCCCCATCTATCGGTCCTTCTCTCATTGGTGCATTCTTCCATCTGTTCATCTTTTTCTGTGCGGCCATCATCACTTAAAGTTGATGAATGTCAGAGCTGCAAGGAAACGAAATCATTCTAGTCTTATCCTTGAACGGTTGAAGAAACGAAGGTGCAGGAAGGGGCATAACTTGTCTACGGTCAGTCTCACTGCTGAATAGTGGCAGAATCATTATGAGATCTCCAGGATAAGAATCATCCAAATTGAACGCCCAAGTGCTGAGGGAGCAAGAGAGAAAGGAAGTGCTCAAGCCAGGTCGGTTACCCAGGGATGTCTTCTGGATGAGGTGAATGAGTTTGGGGAAGGAGAAAGTCATTCAGAAGGGAAGAGAATGTTTACAGAGGGGAAATGACCAAGATAAAGCCACAGGTCAAGTTAGAACATTTTGTTAGGGCCTATGAGTTTGAACAAAATGAAGGGTATGTTGTCAGCTATGGTGAGAAATTAAATGGTGTGTTGAGGTAAGGGATAGGGGAGCATTCATTGAATGGGCTTTGAACTGTACCCAAGAGCTTGGAGTCAATAAAGAAATATGGCCATTTTGGTTTTTTTTAGGTTTAACAGAATCTGGTCCAGTACCATCCCTCCCTATCTGTCTCTCCCCTTCATTTTTGTCTCTGACCCTGTCTCAGTTTCCACCTCCCTGTTCCTGTGTCTTGTTTGTTTCCTCTTTCTAGCCTTTGGCAGCAGCTTTTATGCTTAGAAAATGTTTCCTGTAATCCCCTTAATAACTGTTGATGGGTTTCTAAGCCTGAACCATTCAGATCTCCCATCTGCGCACCTCTGAGGTCAGTACTCCCTTAGCCTCCCTCTCATACTTTATGAAAACAGAGTTCAGGCTGGGTTTTCCCTGGCCTGAGCACCCAAGACAGCAGCAGACACTAAAAACGCTGGAGAGTTGCCCCCCTCCTCCATGATGGGGTTTGGGAGACATGCTCACTCCACACTTCCTGTGGATTAAGAGCCTCTCCTGCTTCCTTGAAATCTACCAGCTCTGAAATTTATGATGAATTCCCTGTCCCTACTCCCAGAGGTAGCTGCCAAGGAGACAGGTTAAAAGCCTATATTTATGGCAAGTGACACTTTCTGAACAAGATGTTGATTAAGGAGCATGTTGAGTTCTTACTGTTCTGCAAGCTCCAGAGGCTGCGCAGTGAGTGAGGGCACCCACCACCTGCCTAAGCCTGGAGGCCCTCACGGGGAGTTGGGGGCAAGGGGACCTGACAGTGCTGGGCTGAAGGTAACCCGCACTGGCAGATTGTCAAATGTTCAGGAACATTACAAGCTGGTCATTAAATTGTTGGTAGCATCAAATGGGCCATGGTGGGAATACTTACACCCTGGAAAAGAGCAAACACTACAAATCAGGGTCGTCCCCTTGCCCCCACCCTGAGAATTGGTTTATCAGGACTGGGCCATCCCCATTTTGGGCACTTTGTGGGGAGAGTTGGAATTGTCTGAGACCCTCAAGGCTTTGTCCAGGCATCTGGCCAGATTGGAGGAATTCCTGGCCTGGTTGGGGAGGATTGCTTCACCTGGGGTGGGAGGCTGATATTAGGAGAGGGGCAGAAAAGTAGATGAAAATAAACTTCCTTCTGCCAAGTGAGGCAGAGCTGCGGCTGAGTTTATCTGGTCCAGGACCCAGGACGGCAGGCAAATGCATCACGATGACTGGTTCTTTACAATGAAAACATTAACTCGGATATACTTTCAGCCAACATATTCCTCTCTTGGTTATCTTATCTACTACATCCTTGCTTCCTTAATACTCATTTTCCTTTGCAAAGGGAAAAGGTAGCTTTGCAGTCACAAACCCCAATATATAGGCGTCCAAACGTGTTTTGACTAACATTTAACGTCAGACTGACAGCCGGATAGCTACTGCAGTGTGTGCAGCGCTGCAAAGGGCTGACTCATGTCCAGTTATCAATGTGAACCGTGGATCAAGAAAATATCTCACTTGTGAAGCAAATATGCAAAAGCTTCTGGTCAACTAGAGCCTTTTGCAAGCTGAGGCCCTGACTTGTGGGCGTGAAGTAAAAGTTGCTTCTGCGTCATCACATGAGTGTTCTGGCTTTAATTGAACAAGGCGATCGGGGGCTTCTTGGGTTTACACTGGGCATTAGCCTATTGGTCAGGCACTCCAGACTCTGTCCAAGGTATGGGGATTACAGGGCACGCTCAAGCACACAGAGAGAACATAGGTCCTCACAGATGCATTGAGGGGAGCCTCGGAGAGTCAGAATAGGAGAGAGACACCCAGAGCTACCAGTCTAACTGCTGGAAACAGACCCAAGGAAGGTAATGTAATTGCCATTAACCAGAGAGAACGGCCCGGCTGACGGATGCCAGCAGCGTGTGAAGGCTTGATAATTGTCTGTTCATCCCAGGATGAATGTGATGCTCTCGTTCCCCTGCAAAGTATTTATTTGTATGAGATTAGATTTGACTGGGGAATGCTTCTCCCTTTTCTAAATTATTAACGTCTAATAAAAGGTTATAGCCAAATTCCCTGACAACCTCACATGTGGAAATAAAACCATCATTTTTATGCAGCTGCCATGCATTTTCCCTTCATGATCGAGGAATATGAGAAAAAAGGAAAAAGAATTGGGGTTATATTCAGTTCACTGGGGGTGTTTCTCTCTCCGCTGGCATCCCTCCTTGAAGGTTCATTTTTTGGGGGCTGTGGGGGTGGGAAGATGTCTAGTTTTCAGCCTTTCTCCATTTACCAGTTCAGGATTGTAGCTTTTCCCAATCGTTTGAGCTTCAGAGCTCTGTCCCCACTTTGAGGCAGCGTTGCCATTGTGGTTATTTCTGAAGAGGGGGACTTCTGATGGATACAGTTTGTGGTTTGGAGGCAGTGTGTCAATCAGTCAGTCTGTCAGTCAGTCAACAAGTCTTTATTTATCTCAGTGGGTGCGGAGCTGCCTATGAGATGGTTGGGACACGTGGTCTCTCTGCCTGCAGTTTCTCCCCCTCACACCATCCTACACACAACTGTCGCATTAACCCTTTCTCAGACACAATTCTGATCCTGTTGCACTCTTGCTCAAACACTCAGTGGCTCCCCATTTCCTCCAGAAAAAAAAAATCTATGTAGCTTACCTACCTTTCTGGGTTACCCTCACTTTAACCCACCTTCAAAACTTTAACTCTTGTCTCATGTAAACCTCTTCATGACCCCAAATGGAACTACATGCTATTCCCATCTCTGTGCCATCTCTTTTCCATTGCATCTCTGTGTGCCCAATTCTTCTCACCCTTCTAGGTCCAGCTCACAGGTTACCCCAGCAGAAGGAATCTCCTCCACCTCCACGCCCTGATAGCACTTCATTTGTACTTCTTTTCTGCACATCAGTTATTACCTTGTCACCCAGAAATATGTGGGACAGGAGGGTAGGGTGGTGAGGAGCATAGATTCTGGAACCAGACCCACAATTTGAATCCCAACTCTGCTCCTTACTACTTATGTGATTTCTCTATCTCAGTTTCTTCATCTCTAGAATGAGGAGAGTTATAGTACTTATTTTGGGGACTAATTGCAAGCATTAAATGGTTTAACCTAGGTAAAGTGCTTAGAGTATGGTCTGGTAGACAATAAGCATCATAGATACATTAGCCATCATTATTTTTAAAAAATAGTTTTATTTTGCCATGGCTTGGAAGTCAGTAAAATTTATCTACAAACTAGGCAAGACTGGTTCTAACTCTAAAAGTCTATATCTATACTAATAATGTAGGCATGTAGAATTTAACATTTACACATCATTTCCTCATCCATGATTCAATTCCAGCAATATTCATTGAGAATGCCCTATGCGCCAGGCAGAGTGTCTCACTTTAACTATTGACGTGAGTATTATTTTCTCCATCTTCAAGCATAAAACGCTGAAATTGAGCAAGATGCAGGGACTTCCCCAGGGCAACTTAGCTTGGATGGACTGGAACCAGAGGCTTCTGACTCAATCACATCTAGTCTTTACTGCTGGCCTCTGTCGATGATGCATTAAGAAGACATTGTAATTCAGGATGCTATTCTAAGGCATTTGAATCCTCAGGGGAAGGATTAGAGAGCCACTGTGCATCAGCAAGGGCTTGCTGTGTCCTGAGAACGTGAACCACATTCCGTAAGCACAGACCCGTGATCTCGGATATTACAGAGTGAAAATTTCAGACTCAGGCAAAAGTGCGTGGTGAACTATGGTGGGCTACATGTGGGCAATCTGCTCCTTAGCCCACTTCCAGAACAATGGAGGCAAGATTTCTCTGTTTCTACCTCCCAGGTGGTAAAGGTGTGTGTGATCTCCAGGAATACTAACTCCCTTCTCTACCAGTCTAGTGAAAATTAATTAGAAAGGCATATCTATTGCAGAAATCCCCAAACAAAACGATGATGTATTGTCTGATCATGCATGTCAAAGCCAAATAGAAATGTTTTGGGATCATTTGCAATTTTGGATGATCTAACTCACTGCTCTCCTCCACTTAGTTTGGAAACACAACATGTGCTTTTCTAGATGTTCAACTCTCAACTCCCAAATGGATTTACTTTCGCCCCATAGGATACCCCTGCCCCCAGCTTTGTGCATCCAGGTGTTGGTTTGGGATGTCTCTGCCTGGCATATGTACTCTGTAGAATGGCCTCTGTCAGTATGCCTGACATAGCATGAAAGTTCCTGGAAGGCAGAGCTTGTATTCTCGTAATTTTTTCTGTAAGCGGCCCTGCACAGTGCGAAGTGAAGCGTGGGACTTAAAGCTTTGATGGTAATGATAATTAGCATGTCTGTGTCTGGAGCAAATTAAATTTTCTAAATTATTCAGGCCTGGACTCCTAGGGTTTTGATGATCTGGGTTCTAGTTAAGATTCCAGCACTTGTTAGTTGTGTGTCTCAATCAGGGTCCTGGCAAGAAACAGTGGGCACATTCTAGAGTCAATGAACAGGGTTTAAAGAAGGCGTATGTGTGGGTTCAGGGGAAGCCAACCAGGAATGATGAGCACCCTGAGGCTAGCAAAAACTGGGAAACTGCTACCACCCCAGACCTGCAGGGGCAAAGGGAGGGACTGATTATCAGAACCTGGAGAGGCTTGTAGCTGTCACTAAGGAGAAAGCCACCTGGCAGGACCTGTGGCTGTAGATGGAGTAGCAGAGCCACTGCCAAGCCCCAACTGGACAGGGAGGGAGCCAGGAAGACAAAAATCCCAATTTCTCCCTTCTCCCACCCGCTGTTTTCTTGCCATTACCTCCCATTGGCCCAACCTAATAGAAAGCCAGAGGGTCAGGGAGCCTATTGATGCAGTCCACAGAAGCCAGCCTCCTGGGACACAGAGCACAGTGAAGGGTAGAGAGTGGATGTGGGGGTGGGTGGGGGGATCAAACAGCCACTATCCAGCCCACCATGCAACCTTGGACAAGTTCCTTAAAAATTCTTTGATTCTCAATTTTTAATTTGCAAAATGAGGATAATTATCTTAGCTGTAGAAATGCTGAATGTGAGAACTATAAAGCATTATATAAATGTATGATTTTTGTACTTGCTTAGCTGGATTTTATTTCATTTATTTGGATCAATTTGATCAAAGACTGGTCATGGAGATGCAGGCCTGGAGCAAAGAGAAGACTCTAGCAGGCACACCCAGTGGGCCAGGGGTCACAGAAGGACTCAGGCCTTTCACTGTTGCTATCTCTACAGAGTAGGACAGAAATCTCAAATTTGTTCTTGATTCATATTGAAGTGATTTTTTTTCTTTGCTGCAATTTATTCAGGTTTATGGAGCACATAAAAACATGCAAAGGCAGCCTTTTGATGTAGTTATGCAGCTGTAAACTTATACAGCTGTAATAATTGCATTTTAATGATTTCTTTACATTGCCATAATTGGTAGAGTTAATGATCACATCAACTGGACGATGAAAAGAATTCTCCTTGCAGCCAATCCCCTTCTCATCCTCTCAGCCTCTCTAGAGAGTATGGAAAGATAGATGTTTTCTGATTCCCCCTTTATCCACAGCTAATGGACCCCAACTGGTAATCACTGAACCTCTCAAAGTTCTCCTTGGGAAGGCTTCCATTTGATACATACAGTTAATTTGTCCTTGTTTCATGAGCAAACTTCCTCACCTCTCTTTCCTGAAGGAGCTGGGCTGGCACACTGTCTATTCTTCTTCCTCTGGCTGCTACAGTTTCTCTGCACAGTAATTTTCCATTTCAGGCTTCATTACTGAAGAAAAATCTGGGAAATAAAAGGGTTTGGGCCAGTGTATGCACGTGTGCCTGTTATTTAATCGTCTCCCAAGTGCTGAGAAAAAAGTCCCTCTGCGATCAGAGCTGGATGAAAGATCTTGATTTTAGCTGGAGGGGAAAGGGAGAGCTAAAAACCAGCTTGACTGAAAATTCTCATAAAATTTGCAAAATCCTGAAACTGAAAGTTCTGCAGTGCAGAGGCACTCCCATGCACTGTAAACAGGGTTGGTTAGGGCTTTTTGGAGCTGGGCTGAGGTGGGGGCCACTCTCAGTCAAGCTAATGTTGGGCTTGGGATGGAGGTGGAGGGAACTGACCCTCAAAATAGAGATTGCTTTGGGCAAGACTAGAAAATAAATAATCCCCTTCCTCCCACCTTTTCCATCTGCTTCTGGCGAAGAGAGGAAAAGGAAGCCAGTTAACCAACTCCCTGGTTTGACGTGCAGTGTTGAAATTTTGGACAGCTCCTGCTGGGGGGGTGCGGCTGTCAACCTGATAACTGGTGATAGTGATGGTAGTGGTGGCAGTGGAATCAGTAAAGGGTGGGGAGGGGGGTCACAAAAGAGGCTGTGAAGAGGAAATGAGGGATGAGTGAGTTTTCAGAACAGAGCATAACCAGAGCTAGTTGATGTTCAATAAACATGTATTGACCAACTTGATCATTTAAAGTGGTTTTGCAGTGAGTCAGTGCCAGCAGACTACCTCATTTCCTTATGCCTTGGTGAGGCTAATCTGAAAAGCAGATTTTATACTCTGAACATTCACCAACCCATGTGCAGAGAGAAATCAGGGGAACAGTCAGTGTGGCAGGGGAGGCCAGGCTGGCACAAAACGTTTTTCAGACGAGCTTTATGAAATGATTAGTCGCTATGAGAGTGCCTTGGAATTGGCTGCAAACTGGTCTTGGATAGAGAGGGAATCTCTTCCATTCCAAGAGCTATCAGCACAAAAAATCTACTTCTATATCCCCCCCAGAGATATGAGGGGCTAAAAGTCTTCTGGGTGCATTTTTCTCTGGCCTCCAACTCTGAATTGGGCTGGGAGGAAGAAGAGTTCTTAGAATGAGGAAAGATTCTCAGCATGACCATTTGGCCTTACTTTGAGAGTAAATAATTTGTTTCTAGGAATGTAACTTGACGGCCCTTAGAAAGACCTTCTCTTCCACTTTCCACTCTCCAAGTATCTTCTCTGTTACTCTGCCTGAAATATCACCTGAAGACATTAGGGCCAATGTGCAGCCTTTAGAAAGTTAGCACTCCAGAGTTAAGGGGACTCCCAGGCTATCCTATACCTAAGTGTGAATTGGCCATATCAGCATCTTCACATTCTGACAATGAGGTGAGTTCAGCAGCATTGGAAGAGGAGGAAGCTGATGTAGGGAAATGAGAAGGATGAACAAGACTTGGTACCCTGGGAGGATGGGTCTTTGGAGGAAACCTTAGCTGAGGAATGTTTTTCTCGAGGAGAAGGAGAAGGGTGCCAGGGGGTGAGGGCACCAAAGAGATGCTTCATGTACTTTGGTAATTTTCATCAATCCAGATCTGATCAGTGGCAACTCTTTCCCCTTGGTGAATTCTGGTCACTCTTTTATTCTTCATATGACCTGTTGCATTCTGATTTTTCAGTAGGCAGATCAATCCTCTATGATGTGGGCAGAATGACCTGGGATCACAACACAGCTAGAGGTTTTTAGGTTAAGTCTATGTGGACAAGGGATTGACTAAAAAACAAATGACATTGTGATGTTGAACTTTATGGTTTTCTATTTTATTTCACAATCATCTCATCTGGTACTCACAAAAATCTGTGAGGAAGACAGGAGAGGACCATGAGCCTTAGACTCATGGAAGGGTGCTGACTTTCCTGCAAACACTCAGCAGCTAAGTGGCAGAGCCAGGAACTTGGCTGCTCAGTGCTCTCCTACACCGCAGTGTCAGTAGCTGAGATGGAAATCTCTCTTTTATTGAGGATCTTTCAGTATAACCCTGCTTACTAAGGGGATGAACAAAGTGGCTTGGAGAGGCTTGGTCTCTGAATTGTTAATTATTCAAGGCAATACTCAGAAGAAGGATGCAGGATTCTGAGAATGTAAGCATTGAAAATCCCCGAGAACCCTACAGACTACAGTTGTCTGGCCAATCAGGTTCTTTCTAGCCCAGAACTGTAGCCATTTGGCAACTTCCTCAAATGTATGTGACTGAGAATCAATGGTGATGAGGTTCCTTCCATTATATCTCTTTCACTTTGCAGAGACTCAGGCATAATAAATGTGATGGAAATGCCTGCCAGATGAGAATTAGGACTATTTGTCACTAATACACCTTCTCTGTTGGCCTCTGCCAATATAGGAAGAAATCCAGACAGTGAAGGAATGAGTGGTTCAATTCAGATACAACAAGGAATAAACTTGACAAATTCTCCCTGTTTTTGTGCTTTTCCAGCTGCTGGATTCTCTTTTTGTCTGACTTGCTGCAGTACTGCTGTTCTAAACCCCTGGCCATTCTTTTTTTTTTTTTTTTTTTTTTTTTTTTGAGGAAGATGAGCCCTGAGCTAACTACTGCCCGTCCTCCTCTTTTTGCTGAGGAAGCCTGGCCCTGAGCTAACATCCGTGCCCATCTTCCTCTACTTTATATGTGGGACACCTACCACAGCATGGCTTGTCAAGCGGTGCCATGTCCGCACCCGGGATCTGAACCAGTGAACCTCGGGCCGCTGAGAAGTGGAACGTGCGAACTTAACCGCACACCACAAGGCTGGCCCCTTGGCCATTCTTATGAGCTCTTGGAATCACCTTCTTAGTATTTAGATTCCTTTCTTGGAATTCCTTCTCTCAGAATTTATTCCTTTATTTTCACAAAATTAACACATCCGTATGAAATCACAAAGAGTCATCAATCCTTTTATCTACCTAATCGCACAACCATTCATCTCTCTGATCAACTACGTATGACCTGTCCATCCAACAAATACTCAGCACTCACTCAGAAAACCACTGTATCAGGTGCTGTGGGAGCTCAAAGATGAATAAAATACTGTCTCTGTATTAGTAGGGATCCAAGCTGAAAAATGGAGAGGCCACTGTAAGTATTTACAGTAGAGGAGATTTAGTGTAAAAAACTGATGATAGAAGAACTGGGAAACCAAACAGGAGATGGTGTGGCAACACAGAAATTAGCAGTACGTGGATGACACTACTTCCCCTCACCTGGGGAGACAAAGGAGGGTGAATGTTATCAGAGTCCAGGGGTTGGTGTCACCAGGTGGAAGCTGGAACCCTGGTAGGTGCGTTCAGTGGGAACTTGAACCAGAACGGATTTGTCTCATGGGAGCTGGGGCTGTGGAGGAGTCACAGCTATTGCAGAGGCACTACCTGAGGCAAAGAGGGAGAGGGAGGAATTCCCTGACTTCTCCCTTCCTGCTGTCCTCTACTTTCCTGACACTACCTCCCATTGGCTGAATCCAGTCAGAAGCCTGGGAGACGCAACCTCCAGGGGCCCATTTCCCTGTCTTCACCACAATACAGAATAGAGCAAAGGAGGGGTGAGGAAGGGATCTGAGGGTAAACAAGTCGAGTACCACACACAGCCCCGGTTCCAGGGAGGGGAAGGAGAGTCCAGGATCTAGTCACTCAGACCCTAGTAAAATCTCTGATTTTTAAAATGGCTTGAGGAGGGAAATTGAAACTTTGGTAAAATATCCTAATGATCCTTTCGGGAATCCAGGAAAAAACCAGGTGCTCTTTCCAACATGACTGCTCAATGGAAGGGCTAACTGTGATTACAGACGTTTGGGTTGGGTGTAAAGACGTCATCACGGTGCCTCTGTGCCCAGTAAATGGTTGTTTATTATGCTTGATCATCAATTACCACTCCAGGGCCCATACATGCCAATCAAACCAAATGAGTCATGCTCTTTCACATCATTTTGCCTTGGCTGGAGCTGTCCCCTGTGCCTGGAGTCTTCATCCCTCGTTTCTACTTGAAAAACTCCCACCCCTCTTGTGATAACCGGCTCAAATGTCCCCTCTTCTGTGAAGATTCCCTCTATCCTGCCCCCATGCCCCCTAGCACTTTCTTCATATCTCCATTATTGCACCAGCATCATGTGTTAGTTGTCTATGTGTCTGTCTCTTCCGTTAGTCAGGGATTCCTAGGGCACAGGGGCCACGCCTTCATCACTGCACATCCACACACAAGCATACGTCTGGCACAAAGTAATCAACAAATATTAGCTGAGGGATTGAATGTGTTATCATTGTATATGCCCCAAAACATACAGATAGATAAATAAAACATCTGTTCTCTGAGGGCCTCCACCCTCCCCACCTCCCCCAGGGGTGATAACTATCAGTTATTGAGGTGGCCTGGGTGATTGATCAAGTGAATTTCCAACCCTGGATATTCCATGCATGAGACTCTAGAATTATGCCTTTGGAAAGAAATTCCTAGAGGAGTTGGGTCTGAGGGCTGTGAACAGCTACTGGAACTTCCCTTTGATGTTTTATAAATGTGTTTTCCCAGCCCAGCCCAGCCCAACACGAGTAGGCAGAGCGCTCGTCTGTTTTGAATAACTCAGACAGCTTTTACAGCTTGATCATTTCAGTGAATTTCCAGATGTAGAAAACAGGATCTTTTCTCCCTTTTCTCCTCCATGTTTTATCCTTCTTTCTTTTCTTCTGCCAAGTGAAAGACCCCCTGCGCCCAGCACCTGACTATGCCCAGACCTTTGGGGTCCTGGTCTGGTCTCGGGAATGAGCACTATCAGGTTGTCTCTTTCAGGACACTGAATCCTCTTTCTGGGTCCTTGACTTCTGAGCATATTGCCTGACTCTCAGGCTGCTCCACGGCTCCCATGACCACGGGGGCAGTGGGTCTGGAGAGTAACCTCCTGTAGTTCAGGTAAAATGTTAACATCAACAACAACTAACTTCCTTCCTCTTAAGAATGCCAATCTTTTTATGTTCTTTTTCATCTTTAATGCTTCCCCAGACAGTTCTGTAGTCTGGAAGGAGATGCTGGTAACCATCAGCCCCTTTATGGTGGGTAAACTGAGGCCAGAATATACAAAAGTCACAGTAAGAGGCAGTGAGCAAAACCGGAAGTCGAAGTGGGCGTCCTGAGTCCCAGCCCTGGATGCCACTTGAATCTGTGGAGGTAAAAATGGAGCTGGGGAGCCCTCAGGTGCCGTGAAGTGAGGAGATTTGGCCCAGACACATGACTGATGAGGACCCCTTATCTCAGCTGGTGACAGAGTTGGGGCTGGGGGCCGTCTGGGGTTTCTGCCCAACCCCTCTTCTCACACTTGCTTTCTCCGCCTGCTGGTGGGAGACAAGAGATGAGCAGTGAAGCTAAGATTTTCACTGGGACCCACAGCCAGAATTTCTCTGAATCCTGCTCTCATTTGTTTTTGTGGCCTTGGGCAAATTACTTATCTCTCTGAAAGTTGGATTTCTCACCTGTAAATGGAGAAAATTCCTGCCTAGAGGCCATTTTGAGGATTAACTGAGATAGGGAGTTTAGCCAAGTGCCTGGCGTATAGTAGACACCCAATTGAGCGTATTTTTGACTGTAATGATTTTTATTCTCTGGTTCACTCCCTCTTATTTGTCCCTGGCCCTGCTCTCAGCTCTGCGGCTGGGCTGTCCTCTTGGTCATCCCAGGCCTCTGGGAGGATGGACAGGCTCCAGCCGTTGGAAGCCTGCAGCCCCTGAGCCCAAACCCACAGCTTTCCTGCACAGTCTTTCCTTTCCCAGCTCCTCTCCCACTAGTTCCCAGTTCCCCTGTGCAGGGAGAGCCCCTGGAAAACAGGTTAGGAGGAGGAGGTCTCAGGGGAGATGGGGGGACAGACGGGATCTGTGAACAATGGCAAGTGAGGGAAAAGAGCTGGTCTAATCAAGAGGAAGGGAGGCCCAGGATCACTTTGGAAATGAACGTGTGTGTGGAGTAGGCAGTGAGGAGGAGCCGTGAAGATGGTCCACACTATTGCTCAGTTAACTTGGAAATAAGAAAGGGCAACAAGAAGCCACAGCTGAGAGTTAAGTGAGAGAAGGCTCATAGAAGACTGAGTGAAGGGAGAACGGCCGGATCCAACCTTCCTGCACAGCACAAAGGGCTGGGCTGACTCCGGGGTTTTTTTGGTGCATGTCACCCCAGCCCCTGTCACCTTCCAGTCAATTCTGCTCCTAATACCATGAATTCCCCTCATTTTTATCTTGGTGGGAATTGAACTCACACTCATATTTTCTAAGGGTCCTCACCCTGCGGAGTGTCTGACTCATGGTAGAATCCTACGCACCGGCTGTTGGTCTCTATCTCATGTTGGGGGCTTCAAGGTAGCCGGTTGTTCTCCCTCATGCAGTTTCCTGGGTAGGCCTCCAGGACCCAGCTGGGAGGCTCGCATCTCTGTCACGCCCTTTGTGCTGTGTGCCATTTCCCCTCTCTGCTCTTATTCCTGGGGTGGTTGGAGCTCAGCTTTGCTGCCGGGCAGGGCTGGCCTTCACTGCTGTCTGGAAAGATTGGATCTGGCTGCTTGTAGACATTTCCAGGCCATTTGATGAATGGGTCCATGGAAATGGGGTGGCAAGTGGCTGGTGGGGAGGGTGGAGGGGAGACAGAGGGCTGCTTTCCTTGTTCTCACTGAAAGGTTTGAACATTTCTGCAAATGTGGATTCTCCTCCTTTTTCTACCTCAGTCCTCAGCCTCCCTTCCTCATTGTCACTTCTTTTCTCCTCCACTTCCAGCAATGACTTGATGGCTCTCAAAATAACAAGTATCTTCAGGGAGGCCTGCAGCTAGAGGAGATCTGCTTCTCATGAGCTCTAGAATGTGCCCCCCTGCGGGTGACCCCAGACGTTGGTGAGCCGGGATACCCCTGACTTGGTACTTTGACCTGGGTGCCAGCCAGGGTCAGGGGAAATGGCAGGGTTGCCCCAGGAAGGGCTGGGGTGGAGCCACATGTTTGCAAGCTGAGGGATCATGCTCCAGGGAGCTGACTCACTGCTCCTCTGGGAATGTCTGAAGACAGGTTTCAGGTTTGGGGCTGCATCCACATTGGCAACGGAAATGGGTGGGGAAGTCACAGGCCTACCCATTTACATGGTGGTGTCCACAGCTCCCCCCACATTGTGCTGCTCAGATATGCTAACATCCTCTCTCTCTTTATGACGCAGCATATTTCACTGGTGTGGATTTTCAGCAAGTGGATTAGAACTCACTTATTGATCTACACCACACTAGAAAGATCCAAGTTTGTAAATCTGTTTCCATAAATATTGGATCTCTCCCCCATCATGCCCTCAAAATTTCTGCTCTAACCAGACCCACAGCCCATAGGAAGTTTCCAGATTTGAAAAGCCATGAAAATACATCTGGGATTAAAACTCTGAGTGTGGGAGTAAGACCCTCCAATGAACTTGCATCGTGTCTGATAATCTCAAAGCCCTGGGCCCATGAAGGAAGGCAGATTACAATGGGGCAAGAGAGTGGATACTCTTGGGCTCAGACTCTCTTTGGTCTGGGATACTCTCAAGAGTCCAGAGCTTCAGCCACATCTTGGGACATGGTGTGACCCTGAAGGCTTGGGCAGACTCTTGACTAGAACTGTCCAGGGGATGGGGCAAGTCTGGAGGAAACAGCTGTGAGTAAGCACCTGAATGGTTGGGAGCAATAGCCCAGGTGAGCAGTCAGCATGGGCAAGGGAGGAGGCAGGTCTGATGACAGGCATTCTGACAGGTAGGTCTCAGCAGACAGACAAGGAACCTGGCTCCTGTGATTCTTGGAGGCCAGACAAGCATGTGGCTGTCGTCAAGTACATTGTGCCACGTTGTTTCTTCTTTTTTTTTTTTTTTAAAGATTTTATTTTTTCCTTTTTCTCCCCAAAGCCCCCCAGTACATAGTTGTGTATTCTTCGTTGTGGGTCCTTCTAGTTGTGGCATGTGGGATGCTGCCTCAGCGTGGTTTGATGAGCAGTGCCATGTCCGTGCCCAGGATTCGAACCAACGAAACACTGGGCCGCCTGCAGTGGAGCGCACGGACTTAACCACTCGGCCACGGGGCCAGCCCCGCCACGTTGTTTCTTACGGCATTTATTTATTTATAACACTCTGTGATCTCAGAAGCAATCTCATGTAGCTTTATTTAGATGTTACTAAAATCAGTCTGGAGCTTTCGATCATTAATGTAAAATGTGCAAGATGAACAATATAGACTAGGACTACAAAACCACTATAGATATATTGAGCCAGAACTCTATCTACTCTTGCAAGCTTTTAATTCTTATATATAATTCACACTTAGAGAAAAGTGGTTATCATTTTGCCCCATTTGCTTGCTTATGCTTCAGGTGCTTCTGAAGCAGGGACCAGCCTGTAGCCATCAGGCTTGGGGAAGGGTTGCCGGCCCTAAGGGGACACGCAACCATGGGCAAAGTGGTCCTGGAGAGACGGCGGACAGAGCTGGTCGCAAAGCAGCAGAGAATGTGCTGAACTGTCCACGAGGGACAATTTTCCAGAGGGATGGGACTACTTAAAGCCCAGTTGGGCCACTTCTAGTTCTGCCAACTTGCGTAATGGGTGAACTGCTGAATCTCTCAGAGCCACCATTTCTTCTTTAGTAAATGGGGAGATTAATGTCTACTTCAGCAGGTTTCTTGTGAGAATGCAATGAACTGATGTGTGTGAAGTATCTTACAGAACCTGGTGCATAGTTAGTGCTCAATAAACGGTAAACATTAATAATGATGATGATGATGATTCAAATAATAAAAAGAACACCTCCTGAGGTTGAGATGGGAGCCAGAGGCCTGGCCCAACTTGACGTGGCAGTTGAGGCCAGCTGGTGGGGCCTGCAGTAGTTGGGAGGGAGCACACAGCTCTGCCTTCCGGGCAGGACTCATGCTTCCCTGGGCATCCTGGGGTGACTGCTGGTGTGGGGAGGACCATGTGAGGAATTTCTCTGCATGAGAAACCAAGTTCCTCTGGCCAAACTCCAGGGCTTGGGGATCTTGGGTAAGGGAAGATTGAAACTGACAGCTATAGAACGCCCCTCCCTTGGCCTGAGGAAGGATGAATGGAATATTTGAGATGCCGGAAGCCCTCCTACATGGTAAGTTCAAAGAACAGAAAGTGTCTCGCTTCTCTGAGGATTCCAGACAGACTTTGCAAAAATGTAATTAAGTTCCAAGTCCCTGGAAATCAATCATGCTCCCAGGAACTAATACCTTGGCTTGTTGATTAGAAGTGAGGGGAGCCAGGGGCAATTACTCTCTTGTGAAGGGAAGTCTTTGCTCAGAGATCCAAGTGCTCAGAGAGCCAAGGCCATGGAGCTGGGGGCTGGGGAGGGGGTATGAGTGGTGAGGCAGCCGCTGGGAGCTGCAGCTAATTACACATGACCTGTTTCTTTGGGCTGAAATTCTCCGTTGGCTGCAAAGTCCACTTCCTGATCTATACTTGAGTCTTAGGGGCTTCTCTTTGCATTGGAGGAAACTGTGTAGAAACAATTCCTGGATCCCAGGACTCAATGAGGCCATCGGTCATTGTTTAGTCCCTTTCCCTACTGCCAGCCAGAGTGAGAGTCAGTGGGGAGAAAGGACAGCCTGCCAGTTAGCCAGCCATACAGAGAGGGTCGTAGGTGCCCAGCCCAGCCCTGGGTACTGGGCATGGTACCTGCCCCCAGATCTTAATGGACTTCCCTCCAGAAGGAGGTAACTCTGAACGGGAAGTCAAAAGCCCTGGGGTCCAGCCAGAGCTCTGCCTCTAACCAGCCACGTGACTGGAGTGGCTGGCCCTCTGGCTTTAGTTGTAGAATGAAAGAGTTGGACAGTGCAATCGGTAAGGTCTCTCCAACTCAGACACCCCTCTCTCCCATTCTTTGCTGCATAGGAGGGAATGGAGGGCAGCCTGATGGTGGAGAGTCAGGGTGAACGCAGAGAGACATGGAGGAGACAGAGCACAATGAGATGGGTTAGACGCGGTAGGGATGGTGGCTGGAGGGTCGAGGGTGTGCAGACTCGGAAAATAGTCTGCTGACAAAGTGATGCTGGCTCTGCAGCGGAGGATCTTGGAGGGCCGAGGGCACAGCATGGGGAAGGGACTTGATTCAGCCCAGCATAGATTTCTCTCAAACTAGACAACCAGGTGCAACTTGTTTCAGAACCAGCCCGAGCTCTCTCTGCCTGGTCTCCAGGGATCCCCACAGGATATGGGTGTGCTGAGGGAAGTGAGGATGGAGAAAAGGAGATGAGAGCAGTCAGAACTCTTTTAGAAGCAGTTGCCTCAGTGTCGTTATTCCGTTGAGGTCAGGGCTGCTCCAAGGGGGCACCACACCTGAAGCCCCCTGCGTGCTGGTGAGTGGCCAGCGGCAAGACAGCCCGAGGCAAAGAGGGGCTGAGGGACTGAGGGTTGGAGGTGGAGCTAGGCAGAGGCTCAAGGATATGGCTGAGCACCCAGTGTCAGTGGAGCATCTGACCCCAAGGCCTTCTGTGCTGGGGGGCCTGGGAAGTGGGAGGGAATGGCAGGGTGTGTGTGAAAGCACCTGGAGACACTTCAAAGCCCTTGCTGTACAAACGTAAGAAGAAAATGATTACTGTCACCTTCGTGGCTGTCATTACCGATCTTGGCCTCCTGAGCCCTGTCTCTCTGTCGAGCTGGTTGGCCCCGCCCCACCAGGCAAGACGCAGAAGGCGGCAGCCCCGACGTCTGGCAGTTTGCTTTCTGGGGTTTATTACAAAACTTTGGGCCAGAAATTCCTCCCTTCATGGATCAAGCAACGGAGCTCATCCTACTGAAGCTGGGGCTTTGGAATCATAGGACTTCAGTTTGAATCCCAGATCACCCAGTTTTTAGCTGAGGGGTTTGAGACAGTGTCTTTACAGTTGGAGACTCATTCCCTCATCCGTAAAATGGAGACCAAAATACTACCTTCCTCCTAAAGCTTGTGAGGATTAAATGAGATCACCCGTGTGAAGAGCTTAGCATGGAACCTGGTTCATAAGGAGTTGTTACTACTATCAATATTACTATTATCATTATTAGTTCCTGGCAGAACCAGACCTAGAATCCAGGCCCTCTTACTCTAGGGTAAGTATTATCTTGAAACTTCAGCATGACCTGACTGAGTTATTTTGGGTTCCTTGACATGTTTCGGGCTCCTCAGAGGCGGGGGGATGGCTGAGGTGAACTCTGGAACTTTGGGCTCCGTAATAGTTCTCCTGGCGTGTGCACTCTCCGTGTCTACCTTGGTGGTTCTGTACTGGCTGGATCCATGCCGCTCTTCTCAGACTCATATCCAAAATGGCTGAAGGTCCTCTGACGTCCCCTTTCCCAAACGGCGGCAGCTTGAGAAGAGGAGCCCCTGGCCCCACTCTTCCCTCCTGGCACCCCTGGGCTTCTCTCCTGACCTGGTGTTGGTGCTGAACCACTGAGGGCTGTTTGCTTTCCCAAGCTCAGCTACCCATGGCCAACTTTCCTTGAATCGTAATCACTCTACCCCATTGGGCAGGAGAGCTAAGATTGGACGGTGGGCCTGTTTGCTCACAGAGGAGCTGACGGCTGTCCTGGGCTCTCCCCCAGGGCCTGCCACAGCTTCAGCTGCCTGCTGCCCTGAAGCCTGGCTCGTCCCCACTCCAGGGACTGTCCACCACCCCTGAGGTCCTTCAGGGAATTTCACAAGATGCTATTGAGCGCCAGCTTACTGTTATTAACCCCAATTTACAGAAGAAGAAACTGAGGCTGGGAGAGGTCAAATAAAGTGCTCAAGGTGACATGTAGTAGGAGCCCCAGCCAGAATTTGAACTTGGGGAGTCTGACCTGAGAGCCTATGGGCTTCCTCACCTCTCCCCGCTCTGTGTGCAGAAAGCACAAAAATCCCACAGTCTTCCTTCTCGCTCTCTTCCTTCTTCATCCTCCCACATTGTCTTTTTGTTTATAAATACCATCCGGGCAGCTCCCCATTGCAGGGCATGGTGCTGAAACCTCAGTTGTTTGGCAATTCACAGAAGGTTATAGATGCCCTAGCTCTCTGGCTATGCCCTGAAGACAATTAAATGCAGAACTCTAAAAAGGTTGAGGGAAAATAATCTGCATTACGTAACCAAATAGGAATCATCTGTGGTATCTGTTGTTTTCGGATTATCTGTAAGTGTGGATAATCAAGAGTTGGCCATATTTTATGCACAACTTAATCTGCAGCTTCTGAACAATTTCTGCGGTACAATTTTGGACAACAAATTAGTTTCAGATGAGGGACTCTTGCTTCTCCTTGAAAAACATTTTTCATTTTAAATTATCCTCGCTGCCAGCCATCAGGGCTGACAAGAAAGCAGAGAGTTAAGCTGTTGATACAAATCTTGGCTCTCGGCTGTCCCTCATTGGCTCATCACGGATTCTGTTTGTATCTTCCCCTTCAGGGGACGTCCTGAGCTGGGAGGAGGAGCTGGTCCAGCTTCATGGCAGGCTTCAAAGCTTTGCGTGAGCTTTCCTTTCATCCTCCCGGAGGCCTTTGCTCCTTTGAGGAGTCCTCAGGCAATTCTGGAAATAGGGCCAGCTCAAAGGGTCCTCCGAGCAGTTGGGATTGAACCAGCTTCTCCAGGCAGAGCTCCTGGCATGAGGCCACACCAGGTGGGCACGGCTACTGCAGCCGTCCCTGTGCTCGGGCAGCCAGTGGGAAATCAGGACCTTTCTCCAGGGAAGAAGAAAGTGGAAGGTGCAATGGCAGCCACGACAAAGCAGGCTAGGTGGTAGTGCCCGGTAGACCTCGTCTGATTTAATTAATCTCTGTGACAACTCCTGGAAGTGGGTACAATGCCTTCTGTCTTACAGATGAGGAAACTGAGGCTTGGGGAGGTTGCACAGCTCACAAGTGGTCTTCTCGGGATTTGAACTCTGACCCTATGCCAGAATTGTTGTTCTTCCAGGTGTCGTGGGCTCCCATGTGTCTGTGCCTGCCGTTTGGTCTCCATTTGGGAGGACTCCCTTCAAATCTAGCTCCGGGCAAAATTGCAATTCCTCCTTTTCTAAATTGGGCTCCCATAAGCACTTCTACATCTTGAGTGGCAGGTGCCTCTCAGCTCCCTAGAAGGGAAGAAAATCATATCAGAAATGCTGTAGAACCATCTTCAAAAGAAGATGAAACGGGCTGTGTAACTTTGAAGCATGAAGTTGTGGTTCTGTCTGTTTTGCAATAGTACAAAAGAGTCACGCAATTTTTGTCAAGTTAGAAAATACAAAGAAGAAAGAGTGCTTTGGTGTCACTTGGCTGATACCTTTCAGTACCAGCATATCTACTCTGTTGGCAGTCTGCCCTTCTGCCCACGTGAATTTGTTCTTTCATAATAGGAAATCATAGCAATAGCAGACGTGCATAGCACTTCCAAGTGCCAGGAACTGGTCTAAGGGCTTTTGCTTCATAACTTACTTGCTTCACAACTTATTTAGTCTGTATAATAAATCTATGAGGTGGGTACTATTATCATCCCCAATTTACAGATAAAGAGCATGAAGCACAGAGTAGTTAAGTAACTTATTCCAGGTCACACAGCAAGAAAGAGGCAGAAGTGGGATTTGAACTTGAGCAGTCTGGTTCCAGAGCCTGTGCCCTTAACAACAGCCACATAGATTCGTGTGCAGCTTTGTATCTCTGGGTGTAGAAATTTCTTGCTCTCCTTCAGTGGTGTACCCTATTGGGTGTGACCCTTCAGCTGTGGTCTCTTGCTTGGCTCTCTGGGCCTCTGGGAATCATGGCTTGTCCGCGCTTAGCCTTTCTGTCTGGGGGCAGCTCTTATGGTACTGGAGCTGTGTGGCACCAGGGGCCTTGCTTTACCTTCTCCCTGCACGCAGCCCAGCGCTGCACGTCTGCGTGTTTCCAAGAACCTTGCACGTTTGCTCCTGCACTCAGGAGGAGCATTTGCTTGCTTGATAAATGCCCATTGGCAGTACACCCTGTGCTGGCACTGGCCTAGATGCTGAGAAGCGTGGAAGCAACACAAAGCCCATTGGGGAGCTCTCTCTGCTCCGCCCTCCGCCCCACTCCATCCTGACCCAGAGGGCAAGGACAATGGAAGACCCAGGGCAGCCTTGAAAGGAAAGACGTCACCCCAGGGCACACTGGGAGGGGTTTGGGGAGGGGAGAGCAGCCCTGGCCTTTGGCTGCAGAGAGGGCCGAGTGCTAAGGATGCCCAGGCAGCATGGCCCCAGGTAATGATCCTCAGGTCCCTGCAACCTCAGTTCTGACTAGAGTGGATGTTCCTGGAGAGTGGGCTCCAAGTCTGAACCTTCTCTGGGGGCCCCACTGTGCCTGGCACAGAGTAGACCTTTAGTAACTGGGTTTAGGATGAGCCATGAAGCTGCCCCTTTCATTGTTTCGTGTTGGTGACAAGGATGATTTCCCAGCGGGCCTTGGGGCCTGTATCAGCCAGGGTCCCCTACAGAAATGAACTCATCCCAGGTGGTTCCAGTGAAGAGACCTGAACGAAGGGATGATTTGCAGAGGCGTGGACAGGGTTAAAGGAAGAAACACGGAATGGTGAGGCACCTAGGAACTGGCCACACCAGCTCTGAGGTTGGAGAGACAAGGAGGAGGGAACGATGCCCCCAGAGGAACTGTATAAAGGGGCCACCCTGCAGGAGCTCCAGTCATGGAGGGTTAGAGCCAGAAGTGGCCTTGAAGCAGGCAGGGTGCAGGGAAGAAATGCCCTGAACTTTCCTCCCAGCCTTGAGATCTGCAAGTGCCTCCCATTGGCACACCCTACCGGAAGCAGCGAGAAAGCCTGGGTGACAGCGTCTCCTGGAGCCAACCTTCTCGGGAACAGAGGGGCGGAGAACAGATGGGAAACTGACACGGATGTAACATAAGCAGGGTATGGCCTTCCTGTCCCTCCTGCCCAACCCCACTGCCAAGGGGCCTTCAGCTTCTCCTTGAAGGAGCGTGATTCTAGGCGTAGCCAGAGCCTGGGGCTCGCTCCGATGTGGGAACTCTCTCTCTCTGTCTCTATCTGTCTTTCCCTCCTCCTCACTCCTCCCTCATCATTTCTCTCTTTCTCCATTTAGACTCCAAATTTTAAAGGCCCCGGTTGTCCTGCCTGATTCTAGGCATCTGGCACTGCATCTCTCTTCTCCTTCCCAGCCTTCCCCTCCTCCCTTCCAACCTACCAGAAACACCATATCAGCTGAGCCAGCTGGGCCAGCCCAGAGCCACAGATTAGCTTAGCCCTGGTTGAGCCCAGAGCCAGTGGCTTCTCCTGAGCCCAGGTGGGAAGCTGCTGCAAGCCAGGGTGTGTGTCTTTGGGGGATGAGTGTGTGGCCTGGGCGGCCAGGCTCTGTGGCTCGGTTTCCCACTCTTCCAAAGCAAGGCCACAGAGCTTCCATGGGAAGCAAGTAGGCCCCAGTGCTGCTCAGCACCGCCGCTCCCGGCCCCTCCCCTGTAGGAGCAGGAACACAGGCGGTCCTATATGTCTACGGAGTTTGCTCAAAGAGACTTTGTTGAGGGGTCAAGGAGGGGTGAGAGTGGAACCAAGGCCTATATATCTCTGTAGCCCGACAAGTGGAGTGAAGGACCCCTGTTTTCCAGGGACCAGCTCAGCAGGCTTTCAATTGCTTTATTCATTCATTCAGTAAAGGTTTTGGGGCACCTACTATTTGCCTGGCACTGTGCCCGGCCCTGAGAATTCAGAGATGGCTGTTGCTCATGCCTGGCAATGCCCCCTTCTAGTGCCTGTGGGTGCATTTTGCCAACCTGACCTCATTCCAATGTGTCCCATGCTGGCTTTTCTGACATCAGGTGATGGGACTCGGTTTGCAGTCAGCTAGATTTTGTGCCTGTGAGCAAACAGGGAAGGGGGCTGTGTCCTGGAAATTCTGTGACTTTGGACAGGCCCCCTAGCTCCTCTCTCTAGCTTCTCTACCTGTGTGGAAGATATACCCAGCAACCCTCCCCTTGAGGAATTACAGCTTTCCCAGCCCACGGGGTCCCCACAGGGCTGTCCTTCATGCTACCCTGCCTCCTACCATTGGCACATGACACAGCTGGCCAATCAGAGTCCCCATCCGTCCTGTGAGGTGATTTCTCTAGCTGTGGGCCCGGAACCCAACAAGTATCAGTGGCTTTTCCCTGATTGTTCCCCTTCCCCCCAAATCTTCCCTTTTTAGCCTTCTCCATCTCAGATGATGACAATTCCATCATTCCTGTTGTCAGGCAGGAAATCTTGGAGTCATTCTTGACACTTTTCTGTCAGCTCACATAGGATCCATCAGGAAGTCATGTTGGCTTCCTTTCAAAATAGAGCCCAAATCGTGTCACTGCTTCCATTCTAGCTAAAGCCCCATCGTCTCTCCCCATGTGATTGCAGTAGTCTCCTGATTGATCTCCTCGTTTCAATTCATGCCCCCTGCAGTCAGTTCTCAACACAGCGGCCAGAGTGAGCCCTTTAAAATCTAAGTCAGATCATGTCATTTTTTTGCCCCAAACCCTGCAGTGACAACCCATTCCTCTGTTTCTACAAGGCCATGCACTAAAAATGTCCCTTCGCCCGTTCTTTCCCTGACCCTATTATCTCTACGTCTCCCTTTCCGACTCTGCCCTAGTCACGCTGGTTCCTTCTCTGATCATCCATCATGCCAGGCATACTCCCACCTCATGGTCTTTGCACAGGCTGTTCCCTTTGCCTAAAATGCTCTTCCTTCGGTTACCTGCTTTGCTCCCTCTCTTGCCTTCTTCAGATCTCTGCTCAAATGCCACTTTCTCAGTGAGGCCTTCTCCGCCCTCTTCCTCCAATCTAGTGACATACCACCTGGTGCTCCTCTCCTATTCTCTGTTTTATTTTCTCTGTAATTTTCACCATACAACCTACTGTGTACTTTACCTACTTATCTTGTTTTTTTTTGTCTTCCCCACGCTGCCTCCAATAGAGTGTCTATTCCATAAGGTATGAGATTTACATTTGTTTTATGGCTGTATCCCTGGGCCTGACCATAAATAGGTGCTCCCTAAATCCTTGTTGAATGAGCAAAGGGACTTGACTATTGGCCCTGCGAGAGGGGGTCTCTCCCCCTTCTGCACGATTGGCCCTCAGAGTGCAGGCTGGGGGCTCATGGGGCTATTCTCTCTCCCACCAGGTGGGGAGAACCTCCCTGAAAGTGTAGCCCCCAGACAGAAGGACAGAGATGGAGGCACTGAGTCCTGGAGGCATTGTTTGAGTCCCTGGAGGCAGCCACGTCTCCAATGGGCCCAGCCACTCCTCCCCAGGCCTTTCAGTACCCTCAGAACCTCCTCTTTGGCTTATCTGGCTTGAGATAGGGTTGATCACTTGCAAGAGAATGAGCCCTGGACAGGAAAGTCCACTGTCAGGGACTGTGATGATTCACCCAGTTGACAGAGTTGAGCCACTCGGAAGGGGAAACTGGGCTGATACGGGTTCTGCTGAGTTCTCAGAAGGCAGGGCAGAGACCTCTGACTGTGAGAGACACCTTCTCAGAGCAGGAGCTGGATTTGCCCTGTTCCGCCCTTTGCACATCTACTGAGGGCAGACCTTCTCCACCTGGGACTGAGGGCCACATGGGAGAGACAAGGAAGACTGATTGTCCCCATGTGATCTGGCCCCTTGAGTCTTCTCAGATCCCTGCGAGTGGCAACAAGAAGGGATGCCCTGGGCACTTGAAGGGGCTTTGACTGTGGTGTCTGAAATCCTAGACCAGATCATGGCTCTGTCATTTACCAGCTGCATGACCATGGGCAAGTCACCACACCCCCATCAGCCTCCATTTCCTCATCTGTGAAGTGAGAAGGTTGAAGTCAGTTACTCCCAAAGTTCCTGTCCGCATGATGTTCAATGGAGGTGGTGGGCATCATGGTGAAGTCTGCAGGCTCCAGGCTCGGGCTGCCCGAGGCCAGTTCTGCTGCTTCCCAGGTGCTCAGTCTCGGAGCCTCAGTTCCCCCACAGCAGTACCCGCTTCGTGGGTGGTTGTGAGAATCAGGAGTAGAACACACAGAGGGCTCAGAAGGGTGCTAGGCACATATTAAGTCCTCAAAAATATTAGCTATTACGTTACTTTTATTTACCGTTAGTACTATCGTTGAAAGGATTTTTCCCGGATCCTGGAGTGACTCCTGCTCCCATCTCTAAGGGTGAGCTCCTTAGGGCAGGATGCTCCCCAGGTTTGCAGCTACCCGATCTGTACATGAGCAGGGACCATTCTCTGCCCCCCCTGCAGTGACTGGAGGCCCCAAGGGCTGGAGTCAGCATCCCCTTCTCCTTGCTGGAGGCTGGGGCTGACACCACTCACTTTATTTGAAGAATTTCCATCGCACTTTCAGCATATTTTGCTTGGGCTAGCTTATTTACGCCAACCATACATCTTATCACTGTCATAGATTTTTATTCCTATGGACATGTCTAAACTTATGGGTTGAAATAACGTAATTTATGTGCTCTTTAGTATGCAGATTGGGTTAATCTGCTTCTGTAAATTCTCCACCAGGCCTGTGCAGCTGCCCTGTCCCTCCAGGACCTCAACCTGATTCCAATATCATGTTCTATTGTGCGTGGGGCAGTGCCAGATGCTTGGGTCACAAGCCACCCCCAGACAGCTGAGCACCTCACCACTTGTGCCTGCAGCCTGTGCAGCGCACAGTGTCCCCCAGCAGAGGCCTTGGCCCCCAGGTGTCACTCCCACAGACCCTCCATCTGTTGGTTGAGAAGCCACTGGGAACCAGGTGAGCTCTTTTCTGTCTGAGGCTGCATCCTGAGATAAGGCTTTCAGGGCCGGTGAGTGCAGGGAGCAGTGGACCCGGGAAGCACCAGCGGGTACAGGGGAGGAAGCTGATGCAAGGTGTTACTGAGCAGGTCACCACGGCGGGCAAGCGGGCCCAGTCCACCGGGGCCTCAGAGATGGCTTTGAATGTGGCTCAAACTTACCCACTGAAGGGGGACCAAGGGGAGTACCGACTCCCTAACTCCCTGCTGGTTGGCTGATGTGGGCGGGGCACTGTGCTCAAAGCCTCTCTTCTGCTTTCAGTCCTGGTTCCCGGTTGCTTCACCTAGGTCTCACCTCCATTTCATCCCTCAGGGTGGTCCTTCCTAACCACCTATTTGAAACGACAGCCTCCCAGTCTCTATCTCCCTCCCCTAGTTATTTTCCTTTATAGCACTTATCGCTACCTAATATATTATGTATCTGGGTTTTCTCTTGTCTGAATCATTTCAGTGTGGGAAAAGACAGTAAACAAACAAATATTTAATGTATCAGGCAGTCATCAGTATGACAGAGAAAATTAAAGCAGAGGAAGAAAACTTAGGAATGTCATATGGGGTTGGGTTTCCATTTCATGTGGGGTGGTGTTTGTCACAGTGGTCCTCTCTGATAAGATGTCATTGAGCTGAGAGAGGTGAAGGAGTGAGCCACGAGGGAGAGCTTTCCAGGCAGATGGAACAGCCGGTACGAAGATCCTGAGGCAGAAGCATTTTTGGCTTATTCGAGGCCAACATTGTGGGAGCTCAGTGCTTGAAGGAGAATAGGTCAGAGAGGGAGTCGGGAGGTCTGACATTAAGACCCTGAAATCTTGGTAAGGACTTAGGAGTTTACTCTGTGTATTAATCAGTGCTCTCCAGAGAAATAGAGCCAACAGGATGTTAATACACATATATTATAAGGAATTAGCTCATATAATTATGCAGGCTGAGAAGTCTCAAGATCTGCCATTAGCAAACCTGGAGACCCAGGTGTAAGTTCTGGTCTGCTAGCAACAAGCTTGAGATCCAGGAAGAGCCAATGTTTCAGTTTGAATCCAAAGGTAGGAAAAGACTGATGTCCCAGTTCCACTAGTTAAGCAGGAAGAGTACTCCCTTGTTCGAGTGAGGGTCAACGTTTTTGTTCTATTCAGGCCTTCAACAAATTGGATGAGGCCCACTGACATTAGGGAGGGCAGCCTGCTTTGATGTCTACTGATTCAAATGTTAATCTCATCCAGAAACACCCTCACAGACACACCCAAGATAATATTTACCAAACATCTGGGCTTTCCTGGCCTAGTCAAGTTGAATAATGGGGAGATATTGAAGTTTTAGAGGGATATCATCTGACATGTTTTCAAAAGATCACTCTAGCTGCTGTGTGGAGAGAAGTCTGCAAGGGGCAAGGGTGAGTCAAGGAGAAAATTTAAGAGGCTATTGCAATAATCTAAGCAAGAGATGGTGGTAGCTTGGACCGTGGTGATAATGGGTGGAGGTGGTGAGAAATGGCTGGATTCTTGGTATATTTTGAAGGGAATGCCCACAGGACTCATTGATAGGTTGGAATGTGGGATGTGACCATAGGCATCAAGGATGATCCCTTGGTTTTGGGCATGAGCTGTTGGAAGATAGAGTTTCCATTAATTGAGATGAGGAAGACTGCTGGAACAGCTGGTTTGATCAGTATAAATTAGGTGTTAGGTTTTGGACATGTCAAGTTCAAGATGTCTATTTACTTCTAAGCAGAACTATGGAGCAGGCCATTGGATATATTCCACTGGAATTTAGGAGCACAGTTTTGTTCCGCTTGGTGCTCAATAAATACTTCTATGACTGGTCAGATTTCTCCCATGAGACTCCAACAGCCTTCTGTATATCACTAATTTCTGTGGTCTAGAGAGCCCACTTTGAGCAGCTCTTTTGTCAAGCCCCCAGGAAAATTCTGAAGTCTTAGGCAGAAATGTTTTAAAAATACCACCAATTAGAAGGAAAGCTTTATGCAAAAAGACATTTGGCACAGTATTATGTTTAATAGTTGTAATTTAGAAGCAACCAATGGAATATTATGCAGCTAGAATAGATGATTTTGTAGACAGTACAGTAACTTGGAAAAATGCTTATGAGAGTTGGTTAAGTAAAAAAAAGCAGAATGCCAAATCGTGTCTACATTATGAGTGCAACTATATAAAATTATGCATGCATAGAAATAAAGCACTGTAGGGGAACAAAGAAAAATGAAAGCAGCTGATGTGTTAGTTTAATAGGATAGTGGATGATGCTTCTTTCTCTTGAATTATTTCTTTATTGTTGCAGTAAGTATCGGAAATAAAGAAATGGCAGTGTTGCTCCAAGCACACAGCCAGACTCCCCGCCTCCCTGGGAGAGGTCTTCAGGCTTCTTTCTCTTATCATCTCTGTGACGCTGGGATCAACCTCTGGACTTACTGAGGAATCTCTTGTTTGCCTATTAAGTGCCTAATGTATGCCAGCACGATGCTAACCACCGGAGTAGGGGGCATAGAAATCTGTCATTGCTCTACAGGAGCTCACTGTAGAGGGCAAGATTGACACATGAGCAAACATTACAATAATTGTAAGACAAGGTCATGAGCGTGATAATAGGAGTATGAGCAAAGTTCTGTGTAAGCTCAGATAAATTTTCTCTAAGGGAATCTGGGAAGGTAGAAAAGAGGAGGTGGTATTTGATCTTGGTCTTGAAGGATAAGTGGGAACTCACCAGGTAGAAAAGGGATGGAAGTAGGGTGGGGTGGGGAGGATCAGGCATTCCAAACAGAGTGTGTAAGGGCTAAGAGGTATTAAAGGCGTGGAGTATTTAGGAAATGGCAGATCATTAGGTTTGGATGGAATATATCCATTTATTAATTTACTCTACAAGTGATTATTGAGTATTTCTTGTGTCTCAGACATTGGACTAGATACTGGGGGCAACAAGAATTATCAGCCTTGTCTATGCCTTGAATACTGATCATAATAATGGCAGATTTATTGAGTGCTTAATATGCATTAGCTCGTGTATTCCTCCTAACAGTCATGTGAGAAGGTACCGCTCTTATTTCCACTTACAAATGATGACATTAAAACTTAGAGCGGTTCAAGGACTTGTCCACAGCCTCACATTTATCATTCAATGGAGCTCCCGGAGCTTAGAGTCTAGTGGAGGGAACAAACAAGAGACAGATGATTACAAATCAGGGTGATAAGTCTAAGATGGAAGTAAGGGAGCTCAGAGGAGGGACCTAGATATAGTCGAGGTAGACTTTTTGGAGAAGGTGACTTCAGCTGAGCCCAGGATGAGCAGGCGTTAGATATGGAAAGTGGAGGTGTGGGGAAGAGCAAGAGGGCCTTTATGGTGGTGATGGATGGTAGAGCTTGTGGGGCTGGTTGGGGCCAGTTTATGAAAAGCCCTTGAACGTCCTGCTAGGGAGTTGAGGCTTTATTCTGTAAGCAATGGTGAACTAACAAGCTTTTTTGTTCTCTTTCTAATCAGGAGGCTGAGTCACTTGGGCAATGACTCAGCCACACCCACCATGAACTCTCAATGACTCGAGGAGAAGAATGGCATGGATAATCTAGAAAAAATGGACAGTGGGAAAGAACTCCAGTGCTCTCATGGAGTGCACGGATCATGATTTGCTGCACTGGGGGAGCCGCTGGATGGATTCATTCATTATAGTCTCGTCTCTGGCTGATACTAAATCTACTTGTTCCTGAGAGCACCTGCGGCCATCATGACAGGCTCAGTATCACAGGGCCTAGTGAAAGAAACTCCCTCTGGCCAAGGACAACAGAATAAAAACGTAACTGAGTCCCAGATATGCTAGTGTTTTCCACCATTGCATCTCTAAGATATCAACAGGACCTGGAAAGATGAGAGTGAGTTCACTGTCCCCCCATGGGCTGAGGTTGCTGGAATGCTGGAACAGAGAGAAACTGGGAGGTTTTAGAATGCTCTGGCTTCAGAATGAAGGGAGCAGAGTGACGAGTGCTGCAAGCTGCATGGAGCGGCCAATTGAAAAAGCTATCGAAGTCAGAACAGCACTGGAAGCGTTGACCCTGAAGATGCATGCCTGGAGAGAGGATTTTTTTCTCTTTTTTTGCACTTTTTATTGCAGTAATGCAGGGACATTCTGTGAGTAGAATCCAGGGGGCCATCAAGCCTGCGTTCAGGTGGCTGTGCGGGAAGGGGTTTTGATCCTGTTCTGAGAAAGCTGTCTTGGGGCCCAGGCAGAGAGCACATTACTGTGTTAGAGCCTTGAGTGGTTAAGAGAAAGTTCTTGGTTGAATTGGGAAAGGGACCTGTAAATAGCTGTAAAATCCTGAACTAGCCGTGCCTCCTTCTGTGCTAGATGCAGTCCTGGAGGCAGAGGCGCAGGCGACTCGAGGTCAAACCACTTCTGCTGCTAACTTGGGCAAATCACACCACCTCTCTGCACCTGTCGGTGAGAGGCTTGGCCTAAATGGTATGTCAGCCTCTCCTAGTCTCAGTTGTCTCCCATTTGTGGATGCCATTTCAGGGATAGAGAAATCGGAGACTATTGATAAAGACTGCAAAAGTGCAGATTTGCTCATAACATGGAAACTCTCAGAGAGCTAGTCCCTACCAGGGAAGGATGGAGTGGTCTGCCCTGGGCGCTAGGAATAAGGAAGAGCATTGTTGATGGAGAATTTTAAAACAATAATGAAACCAAGGAAAAGTCAGTCTGCTTTTTAGGATCACCACGCGTGGACAATTCTAAGCAATGTCAGGAATAAAATACTCCTCCTCACCTGGGTGGACCACTCCCACCATCCCCCTCCTTGGTTTGCCACTGTTTACCTGAACAATTCTCTTTTTATTCAGTGCTCTTTCAATTCCTCTGACTACAAAGGGGGAGAAATTCGCTATGGTGTTAACTCTTTCATTACCACCCCTTAGTGTTGATTTGTCTCCAGTAAAGAAGAGTGATGAGTTACTTTGAGACACAGCAGTGGACCGGAGTGCAACCAAGGAAGCAGGAACAATAAAAATGGAGAGAAAAGAAGATGGAGTGAGGTGTGGAATGTGTTGAGTAGTGGCTTAGAAAGTGAAGCCCTGAACACATGGTCTATGGCCAGGATGGGGACAGCTCCCCGAAGGCCCAGGTCAGGCTGGACATGTGGTGCCTAAGAACAGACTGCAGCTGCATCTCCCTTCTGCTTTCTCAGATCCCTGGCACTCTGGAGCTTTCCTTTGCGGCACTGTAGATGCATTTCTTAGAAGTGATCTGCTCTGCACTCCTCATGTCACACCACCCACCATCCTCCTTTGGGTTGGATTTCCTTCTCACTGTGTCCCAGTGTCTAGAATATGAAGGGACTTTGCCACCCCTCTGGGGACTTGCATATCCTGCATTGATGCCTCTCTTCTGTAGGCTTGGTCCCCTTGGTGCCCAACCTCCTGCTTGATGGTGTTGCTTCGGGGTGTGTTCACATTCTCCAAGGAGCCCTTCCCGAAAGCAGTAAAAATAACCTGTGTGCGTTCTACAGGGGCTGAGTGGGCTGCTCTGGAGAGGACCATGGGGTCTGTTGGAAAAACATGAGTGTGGTGCGGGGAGGAGGCTGGGGAAGGAATGCAGAATCTAAAGATGGAGATCCTTGCCAAATTAAATAAAAAGGGTTTTTGTTTTTCCAAGCGAGAGCCCAGTTAGAAGCAATTAAATTGACAATCAACTCAACCCAACCCAAACCATGAGGACCGAGTTCTAGTTTCTTACAGATTTATAATTTGCTAAATTTTGTCTTTTAAACACCCACCAGACACATATTCCCTCTTGCACATTTAGTTCCTAATTGTTATCCTAAGATGATTTATTTGTTCTGGCAGGAAGATAAAAGGAAGAGATAGCTCCAGTGGAGTTTATTTCTTTAACCCTTTCTTTTCTGATTATAAAAGCCACGCATGCTTATTGTAGAAAGTTTAGGAAATGAATATTCCAGATAGAAAGAATTACTTCCTGCAAATCACATCACCAGAGATGACCACTGTCAACCTGCAGCTGTAGTGACAGTGGTGTCACTGGAGAAGTTCTGTTTGCAAGGGCTGGCTCTATTGAGTGCAGGCTTTTCCTGGAGGCCCCTGGCACCAGCGTTCTCTGGACCTGGTGGAAGGGAGGTTTTCCGTTCTTGCTGAGGCCGGGTCCCACCAGCCTGACGGAAGATCCTGGCTCTTCCTTAGTTGGTTCCCTGAAGGTTCTGGGAAATTGTACTTGTTCCCGTTCTCTGGCCTCTGTGCTGCAGTCTCTCGAGCTGTGTCTGTTGGTTTTCTGTTGAAAACTTTCTTCTTGCTTACAGCTGGCAACCTTCACATTTCCTAACACTCACACACATACAAAATTTCTTAGTTTATTAACATGAATTCATTTCAAACTTGTTTTATTCACAGATATCGGTAACACCACAAAATATGGACATTTGTCATTTCTTTGGCTGCTCAGCAAGCAACACCCCCATCCTACTTTTGGGAAGTCCCTCCTTGTGTGCAGACCACTCATTTCTCACAGTGGACATCGAAGGGGGACGTGTCTCTTTCTCCCAGCCCAAAGGCCATTAGGGAGCTGGCCTGCGATCTTGGTTCAGCCAATCAGACATTATCATCTCACAGGCTGAACCTCGAAGGGGCCTTACTGGGTGTCAGGAGCAGTTTGCGCAGTATTTATGGTGGAAGCAGAGACTTTGAGATCTGGCACTTCACCGTGTTGGTTTTGAATATCGCCTGGTTGCAGTGGCCTGTGGCAGCAGAGACTCTGGCCTGCCAGGATAGGTATGAGCAGTAACCTGGATCATTCCTGCCGGCCATCCTGGGTTCTGGACATGTCTTGGAGCCTGGTTCTCCAGCCTCCTGTTGATTCTGTGAGCTATATGATATTCTTCAAAAATATTCATTTTTCTCTTAGCATTAGCCAGACTGCTCATAGTAAAGAACCATTTTTTATACCATTTGATTTTTGTCTTAAAGATTCAAATGCTACTTAGTAACTCACAGCATACTAATTTGAATTTCCGTGGTAATTTGTGACCTCTGCTTCCCCAGGCCACATAAGTGGAGAAGAAAGGGAGAGGAACGGAGGAGACAAGAATAGAATCGCAGCAGTCTTCCCTAGCTGCACCCTTAGCTGCAATAGTAGAGAACTCCAGTCCCTCCTTCCAAGAACCTCCACAACATTTCTGGGCTTCTAGCTGCCTGGCACTTAGCCCTGCATCTCCTCCTTTGCCCAACCTAGAGGTTTCTGGGGGCTCTTGCAAGTCTTTCTTCTTCTATCCCCATCTGTCTGTGAGCTGCCTGATTTGCTCCAATCATATTCACTAATCCACTATTCGGGCTGGTTCTTCTCTTTCAAGAGACCTGGCTATTTCAGCTATTGTTCTGGGCCATAATCTGGACCTCAGAAACGGCCAAGCACTCAGTGGTGACCACATGGGCAAATGTCACAATCCTTTTCTGAAGCCTGTCTGCCTATGTCTTTGCTTCTCTGTCACTCCAGTTCTGTCTATCCTCAGGGAGAATGATTTTCAAGTGTCATGATCTTATCTCAAGTCACATCCAATATGATCTGGCAAAGTGCAGGAGAGAGAGAAGACTGAGAGTGGAGGTGATCTGGAACTACGTCTGTCTACTGTGCTGGAGCAAAAGCCGAGCGGACAGACCCACGCAAGCGTTGGGAGGAAAGCCAGTCCAGCAGATAGAACACAACACTAAGAGGAGGTGTTGTGGACAATGGGCCCAGAAAGGTCCTGCCTCAGGCCAGAGTGGGAGGCAAGAATGTAGTTTTTTCCAAGCTTGTAGGTCTTACAAGATCTCTAGGAACCCAGAAGCCAGCAAAGAACAGGAGTCCAGGTGGACAGACAGACAATTAGTGTTTAGACACTCAGCAAAAGTTTGTGGCCAAGAGTGTAGAAATGAATGACTTCAGATTGGGAGTGGGAGGCGTGGCAAGGAACTATGACGAACAGAATTTTTCTCAAACCATCTCTGTATTCTAGATAGTCCAAGCCAAAATAGCCCATGGCTAGGAAAGTTTGGGAATTATGGAATTCTAAATCCCTCTTTTGGAGATTTATGATTCACATTACTATTTTAAAGTTTGGGTCCTATAATTAGAAACAAAACAAAATCTGTTTAGCAGGCGAATAAACGACATTATTTAGGCAGAGGACATTTTCTTTTTTTGTTACTTTTTTCAACTTCATAAGCATTTGAAGTGGCAGCCAGCTAAGTCATAAAATTGTTTTTTAAAAAATATGATTATCTTGTAATTCTAAAACAGTATATATAATACATACAAGGGACTTTAAAATAGGAGTAAAATCCATTATGAAATGGAGTATTGCCAATCCTTTTGAAGTCCGCTTGTGGGCCCCTCCTGGTTCACATTCCTTCCTTTACTCCGGATGTAACTCCAACTTGAATTTTATCTTTTTTGTATGTATTCCTAAATAATATATTGTTTAGTTTCACCTGTTTTAACACTGTAGCAATTTTGAATCATTCTCTCTGTAATCTTGGAATTTTTTTTTTCCATGAAGCGTTATATTGGTGAGATTCACCTATGTTGATGCATTCTATAATTAATTCATTTTAATATTTAATATTCCATTGTATGACTATATCATAAGCTATTTATGCATTTTCCTGTTGAACATTTGGGGATATTTCCTTTTTTTTTTTTTTGTTATTACAAACCATGCTGTCGTGAACATTCGTGTACTGTCTTCTGTGTGTATAGGTGAGAGTTTCTCTTTGATATCTCCCCCAGTGTGGTCATAGGAGGCACACATATCATTGACTTTACTAGAAACTATTTTTCAGAGTGGTTGTACCATTTACACTCCCAGTGCTATTCACATACTATAAGCAACACATGTTTCTAGAATTTTAATTTTTTTACAACCTGGCGGGTGTGAAATATCTCAGTATGGTTTTTATTTGCGTTTCCTGGATTTGCCACCCTCACCCGTATTCTTCCAGTCTTATCCACATGCATGGCCTGGGAAACAGAGGTTACCAGTGAAATTAAAGTTCATATGATGTGGGTTACTAAATAGCCTTTGTAACTGAAAGATAAAAATACAAATTGCCTAATTCATGGTTCTTGTTATAGTCAACTCTTTCTAACTTCAATGGAAAAGGAATTTCGGGGTGAAATATCAAAGTAAACACAGTACTTACAGGAAGGCTGGAGGACCAGGCTCAGGGAAAGGGCCAGAAGCCAGGAAGACGAGCAGGAAGCACAGAAGGATGCATCCTCACAGGATCTGTCAGATTATGAATCACCACTGTTTACATAGGCCACTGCTGCCAGGGAACATGCACAGATAATACCATTGAATGCTTCTGTCCCTGGAGTTCCAGCAACTCAGTTTCTTCTCTATTTCATGCCAGGGAATTTCAGCATATCAATTTCATTTATTATAAACCATTGTTGAGTCCAGATTCCAGTTAAACAAGCATATTGGGGTTTTTTTTCCTTTTGTTTCTCCCCGAAGCCCCCCAGTACATAGCTGTACATTCTGGTTGTAGGCCCTTCTGGTTGTCCTATGTGGGATGCCGCCTCAGCGTGGCTTGATGAGCGGTGCCATGTCCGCGCCCAGGATCCTAACCGGCAAAACCTGGGCCACAGAATCAGAGCTTGCAAACTTAACCACTAGGCCACGGGGCCAGCCCCCTACCAAGCACATTGTTAAAGCCATTCCTAACAACTAAAGCTAAGGCGTTAAATACAGAATCTCAGATAAGTGTACCTGTATAGATAAATTCTACCTTATTCAAGGCTATATACTGTCTTCCTTGAAATGCACTCTGATACATTTTTCCTGGGTTTCTAATAACATAAATGAGCAGAAACATGCAAGTCTTTTGGTGTGTATAAGCTACAGCCTGTTGCATAGACTTTTACTGAGATCTGATTATAGTTACGAATCTGGAAACAATAGGTATGTATGGGGTGAGTTTTGAGGAGTGTTAGAATTCCTTGAAAGGCAACTGCCTTGGCTGAGGTCTTGACAAGGTTGGCTAGTGCCCCTGGGCAGGGGAGAAATAACCATTTCTGTTAGCAAGGGAGGCTCAGGGGACGCCAGTGGTTTAGTTTCCTAGATTCTTCTAAGTCCACCAAAATGTCTCCTTTCAAAGCCTCAGGTCCCACTCCTTCATGGTCAAGTCCTAATTTTCACAGAGGAGAACTGGTGACCCTATGAATTAAACTTGTAATTCTGCAACATGCACAATGACATTTGGAATCTTATTTTCAGCCATATCTGCTCTGTTGATACAAGAATTAAGAGATAATTTTAGTGCTGCCTTAGACACTCTCTAGTTCTCTGACCTTGCCTTATGCTGAAAATTTAAATCTTTAAATTTACCATTTTCTTTGTGTACGCTCTCCACTGTGGTCAGAAATAGCTAGCCTACCTCAGTCTCTGTAAGTCATCCTCGCTGTCATAATGGTCAAGTGCAGCAGACACTTGGCCTTCCAAAGCCTGGCCTTTAATAGGCACCACATTCCAAACAACCACAAGTGATGATCTGAGAAACTGTAATGGCACTGGATGTCCCGTATCCCATTTTCCACTTGTAAGAGATGATTACTTCAGTTATCCTCACACAGGCAAGCAACCCAATTGTAGATCCTCACTTTTGAGATTCTCTTTCTAGGAGCTCTTGATACTGTACTGTGTCAGTCGGGGTCTGGTCAGAAATACAGAAACCACTCTAGGTATTTTGAATAAAAGAAATTAAATATAGAGAATTGACTATACATTTGCCAAAGGAACGAAAGGAGAAGGAGAGGTGCTGGAGAAGTCAAGAGGAGGAAGGGGTGTTGCCTCATGATCAGAAGCTGTTCATGTCCCTGGATGGGAGCCCAGTGCACACCTGCTGCAGTGCTTTTAGAGAGGCTACGTCCACCGGCTCTGAATCCATCAAAAGGTCCTGTCTTGACTAGGGTTGGAACCACAGAAAAGATGGTGGCTTGGCCCAGGTTTCAGGAGTTCAGAATGTCACTACCTTTGCTGTCCTACAACAAATAGCAACTGCCACACTGTTAGAGCCCAAAGCAGGAAACTTCTCTCCTTGTCCTTTCTGATCTTCCAATGGTAACTTTATTTTTGTTGAGGTAAAATCAGTTTATAACATTATATAAGTTTTAGGTGTAAAACCTTATAATTCGACTTCTACCGAAAGTCTGCTGTCAAAAGTCTAGTTTCTATCCATCACCAAACAACTGGCCCCCTTTACCCATTTTGCCCTCCCCCCACCCCCCTTCCTCTCTGGTAACCACCAATCTGTTCTCTGTATCTATGTGTTTGTGTTTGTTTTGTTTGTTTTTTGTTTTTTTCTTATACTCCATATGTGAGTGAGATCCTGCAGTAATTTACATTCCCATTAACAGAATCTAAAAGAAAGGCAACTGGCAATGAAAGCTGGGCAGTGTGGTCTGCAGTCTTCAAGCCCCAGCTACATGGAACACAGTATAAAAGGGCTGGTGTGGAACTGAGAAAGATGAGGATAAATAAATGGTACATTTGGTCATGAAGGAGACTGGCCTGTAATTTTCATTGTCATGCTGAATTTGCTGTTTCTTTTAAAACTTTTATTACTGAGAATTTCAAACATGTACAAAAATAGAATAATTTAATGGGCTCCAATGCATCTATCAGCTCGTCAGCAATGATCAACTCACAGACAACCTTATTTCACTTATATACCCCCACTAACACCCTTTATTTTGAAGCAGATCCCATACATCATATCATTTAATAATACTTTAGTATCATCAATATCCACTAAGTATTTTGATGTCTAACTTTCTCTTAATGCCCTTCCCCCACAGCAGTTTATATGGATCAGAATCCAAATGAAATCCATACATTGCTGTTAATTGAAATGTCTTTAAGTTTCTTTTTCATTTCTATTTTCTCCTCCATTCTGTACCCCCTGCCAACCCCAGAAATTTACATGTTTAAGAAGCTGGATTGTTTGTCTTATAGAGTTTATCACAGTCTGACTTTTGATGATTGCATCCTCATAGTGTAATTTAACATATTCGTCTATCCTAGTATTTCCAGGAAATTGGTAGATGGATATAAAGATTTGATCAGATTTAGATTTGATATTTTTGGCAAGACGACTGTGAATTTGAAAATTTATTTGGAGATTTTTAATTTTATTTTTTTGCTTTGATTTATCACTGAATTGTGTTGTGCCCAGAGAACACTATCTGTCTGTATCAATTCTCCGAACCCTTTGAGGCTTGCTTTATGGTCATGTACATTGTTAATTTCCAATAGTGTTTCATGAATATCTTAAAAGAATGCATGCTATGTGAATATTGTGTGCAATATTCTATAGCTATTTATTAGATGCAGCTTGTAAATTATGTTGCTTGCTGCTTTTTTGGTTGTTCTATCAATTATTGAGAAAAGGATGTTAAAATCTCCAGTTATGATAGCAAATTAGTAAATTACTCCTTAGAGTTTTTATGATATTTGCTTTATATATTTTAAGCTTTGGTTTCAATGCATATGATATTAGATTTGTTATGCCCTTCTGGTGAATAGGGCCTTTTATTATTATATAATAACTCTCTTTACCTCATCCTTCAATGTCCTTATGTTCCAGTTATGTCTCTATTAAAAACAATCTACCTGAATTCTTAAAAAATTGGGTATGATAGTTTTTGTTTATTCCATTTACATTTGGTGTGATGAATGATTTTTGGGATTATTTCTACCACCCATTTTGTGCTTCCTGTTTGTTTAGCTTTTTAATTCTTAATCCTTTCTATGCTTAGTTTGCTATGAGTTTTTATCTTGAATTGGAGTTGTGTTTTTTTCAAAGACTTTTATTGAATCTACTGAAATGATCCTATCATTTTCTTCATTAGTCTGTTAATGTGGTGAATTGATGGATTGATTTTCCAATGTTAAGTCAGTCTTGCATTCCTGAAACACACCAACTTGGTCATGGCTTTTCACTTTTAACATTTATTTGTGCCTTCTTTTCCTCTCTCTTTTCTTGTTCAGGGGTTTTTAAACTCTTTTTTTTTTTTTTCAAAAAAGCAACTTTGTTTATTCCATTTTGTGCTTGTATTCTATTTTATTAATTTCTGCTCATACCTTGATTATTTCTTTTCTTTTCCATACTTTGAGTTAATGTTTTTTTAAAAAAAGGCTTTTTAAAAAAAACTTGTGATGGATATTTACTTGATTAATTTTCAGCTTTTATCATTTTCTAAACTTCTTGGTAGGTATCGCTTTAGCTGCATCAATCAATTTCAACAAATGGTATTTTCACTGTCATGAAGATTAGAATATTTTCTAAATTTCCATTATAACTTTTTTATTTGACCTACAGACTATTTAGAAGGGTATTGCTTAATTTCTAAACATAGTGATTTAGCATATTTGTTACTGATACCTGGCTTAACTATACTATGATCAGAAAACACACTCTATATGATTTTAATCCTTTGAAATTTTTGAAACTTAACAGCCAAGTATATATTCTTGTATTTTGTAACTTTTCCATGTGTGCTTGAAAAGAATCTGTATTATGCAGTTGTTGAATACAGATTCTATAGTGTTCTATAGATGTCAGTAGTACAGTTTGTTAATCATATTATTAAAATACTTTTATAGCTTTACTGAATTTATTTGTTCTATCAATTATAGAGAGAAGAACACTAAAATATCCCATTATGCTTTGTCTTCTTCTCCTGTAGTCTTGTCAATATTTGCTGTCTGTATTTTGAGACCATCATTAGGTACACACAAATATAACATTATATATTTTCAGTTCATTGAACTTATCATTATTATGTGTGCTTCTTTATTTTTTGTATTGCTTTATATCTTGAAGTTTATTGATTGATACTAATATAGCTACGCCAATTTTTTTGTGTGTTTTTTTCCAGCTTCTTTCAGATATTATTGACATATAACATTGTGAAGTTTAAGGTGAATAATGTGATGATTTGATACATGTATGTATTGTGAAATGATTACCACAATAATGTTAATTAACACATCCACCACCTCAGACAGCAATTTTTTTTTGTGGTGAGAACATTTAAGATTTCCTTTCTTAGCAACTTTCAAGTATATAATACAGTATTGATAACTATAGCCACCTTACTGAATATTAGATGCACCAATTTTTTTAAAAGACTTTTCTGGAAGTACAATTTATAGTAAACTACCCATATCTAAAATGTATAATTTGATAAGTTACAATATTATATATATACCCATGAAATCATCACCACTGTTAAGATAATTGATTTTTAAATTCTCTTTGATTCTTTTTTAACTCTCTGCTTTTCTTTTTGAGTAATTTCTATTGCTATGTCTTCAAGTTCACTAATCTTTTCTTCTTCAATGTCTGATCTATTGTTAATCCTAACCAGTGTATTTTCATCTCACATGTTTCAGTTTTCATTTCTAGAAGATCAATTGGGATCTATTTTTATAGCTTCCATGTGCCTACTTAACTTTTTGAACATACAAAATACAATTATATTAAGTATTTTAATGTCCTTATCTGCTAATTCTAACAACTGTGTCAATTTGGATCAATTCTGTTTGACTTTTTCCCCTCACTTTGGATCATATTTTCCTGCTTCTTTGTATGCCTGGTAATTTTTTATTAGGTACCATACATTGTGTATTTTATCTTGTTTGGGACTGGTTATTTTAGTATTCCTATAAATATTCTTGAGCTTGATCTAGGATGCATTTAGATTACTTGTAAACTGATCCTTTCGAGATTTGCTTTCATGATTCGTTAGGTGAGAACAGAGTGGTGCTCACTCTAGGGCTAATTATTCCCCACTATTGAGAAAAGACCCCTCTGTGTACTATACCACTACCCCATGAAACTTGAGGTTTTCCAGTCTGGCTGGTGAAAACAGGCACTATTCTCAGCTGTATGCAGTTGCTGGCATTACCTCTGATCCCTTCAGGTGGGTCTTTCTCCAGCTTTGGGTAGTTTCCTCACTGCTGTCCACTGATCAGTACCCTTCTGAATGCTGGAGGGTGACCTGTAGACCTCTGGAGTTCTCTCTCTGCATATCTCTCTCTTTTCTGGTAGTCTGTTCTGCTCACTCTATCTGCATTGACCTGCCTGAACTCCCAGCTTTATCCCTCCACCTCAGGGAGTCCTTTGGGTCTACCTGGGTGCCCTAGCCTTGTGCTGTGGCCTGGAAACTCTCTTAAGTCAGTAAGCTTGGGCAGTTGTATCTCCTTTATTTTCTGTCTCTCAGGGATCATTGTCTTTTGTTACATGATATGTGCAGCATCTTGGCAACTTTTTTCCATACAGTTTGTTAGTTTTTACTTGTTTTAGGTAGGAGGGTAAATCTAGTCTCTCTTAATCCAACTTGGTTGGGAGCAGAAATCTACCAGTTTTATTTTGGTTGTTGTTTTCACTACTTTCAATCTTTCTGTATTCTTATATTAGTTAGATTTTATTTCTTCATCTAGTCCAATAGTCTATATTTTTCTTTTAACTGGACAATATAGTTTATTTATGCTTAATGTTATTACTGATATATCTTAGTTCAAACTTACCACTTTTTTTGTACTTGTATTTTCCCCCAACATTGTTTTTCTTTTCCTTTTTCTCTCCTTTTTAACTTTCTTTTGTATTGGGTTTTTAAAATCTTTGCATTTTCGCCCTCCACTATTTGAATGTTATACATTCTATTTCCATTATTTATATTGTATCATTTCTATATATTTCTATATTTCTATATATTTATAGCTTTATTATTTGATTACTGTTGAAATTATAACATGTATACTTATTTTCAAAATATAATGTTAAGTAACTTTATTCTTTCTTATTTTTATTTTTCATTTTTGATAAACATACTTATTTTATATTCTGTCCAATATCTGAAGTCTTTGTTGGTCTAATTTATGAATTTAGCTTGTGAGATCATGCTCACTGGAGCTTAATTGTGAGCCTAGGTTTAAGGTATAATACCCTAGAGAGAATTTGCATTTGCTATACTCAGTCTAAGATTATGATCAACTTGAGACCTTTTTAACTTATTATTACATTTTTTAAAACTTGTCAGATAGTTGAATTACATATATATTCTTCCTGAGTTGGTGTCTCAATGGAGACCTTTATATTTCTTCCTTTCTTCAGTATCAAGACTCAGACAGGAAAATTTCCTTTTGTCTCTCTTCATGAGGTTATTTTTCCTAGTTCACTCTTTCATTGAAGGGATCCACTTTTAAGGGTCTCAGATTCATGCAAGGGTCTCAGATTCACCTTCCTACCCTTTGTGGACCCAGGCCTTTTCTCTTTTTGCGCAGGATAAGTTCCATTAAAAAGGAAGCTCCGGGGCTGGCCTCGTGGCATAGTGGTTAAGTTCAGCACACTCTGGCAATTCAGGTTCATGGGTTTGGATCCTGGGCGCGGACCTACACCACTCATCAGTCATGTTGTGGCAGCAACCCACATACAAAATAGAGGAAGATTGGCACAGATGCTAGCTCAGGGCTCATCTTCCTTAAGCAAAAATAGAGGAAGATTGGTGACAGACGTCGGCTCAAGGGTAAATCCTCCTCAGCAAAAAAAAAAAAAAAAAGGAAACTCCAGGTTGCCAGTAATGAACAGTTGTCCCAGGGCAGCTGGCTGCTCAGCACTCACCTCTCTGGATTAGTGCTTTTGTCTCCTTTTTGGCTTAAGAGGTTTTATTTTTTTCATTTTTTGTTTTTTGCTGTCATGCCACCTCTGCTATGTACTATGCATTTAAAAAGATATTTAAAAATATTTCATGCAGCCTTTTGTTTCTTTGTACCTGGATGGTTTGTCAAGATACATGGTCTGAAATATTGTCATAAGTGGAAATCAGAATCTTCACTTTATTTTCTACTTAACTGCCAACATCCTCCAGGATACTTTTCTATTAACAGCTGTTTGGAAGAGGCTGTGCCATGCCAAGCTGAGATTTTAGCTCAGTTTAAGGAAGAACTTTTTGTCAGAGAGTGTCCAGAAGATGGAATGTACTAGGGGGTCATGAGTTCTCTGGAGGTTTTAAAGTGCAGACATGATAACCATTTTATTGATAATTTTGGAGAGCGATGTATGCACCATGGACAGAAGAGTGGAGAGATAAGAAACATGGACATTTGTTAAAAATCCCAATTATTTGGTATTGGTGGTTGTCCAAATGGTGAATATAGTAGTAGAAATGTACTAACATCTGCTGAGTTCCTGTTGTATATGTGGCATACATTACACTGGAAACTCACATGAATTTTCTCATTTATTCTTTATAATAATCTTACTGTGGTAAGTATTGTTATCCCTAACGTACAGATGGGATAAGTGGGGTTATAAGAAAATAAGTTTCCTAAAGTCACACGTTAAGTGACTGAACCAGAGTTAAAATTCGAGTCATTGGCTTCAGAGCCAAGGTGCTTTCCTCTACACGATGCTGCTGATGGTCCCTGCAATAGGATGGTAGAGAGGGACGAGGCTGTCATAGCCATCTCCCGGGGGTAGTTAAGCAGATTCTTTCCTGCTCTTGCTTTAAGCTCCTCCATATTCCTCTGCTTAATTCCTCACCATTCAGACTTTCAATTGCTGTTTGAAAGGGAGAATTATACACAACCCCAAATCAATTTTGGCTAAAAAAAGAGAGCTTCCAAGTACATGCCACTGGGGGATCACATAATGGCATCACTTTGATTTTTATTGCAAATGCTTAGGGATAAACACAGTAGTAAATGTGCTATCCTGTTTAGCAATTTAAATATGCTTTTGCAAGCTCATTAGATCCTGTCACCTCCACACGTACAGCTGCTCCTTGCGTGGAAGTGATACTCACACTCCAACAACCTGTGCTTTTCAGAGACAGATGTTACTGGGGTGGGGGGCGATGCTGGTGGATACTCCTCACACTGAGGGCAGAGAGTTGGGGAGGCAGCTCTTTGAAGGGTTTACAGATACAGTTGCTGTTGTAAAGAGTCTGACTCCATTTTTGGTGCTTGACTGCTGAAAGCATTTTCAAGCCCACTTCTCTTTCCCCTTCTGCCCACGTTTGGACAAGCTTATAAGCAAGCCAGGGTGCTTCCTGCTTTGGCATCAGTGGAAGTTCAAACCCCTCAAGCCTGGCCCTCAACCCAGCCTCATTCCATAATCACCATAAAACTCCAACCCAATTGTCCTTCACTGTTCTCTTTCAAGCCATTTTTGGCCCCTTGGGAGCCTATCTTGTTACGTGTACGTGTATATGTGCTTGTATGTGTACGAATTTTCCTTACGTCCTTTTCCAGAGAGTCTCATTACGTGAGCAAAAAACATTCTCATGACCTTTTGACATGTGTGTGTATGGCATCATCAATCTTGACATTCAGAGTCAAATTTGGGGTGGAGGTGGTCCATTTTACCTCTGTGGCTGATCACAACAGTTAGTAAAGGGAAGACTGAGCAAGAGATGATAGGGACTTAGGTTTCTGAGTCCTTGGCTCTCTATGTCAGCCAGTGATAACTCTGCAGTGTTCCTGAAAGCAGGGTATGCAGAAGACAAGGTGAGGGGAATGACTGTTTTATTACTACGAGGATTTGACACCAAACCTCTATGTATTCCTCTGGTCACGTGTCTATGCCAACATTGATAACTCCTTTTGCCTGGGTCGGAGGCAGCTTAGTACCAAGAATCAAGACAGGTTGAACTGTTGAGCCTCTTGCTCCCTAAGTTCATACTCAAATATCACCTATCCCCAAGCCATTGAGAGCATGTTAGCCAGTAAGGAGTAACTTGATATATTTACCTAATGCCTAGAACTTTTCTCTTCCCTGCCTTTTCAGGATGAGGAAACTCTCAGGAACAAGCATATTCGGAGACTGTTTTACCTATCTGGAATCTTGGCAGTGAGAGAGGTTGTCAAAAGGGAGAGAAATGGATGAGTATCCTTGAGCACGAGCTCAGCACTGACTTCCTTAATTGTCTAGTCTCCTGGGAAAGAGAGAGAGAGAGAGTGAAAGGGCAAGACAGAGCGAGAGAGAGGGAAAAGAAGAGGAGGAAGAAGAAGGAGGAGGAGGAGAAGAAGAAGAAAAGAGGAGGAGGAGAGAAAAAAGAAAAGCAGAGAAGAGAGAAGATTGACCAGAACTCTAGCACTGTGGCATCAGAATGGAAGTCCCTGACTGTCCAATCCTAAGCAGTCCTCCTTTTGGTGTTAAGAAGAGGGAAGGTGGACAAAGGGGCAGGCAACATTACCCAGTACCCAGCAGGTAAGCAGGACTTCCCCAAATTCCACCATCCCAGGATGATGAGCTTATGAAATTAGAGAATAAATTTTAGGATAAAGAGTTTTATTTATTTTTTCTTTCTAGTCTAGCTACCTTTTCTTTCTTTTCTTCTTTTTCTCAATTGCACCTGGCTAATACCTCCAGTACAATGTTGAACCGGAGTGAGGAGAGCACAAATCCTTGCCTTGTTCCTGACCTTAAGAGGAAAACATTCAGTTTTTCACCATTTAGTATTATGTTAGCTGTAGGTTTCCCATAGATGTCGTTTATCTAGTTGAGAATGTTCCCTTCTAAGTTTGCTGAGAGTTTTTATAACGAATGAGTATTTTGAATTTTGGCAAATGATTTTTCTATAACTATTGGGATAAGTATATGCTTTTTCTTTCTTAGGCTGTCAATGTGATTATACTGATTGATTTCTGAATGTTAAACTGATCTTGCATTCCAGGGATAAACTCCGCTTGCTCATGATATATTAGCCTTTTATGTATTGCTGGATTCAATTTGCTCACATTTTGTTAAGAATTTTTGTGCCTATGTTCATATTGCAAATTAGTTTGTAGTTTAGTTTTCTTAAAATAACTGTTTGGTTTTGGGATCAGGGTGATGCTGGAGTCAGAATGAGTTGCAAGTGCCCCCTCACCCTTTATTTTAAGGAATAGTTTATGTGAAACAGGCATCATATCGTTCTCAAATTTTGGGTAGAATTCACCAGGAAAGCTGTTTAAACCTAGAATTTTCTTTCTGGGAAGGCTGTTTCATAGTTACAGGGCTATTGAAGCTATTTCTTCTTGAGTGAGATTTGATAGTTTGTGTCTTTAGAGGAATTTGTCCATTTTATCTAAGTTGTATTTATTGACATAAAGTTTTCATAATATTTGCTTATTCTGCTTTTAATGTCTGTAAGGTCTATAGTTATGCCCCTTTTCTCATTCCTGATACTAGGAATTTGTTCTCCCTCTCAGCTGCCCCTCATCAGTCTATCTAGAAGTTATCACTTTTATTGATATTTTAGAAGAAACATTTGGTTTTATTGGTTTTCTCCATTATTTTTCTGTTTCGTTGATTTCTGTTCTTATCTTTATTATATTCTTCCTTTTGCTCACTTTGGGTTTGCTTTTATTTTTCTAATTTCTTAACACTGAAAGCCTAGGTCATTGATTTTAAGCCTTTCTGTTTTTCTAATACAAGTTTTCCAATGTGATAAATTATCCTTTTAACCCTGCTTTAGCTTAAAAAAAGAAAGTTTTGATATGTTGTATTTTAATTTTTTTCAGTCAAAATATTTTCTAATTTCCCTTGTGATTTATTCTTTGGCCCATGTGTTATTTAGAATTGAGTTGTTTAGTTTCCAAATATTTGGGCATTTTCCATATATCTTTCTACTATTGATGTTTACTTTAAATCATCTCTGGATGATTTTAATCTTTTTAAATTTATTGAGACTTATTTTATGGCCCAGAATATGGTCTATCTTGGTAAATATTTAGTGTGTGCCCTTGAAAAGAGTGTGTCTTCTGCTGTTTTGGGGTAGAATATTCTATAAATGTCAGTTAGATTAAGTTGATTGATAGTGTTCTTCTATGTCCTCATTAATTTTCTGTTTATCAGTTGTATCAACTATTTAGAGAGCAGTGTTGAGATCTCTGATCAGAATTGTGGATTTGTCTATTTCTTCTTGCAGTTTTGTTTCTGCTTCATGCATTTTAGAGCTCTATTATTAGGTATTTAGTGTCATTATGTCCTCATGATTAATTAACTTCTTTATCCCCGATAATTTTCCTTGTTCTAAAGTCTGCTTTGTCTTTAAAATAGCTACTCATATTTTCTTTTGATTAGTATTAGCATGGTATACCTTTTTCCATTCCTTTACTTTTAATCTATTTGTGTCTTTATATGTAAAAGATTTCTTTAGAATTATAGTTGGGTTTTTTTAAATTTTTAATTTAATTTTTATTGAGTTAATGATAGGTTACAATCTTGTGAAATTTCAGTTGTACATTATTGTTTGTCAGTCGTGTTGTACGTGCACCCCTTCACCCTTTGTGCCCACCCCCGACCCCACCTTTCCTCTGGTAGCACTAATCTGTTCTCTTTGTCTACATTTTTAAATTCCTCATATGAGTGGAGTCATACAGAGATTGTCCTTCTCTATCTGGCTTATTTCACTTAACATAATTCCCTCAAGGTCCATCCATGTTGTTGCAAATGGGACAATTTTGTTCTTTTTTATGGCTGAGTAGTATTCCATTGTATATATATACCATGTCTTCTTTACCCAATCATCTGTTGATGGGCACTTAGGTTGCTTCCATGTCTTGGCTATTGTAAATAATGCTGCAATGAACATTGGGGTGCATGGGACTTTTGGAATTGCTGACTTCAAGCTCTTTGGATAGATACCAAGTAGTGGGATAGCTGGATTATATGGTAGTTCTATTTTTAATTTTTTGAGGAATCTCCATACTGTTTTCCACAGTGGCTGCACCAGTTTGCATTCCCACCAGCAGTGTATGAGGGTTCCTTTTTCTCCACAACCTCTCCAACATTTGTTACTATTTGTTTTAGTTATTTTTGTCATTCTAATGGGTGTAAGGTGATATCTTAGTGTAGTTTTGATTTGCATTTCCCTGATGATCAGCGGTGATGAACATCTTTTCATGTGCCCATTGGCCATCCGTATGTCTTCTTTGGAGAAATGTCTGTTGATGTCTCCTGCCCAGTTTTTGATCAGGTTGTTTGATTTTTTGTTGTTGAGTTGTGTGAGTTCTTTATATATTATGGATATTAAGCCTTTGGTGGATGTATGACTTGCAAATATTTTTTCCCAGTTAGTGGGTTGTTTTTTTGTTTCAATCCTGTTTTCCATTCCCTTGAAGAAGCTCTTTAGTCTGATGAAGTCCCATTTGTTTATTCTTTCTATTGTTTCCCTTCTCTGAGAAGGCATGGTGTCCGAAAAGATCCTTTTAATACTGATGTCAAAGAGTGTACTGCCTACATTTTCTTCTAGAAGCCTTATGGTTTCAGGTCTCACCCTTAGGTCTTTGATCCATTTTGAGTTTATTTTGGTGAATGGTGAAAAAGAATGGTCGATTTTCATTCTTTTACATGTGGCTGTCCAGTTTTCCCAGCACCATTTGTTGAAAAGACTTTCTTTTCTCCATTGTAGGCCCTCAGCTCCTTTGTCGAAGATTAGCTGTCCATAGATGTGTGGTTTTATTTCTGGGCTTTCAATTCTGTTCCATTGATCTGTGCACCTGTTTTTGTACCAGTACCACACTGTTTTGATTACTGTAGCTATGTAGTATGTTTTGAAGTCACGGATTGTGATGCCTCCAGCTTTGTTCTTTTTTCTCAGGATTGCTTTAGCAATTCAGGGTCTTTTCTTGCCCCATATGAATTTTAGGATTCTTTGTTCTATTTCTGTAAAGAATGTCATTGGGATTCTGATTGGGATGGCATTGAATCTGTAGATTGCTTTAGGTAGAATGGACATTTTAACTATGTTTATTCTTCCAATCCATGTACATGGAATGTCTTTCCATCTCTTTATGTCATCATCCATTTCTTTCAGAAAAGCCTTGCAATTTTCATTGTATAGGTCTTTCACTTCCTTAGCTAAATTCACCCTGAGGTATTTTATTCTTTTTGTAGCGATTGTGAATGGTATTGTGTTCTTGAGTTCTTTTTCTGTTAGTTCATTATTAGTGTACAGAAATGCTACTGATTTACGTAAATTGATTTTATACCCTGCAACTTTGCTGTAGTTGTTGATTGTTTCTAAAGTTTTCCAATGGATTCTTTGGGGTTTTCTCTATGTAAGATCATGTCATCTGCAAACAGCGAGAGTTTCACTTCTTCCCTCCCTATTTGGATTCCTTTTATTCCCTTTTCTTGCCTAATTGCTCTGGCGAAAACCTCCAGTACTATGTTGAATAAGAGTGATGATAGAGGGCATTCTTGTCTCATTCCTGTTTTCAGGGGGATGGCACTCAGTTTTTGCCCATTGAGTATCATGTTGGCTGTGATTATAGTTGGGTTTTATTTTCCTTTTTTTAAAATCCACTCTGACATCACTGTCTTTTAATTGGTGTATTTAGATCATTCACATTTAAAGTGATTATTGATGTAGCTGGATTATTATCTACCAGATTTGCAACTGTTTTCCATTTGTTGCACTCATTGTTTTCTTTCCTTCTTAAAAAAATCTTCCACTTGTTTTGCCGTCTTTGGTTTTAATTGAGTATTTTATATGACTCTATTTTCTCGTCTCTCTTAGCATATCAGTTATATTTCTTTTTTAGAAAGATTTTTATGGTTGCCCTAGAATTTGTAATATACATTTACAAATATTCTAAGTCTATTCTCAAGTAATACTACAGTATTTCATGGGTAGTGCAGACATCTTATAACAAGTTATTCCCAATTCCCCCTTCCATCCTTTATATTATTGCTGTTATCAGTTTCACTTATTTATAAGCTTTAATCACCCAATCTGTTGTTGCTATCATTATTTTAAACTAATAGACAGTAATAAGAAAATAAAGATTTTTATTTTACCTTCCTTTATTCCTTCTCTATTGCTTTTCCTTTCTTTATGTAGATCCAAGTTTCTGATCTATATAATTTTCCTTCTCTCTAAAGAACTTCTTTCAACATTTCCTTCAAGGCAGGTCTACTGGTGACAAATTCTCTCAGTTTTTGTTTGCAGGACACAGAATTCTAGATTAGTAGGGTATTTTTCTCTTAACACTTTAAATATTTTAATCCAATCTGATAGCCCTGCATTTTTAATTGGTGTATTTACATCATTTACAGTTATGTGATTATTGATATGGTTGGAATTAAGTTTGCTCCCAAACTATTTCTTTTCTATTTGACTAATTTGTTCTTGTCCCCCTCCCCATTTTTTTGTTTTTTTTTTTTACCTTTACTGCCTTCTATATTTCTTTTTTTTCTTTTTAAGGTTTTATTTTTTTCCTTTTTCTCCCCAAAGCCCTCCGGTGCATAGTTGTATATTCTTCGTTGTGGGTCCTTCTCGTTGTGGCACGTGGGACTCTGCCTCAGCGTGGCTTGATGAGCAGTGCCGTGTCCGTGCCCAGGATTCGAACCAACGAAACACTGGGCTGCCTGCAGCGGAGCCCGCGAACTTAACCTCTCAGCCATGGGGCCAGCCCCTGCCTTCTGTATTTCTAATGATTTGGTTTAATCTTCTTTATTGATTTATCAGTAAATCTATTTTTTTTGCTTTTGTGTCTTAGTGGTTGCTCTGGAGTTTACAGTATATATATTTAATTTGACAAAGTCCACCTTCAAATAATATTATACGATTACACATATTGTGTAAGAACTGTACAATAGTGTATCATTTCATTTCTATTCTCCCCTCCTGGCCTTTGTATTTTTGTTGTCACACATTTTATTTTATATATGTAATCAATTTCCAAAGTGTGTTGTTAATATATTTACTTTAAACATCAATTATCTTTTAAATAGATTAAAAACTAAGAAAAAAATCTTTTATATTCACTCTCATATTTACCATTTCTGATGTCTCCATTCCCTTGTGTAGATCCTAATTTCCTTCCGTCTGGCATTGTGTTTATTCCATGTAAAGGTTTTTAACATTTTTTTATAGTGCTGGTCTATTGGTGGTAAATTATCTCAGGTTTTGTACCTTAAAAGCCTTTATTTTGTCATCTTTTGTTGACAGATATTTTCACTCTACAGAATTTTAGGCTGACAGGTTTTTTCCTTTAGTTCTTTGAAGATATGACTCCACCATCTTCTGAATTTCATTGTTTCCAATGGGAAGTCTACTGTCATTCTTACTTTTGTTCTTCTGTATGTAATATGGCTCCTCTCACCTCTTTGGCATATTTTAAGATTTTTTATCTCTATTATTTGTTTCCAACAATTTGAATATTATGATCTTTGGTGTGGTTTCTTCATGTTTCTTTTGCTTAAGGCTTGCAGAAACTTCTTGGATCTGTGGGTTTGTAGGGTTTTTTTTTTCATTTTAGGATAAATAAAAGGAAATTTTCATAGGTCAGGTTCTATGGAACCATAGCCTTAGATGGAGATTTTCATGTGGAAGGCTTATTTGGGCACATGCTCAGGAACAACATCTGCAAGAAACAGTATTGATTAGAGAGAAAATTTGAACAGTAATACAGTTAGAAGAGAAATCCTAGTCAATTCTATGGGAAATCTCTAGAGTTAAAATGGTCCTTCAGAGTTGTCTTAAACTGAGACAAGAAGGGTGACTGGCCATTGGGTGTGGGCTGCTCTTAGGATGGTGGCATAACCTTAGGTAAGGAGCTTCCTTTGGACAGGAGAAGTTCCTTTGAGAGGGATGCAGCTCTAAGTTACCTACAGCCAACACTCCTGGCAGTTGAGAGAGTGTGTGTCTCACTCTTGAAGTGGAAACATAGGTAGTACACTACAGAATCCATTACAGAAATGCTTTCTTCTGCAATGAACTTAAAATCTTCAGTGCTAGAAGTGGTAGAGATTCTTAACTCCTGCAGTATACATCACTTCTACTATTTTTGGCACTTCCATCAAAGATGGTCTTGGATTGTTACTCAGCTGTTTCATTATGTAAGTATTATCTCCTCAATTAAATTATAAACTTCTAGAAAACAGTTGCCATCTTTACCACTCTGTAGCTTCCAAAGTGACTATCAGAGAATTGTGCTCACTTATTAATACAGTGCTGATTCCCAAAAGAATTGTTTAGATCACCTCATCCAAACCCCTTAAATTACTACTGGGTAAACTGAGGCTGAGAGAGATTGAACAGCCAATAAGTGTCTGACCTGAGACTAAAACCAAGGTCTCTCAATAATTCAGCGCTCTTTCACTGTGCCTGAGTATTTCATAGTGGGTCATCAGTAATTAATACATAAATATAATTGAGTATTTACTACTGTACCTCTAATGAACAAATGGCTCCACGAAGACTTTACGTAAATATGAATGTCATCGCACAGAGGTTTTAAGGAAACATAGGATTGGTGAAGACTTAAAGATCCACTCATACAATACATTATGAGTAATATATTTTGTATTTGTAAACAAATACAGATTTTAAGTGCTTATATACATAGAAAAAGACTATAAGGATATAATCCATATAAACATGTTAGCACTTGTTATCCCTGGGTTGCAGAATTAAGAGTTATTAACAATAAACATAGATAAATTTGCATAATTATAAATACAGCTATATCAAACATCTAGTCTATTGAGTCATTTTAGGATTGTATTGCTCTTCTGCATCTCTGTGATAAGTTGCTTACCACCTCTGTAGCTAGCCTAATCTGTCTGTGGACATCACAGCCTCTTAGAATATTATTATATTGAACTGAAATCTTTTTCCCTAGGGTTTTCACCCTTGATCCTATTTTCTCCTTGTGGCCATTCATTGGAAGTTTTATTTTTATTCTATATGAAAGCCCTTCAGACATATGAAGGCAGCCTGTTCTCCTTCCAGTCAAACATCTCTCCTTTTCCTCTTTTCAACTTCAGGTATTTGGTGCTGTCCTTAGCTATTGAGAACAACCTCAGATCACACCTCAACACGTCTCTGGGAGTCCCAACCAGAGAAAAACTGTTAGGTGAATCCAGAGAGACCTTTGATGGGTTATTTATTCACTGAACATTAATCGAGGGCTCAACATGTGTTGTGTTGTGAGCTGGGGATATAAGAATGAATGTTAAGATGCTTCCCCCGGACTTCTCAGTGTGGGAAAGGCAGATTTATGACAGCTGATCACCAGGTAGCTTAATTAAGATATGAAAAGAGATCAGTGGGAGCACAGAATTGTGACCAACTCTCCTGGGGGAGTGCGGAAAGTGTTGCGAAGGAAGTGGCATCAGAGCCCTGTCTTGAAGGGAGAGAAGGAGTTTGTCTTGGTCTAATACAGAGATAGACAGGCTGAGCCCAACACCTGTTCTCTAGGGAATTTTGCTTGTCCAAATACAGCAATGCATTCCTTAGTGTCTCCTGCCCAGGCACAGAGTTTGTTGGCTATTCCACTTCTTGGGCAGGTGAAGAATGGAACGGAAGCATGACAAAGGCATGAAGCAACAGGGAGATACTATAATCTAATAGACAAATCTCTAGGCATTTTCCTCCCCTTGCTCCCAATTTGAGTAAAGAGATGTCTTTAAAGGAAGGTGAGAGTCAACTTTTCCTATAGTAGTTGGTAAATCAGGTTCAGCCTACCGCGTGGCATTCAGCCAGGCCCTCTCAACTAAATATGTCTATTATTTTCTCCCCATGCCACCTCGTTCTTAGAAAACCTTCCCATCCACAGCCTGGAAGGGGTGGCTCTAATTATCATGTGTCTCTACCGCTACAATATCTGATTGTACTAGCTTAGACATGTGGCCCTTGCTGAGCAATTAAATGGGTCTTTGCAGGGAATATGGAATGGGACTATAGCGACTGAGCCATTAATCTGGAGGAGCTGAGCTGTAAGGTCCACCAAAGGGGGCAAAGGGGGTGGAGGGAGTGAGGCCACCATCTCAGGGCATTCATGATGAGCTACACAAAAGTGGGTGAATGAACACAGAAACTAGTCTGGAGAGAAAGATGAAGAAGATAATAAAATATTTGAAAGAGATGAAGTTTGAGGTGGAAAAAGGATAGAGGGAGGAAGAGAGAGAGATAGAACATGTCAACTTGCCATTTTCTTAAGGCCATTGTAATTTTTTTTTTAACAATTTCATTCTATTTCATTCCTCTGGGTCCTTAAAATAAATTATATTTTATTCAAGCTAGCTTGAGTGAGCATCTGTTCCTTTCAACCAAAATGTACCTAAACATCTCATTTACTCAGTTTACTTCTTTAATTCCTGTACAATGGCTAGAATAATTAGCTTGAAGGACTGGCCCCTTCTCCTGACCCCGTATTGTCCTGGCGGTGAAGCAAGATTTCCCCTTGAGAGAAAGACCAACTTCTGTTGGGACTGGTATTTGGCTAATGATGATTCACAGCATCAATTTGGAAGTGTGAAATTGGCCATCCTGCCTGGTTTCTGCTCTCTTCACATCTGTTCGGTTTCACAATATGCAGGAACAAAAGGCAGCTGGCATCGGGAGCTGCCCGTGGCTTTGAGAACTACAGCAACATCCCCCAGTTCCCTTGGCTGTAGCCTGAGAGGACCATTGATTTCCTCAGAGGGTACTGCCTGAATCTCACACTGCAGTGCTTTGGGAGGCGGAGAGTAGTTACCTAACATGAGGACAGAGATGTAGAAAACAGACCCAGTGTCCCTTGAGCCAGATTTAACGTTAATCTCTTCACTCAGGTGGTTTCAATTAATTTGCACATGTTTATTGAGCATCTACTCTGCATCAATTATCTCCTCTTTCTTTTCCTTATTTGGGCCTCTCTGACTCCTATCCCTAATTTAGATTCCAAGAATCTTTTCTTCTCCAATACTCCCCTGGGTTGCTGACTCATTTCTCTGTTTTATTGCTGAACTTTCTCAAAGAGCCATCCACAGTGGCTAGCTCTCCTTCCCTAACCTTTCACTAACTCCTAGCTCTATGCCATCTATCTTCTGCTTTCCTCATGATGCAGTTTACTTTTGTAAATTTCTCTATATCTTTACAATAAATGTCTCTCTTGTTAAGTTAGTTGAAATGACTTTCTGTTCCTTGTAACTAAACAATTCCTGAGACATTCTCTCTTTCTTAGTTTGCCTCTCTGACCCTTACACAATGACCAATATACTCTGACTCAGCATGTTTTTGTCTCCAACATCCAAGGGAATGGGGATTTCTCTGGCAAAGACCAAGGGGACCTAGGAATACCCAAGTCTTGTCTTGCCTTAGCCAAACATTCTTCCTTGATGTTCTTAAGGTGGCTGTACATACACATAACAAATGGAAAACGACTCTGTCATTGGTTGAGCGAAGGCTTGATCCCTCACTATGGGGATTTGTTGTTGGAACGTGCAGCTTAGGCTCAAGCCCAAGGAGGATCTCTCTGCACCTGGTCTTCAAGTTTGAGTAGGCAGTGGTTCACTTACTGCTCCTGAGACAGGAAGCAGAAGAGAGGGCCAGTCAATGTCCCGAAATCTGACCAGTGAGATCAGCATTTGACTCATTCCCCACTAGGGACTTGGAGACTGACGTCAGGGAAAGGGAGAGGGATGGTAGGGGAGACCTCACTCCTATAGAGTGATCAGGGTGAATTAGTTATAAAAATTATTTTCCTTTAAAGTGTGGAGACATACAGGCAGGTAAAGTGAAGGAACACAGTCTCTTAACAAAATTTGATACCCACCACCTTTTTACTACAGCTCATTTTTAGTATGTACACTGATTTGTTTAATCCTCTATTTGCACTTACTCTTGCCCCAATCAAATAATTATTCTCAAAGTAATTTGGTATGTAATTGTTACATCATTCATTCCCATATTGTTATATCATTCATTCACTCATTCAGCAATTGTTTATTGAGCCAGGCAGTAGGGATAAAAAGTGAATCTGTAAGGGAAGTTTCCTAGTCTAAGGAGTTCCTAGTCTATGAGATAGATGGTGGAAGGGTTGGGAAACAACAGATTTATAAACAAGTAAGTGCCATGAGGTATTGCGGGAGAAGTTTGAACAGTGAGAAGAGAAAGAAAGGAGGCTCTGAGCAGCCAGGTCCACCTCCTTGTTCCCGGTTTTGTGTTCACCTCCAGCCCTGATAAGGCTCTCTTAACTTTTTCAGTCGGTCAAAGAAGCAAAGCCCTTTTGGCTGAGCTCCTCAGCCTTTATTTTTGTTTATGGTTGACAAGCAGCCTCTGATAACTGGTCATTAGTGCTGGAAGGGTCCAAGAGGACTTTGGCCCCAGTCTACCATACCCAGAGTTATCTATGGGACAGGCCTTGTATCTTAAATTCTTTTAGGCAGTTAGAGGGAAGGTCAAAGTTTCTTTCAGAGTCTTTTGTTCTTAAAAATAATCAAGCCAAAGAGATACATTTTGGGGTGGCCAATTCTTATCCCCCACAATGCCAAGCACTGTTAGAGGCATTGGGAATTCAGCAATGTATAAGACAAGTCCCTACTCTCACGGACTTATGAGACATTGTTGTAAGACACCAACAATAAATAAGAAAATATATATGTTAAATTAGGTATGAATAAGTGCCTCTAAATTATTAAAACTCCAAAATATTTCTCCAATTTTGCTGCTACTTTCCATATCCATTCATCCCTTCAGTCTAAACCACTTTAGACTCTTGCTTGCAATGGTCTCCTAACTATGATCTTTGTAGCCAAAGATTGTTCTGTTCCAGTCTTTTCTTCATGCAGCAGGCAAAGTGAGGGGAGGATCATGTCGCTCCACAGCTGAAACCCTTCAGTAACTTCCCAACACACTTGGAATAGGCCCAGACTCTGTACCTGGAGGGTCCTGTGCAATCAGTGGGTACACCATCCTCCTCTCCTGCCAATATTCTACCTACACTTGGCCCTACTGGCCTGCAGTTCCGTATGGGTATCAGTTTCCTGCCTCAGGACCTTTATCTGCCTCTAAGCCTGGCTGACTGCTAATCACCTTTCAGATCTTAACCTAGTTAACCTTTATCTAAAATGCCATCTCCTTGGAGAGCCCTTTCCTCATCCCTCCATCTAAATTATGTCCCTCTCTCACTCTCTCTTAGAGGAGCTTCTTTTCCTTTATGTAACAAACAGCTAGTTATAATTATTGTTTTATATAATATTCAAGCATCTAATAACTGTTTCTCCCACTATAGTGCAAGTTCCACGAAGATGAGAATCTTGTCTGTTTTGCTCACCAGCAGTGTAATGGTTCCTGGCATATTACACAAATGTGTAGCTAGCTGTTGAATGAATCATGAGTTACTATACCTTTCATCTTTGACATCTGCCCCCAAACTCATCACATATTCCAGGTTTATACTTCCTTTTTAATGTACAGGCATATTAAAAGCTCTATCTATATGTAAATTATTCCCGACCTAATCAGATTCAGTTATTCTCAACCATCCATCCATTCATTCATTTAACCATTATTTATTGAGCCTTCTAATTACAAGGCACCATGCCAGGTAGTATATAAGATTAAAAGACGAATAAGACATGGTTCTTGTCCTCAAGACATTTATAGCCTAGAAGAGAATTTAAGAAGCTATCCAATAGTTATAGTGGAAAATGGGGTCTCTGTGCCATGATCAGCATAGTTAGTGGTGATGGAGGTGCAGAAGAGATAGGTAATATTTCCAGCTAGAGATTTTAGGAAAGCTTTCATGGAGAAGGTGGCATCTAAGCAGGGTCCTGAAGGGCAGACAGGCTTTACATAGTTAGAGGTGGTAGAGGAGGCATCCAGATGAAGAAACAGGGTAAACATTGTGCAGAAAGAAAAACACAGGAGTCTAGTAGGACCCCTGAGCAGCCCAGAGCCCAGGCCACCTATGGGGGAGCTACGGGAGGAAAGAACGGAGCATGTGCAACTCTGTTCTTTATGTGATACCTACTGAGGAGTTAGCAAGGGTTGTTGGACAGAGGAATAAAATAAGGGTTCATAGGGAGAGTTAGGGAAAGACCTATCTGCCTGTATGATTTAAAGTTAGGTAGACTTTCCTTATTCAACTAAGAGAGAAACAAAACATGGGACCAGAAGCATTCAGGGAAGAAAAAAATCCATGTGATGGGGGTGGATGGGGAAGCCCTTGGGGAGGAGGTGGGACATCCCTTTACCTTCAAACTGGGACACTGACATATGGACATTAAAAGAGTGAAACAAAGTCACAATGGCCTCTGTCATCTTGGACTGAGAGGCCATCAACCCCACAGCTGAGCTGTATTAGTTTGCTGAGGCTGCCATAACAAAATATCACAGACTGGGTGACTTAAACAACAGAAATTTATTTCTCACAGTTCTGGAGGTTTGATGTCCAAGACCAAAGTGCCAGCTACTTTGGTTCCCGGTGATTTCCCTGGCTTGCAGACAGCAGCTTCTCACTGTGTCCTCACATGGCCTTTCCTTGGTGCACGCACATGGAGAGAGAGATCTCTCTGTCTTTTCCTTTGCTTATAAGGCCACCTATCCTATTGGACGGGACCCCACTCTTATGATCTCATCTAACGTTAAATACCTCCTAAAAGTCTTATCTCCACGTACAGCCACATTGGGGATTTGGGCTTCAACATATGAATTTGGGGGGCTACATAATTCAGTCCATAGCATGGGGGCACAACAGCCTCCAAGCCTTTAGAATCAAAGGACTTGTAGGCTTCTGATCAGTGATCTTCAAGTTGTGTTTTAAGGAGCGTTAGGCATCCTAAGGAGCACCTTCCAGGGACCCCGCATCAAGGGACAAAATACAATCTCTGCTTCACCAGTTTCCTATATTACGCCTCCACAGAAGGTTTCTTCTGAAAAAAGGGTTATGCTGCTAAAAAAAATTAGGAAACTTGTGATCCAGTTTGATGATTTCATTTTACTAGAGGAAGAGAGGATCCTGAGATTCAGAAAGATAAAGAGAATAGCTCACAGTCATCCAGCAAGGTAGGGACAAGTTCCAGTAGCCAACAAGCAGAACTAGAGTCCTGTGCATGGACTCCTTATCCAGTGTTTTGTCCATCACTCCTCTTAGATTCCTCCAGGTCCAACAGTGCTTGCTTACTGAAGATCTTGTCCAGAGGGAGAACTAGTGCCCTGGGACTCCAGCAGGGCACTGATCTTTTATCTGTTCTTCTTTCCCGACTTGGTCTGCATGCCTAGCCTTGTATAATGAGTTGACAGGAGTTATGGACTGTTGAATAATTTAGGTGCATTTTCTAAACAAGTGAGCCCAGAAAATTATGCCTTAGATACCTAAGTGTTGCTGTAATGTGCTGTCTGTCAGCCACCCAGAAGAATCAGGTGACTCTCTGGCGATGGGAGAAACAGATCCTTGTCACATAGGGAGAAGCTGATGTGCTGAGGTTTTCAGATCAGTTCTAACCCTTCAAGGAGCCAAAGACACATAACAAAGACAAAGAATAAAGCTGTTGGGACAATGAGGAAGCTGTCTGAGTCTCCTTATGCATTTGGAATGCCCAGACTTGGGCAAAAGTTATTTTTGTGGAAAAAGCATTGATTTTTAAAAATTCATTTTCCTGCATGGCTAAAAGGGAGTGTGAGAGAGTGGTGGAGAGTTCCATGAATGGTCCCCCCTGGTCCCTGAGTAAGGGCCCCTTCACTTTCCCTGCAAAGTGAAGATACATGAAGATATATCGATGGAGACATATCAACAAAAGCTGCTCACTGCAACTTTAAGAAAAGGCCAACCAGATGGCCAAACGCTTTCTGTTGGACCATCTCCCTTTCATTATTCACTCATAATTTTTCAGGTTGCAGCTTAAATGTTTTATCTTCTTTTCAGAGGGCATTTCCTGACCACCCTGCCGCCCCCCCCCCATTGTTATTTTCAGCATGACACTTTCCCTCTCCACCAGAGCAGCTAACCCAGGGTGCAATTATATATTTATATGCTTGACGTTTGCCTCTCCCAGACTCTAAGTTCCACTCAGGGGCTGTCATAAGCACCAGCATATTGTGGGTGCCTGATCAGATCTGGCACATCATAGACGCTCAGTGAGTATCTGCTGAATGAATGAGTCGTTTATTTCCACTAAGGTGGGAATTTTGTTGTTTTCTCTAGTTTTGCTGAAAATCAACTGCCTGTGTCTTTATGTTACATTCAATAATCTTGGTAGCTGTGGATTTTCAGCCTAGAGCCAAGAAAGTGAAGGGGTGTGAGAAATGATTTTAGTCTCTAATTGGCCAATGAAAGATCAAATCTTGGAATGAGACTTCTTGTGATAAATTCATTCATTTAATCTTTCAGCAAATGTTTATCAATCAAGGACTATGTTACTTGCACTGTAAAAGTACAAGGGATGTAGCATGAATGAGATAGAAATGGTCTCTGCCCCCAGGGAGCAGATAGAAAAAACTCAACAAAAATCAGCAAGGTTGTTGAGAGCATAAGCAGGATGCTGCGCTGGAGTGGAAGAGGGGCAGGCTACAGTGAGAGGAGCCCCCGAAAGGCTGCTCTATGCCAAGACCTGGAGGATGAGCATGCACTGGCCATGCAAAACACAGACAGAGGGAACCACAAATGCCAAGAGCCTGGAGGTGGGAATGAGCTTAGCACATCGGAGGGACAGAAAGGAGACAAGAACGGCCAGAGTAGAGAAAACAAGAGGATAGCGTGGATGGAGATAAGCGTGGCCACAAAGAGCTCCAAAACGATGATAACGAGTTTGAATTTTACTATAAAAGCAACAGGAAGCCATTGGACTATTTTAAACAGAAGAGTGACATGATTTGATTTATATTTTAGAAAGATTTCTGGGTGGAGATTAGATTAGAGAAGAGCAAAAGAGAACCAAAGAAACAAGCGAATCTGTTGAAATAGTCAAAGAGAGAAGAGCGAAGGGCTTGACCTCGGATCGTGGCAGTGGGATGAAGTGAACACTTGAGATTTATTTGGAGGTGGAACTGGCAGGTCTCAGTGATGGATTGAATGTAGAGGGTGAGGGAGAGGGAGAAATTGAGGATGACTCTAGAATGACAAATGTCCCTTTCCTTGAAGTCATGCATCTTTTCAATTTGCTACTGATTTGACCCACCCTGCTTTCCATTGTTATAAACCATTAAGGCTTTCACTATTCCTGCCTTGGCATACTTAAGTTCCATATTTAGTATCTTAATTCAATAATGTACAATCTGTATGGCTCATATCTTGATCTTCACAGCTCATTGAGCCTCTTTAAATGGTCTGCAAGACATATGAATTAAACATGGTGGGCAAAGTGAGAGAGACTCTGAGTGGCAGACATCCCTGCTCTCGTAGCCAAGTGTTCTGAGCAGAATCCAGGTGGGGCTTATGACTGCAAGGTAATGCTAAAAGCCATCGTCTCAGCATGTATTTTCAGAAAAGTTGGAGAAAGTAAAGTGCCTTATGGAGAGAAGGACATGGATAAATGAAGGAGGGTGAGAGAGACAAAGTCTGAAATACAGGGACTGCCAATCAAGCATCTTGATCAACTTGAGATACTGAACTAGATGAGGTGATCAGTGTTTTATTAAGTCAGCCTGTGTATGTGTGTAGACACAGAGCCAAAAAGAAAGGGAAAAAGAAAGAGAGGGAGCTGGATGGGGAGAAATGGGACTAACAACAGGAATAACAGGGGCCATCACTTATTAAATTCTTACTCTTTGTCCTGCATCATGCTAAGCCCTTCAGGTAAGACATACTATTTAGTCCTCACAACACCCCTGTGAAGATTATCTCCATTTTACAGATGAGAAACTGAAACTCAAGGAGGTTTAGGTAACTTGCTTGCAGACAAACAGCTAATAACTGATAGATTGGTGGGGCTGCAAAGCCTGTGCACTTAACTATACTACACTGCTGCCTTCAAACTCAGAAGGACTAGGTAGGAGGCAAAAGAGTGGCAGATGGAGAGAGGGAAAAAGATCCTGAGAACAAATGTACTTGATCTTGCAAAAAAGTAGTTGACTAAAATGAAGGAGACTCTAACCCGAAGGAAAAAAAGTAGATTAATGTATGATGATCAAATCTTATGAAATTTCTAGAGATGGATACAGTGTGTTGGCAGACTCCTGCTCTATTTCCCTGCTGGCTATAGGCTCATAACTTCTGTCTTTATTGCTATTTCTGCTCCCAGCCATGAAACCCTCTATCTTGAGATGAGCCAACAGCCCGTGATTCCTCTGACCTGGACGAAAGTCTACTCTGGGAATGGGGTTCTGAGAAGGAGAGCTGTATGAACCTGATTCCTGAGTGAAGGAAATTCATGGTAGATGAAAGACCCCAAGGGAGCAGGGCTGCCCTGAAATTAGCTGAGATTTATAACTTGGTACAAAAGTTGCTCATGTTAGATATTCAATTTCCCTCTTCTTGCTCCACGTCTTCAAAGAAATTCCCCTAGCATTCTTGTGGCTCCTGCATCCCAGAGCACATTCCAGGAAAAGGACATTTTACTACTCAAAAAAAGAGGACTAGAAGAAGTGAAGGCTCATATCTTCTGCATCTGTGTTCTGGATTCAATGCTCTCAGTTAGTCTATTATCAAATATTTATTGAAATCCAACGGATGGCAATTTGTTGATTAGTCTATATTAGTCTATTGTATGATCATTACTACACTCGACATTGATGTACCACACCCTGTACTGGTTAGCAGAGCTACACACAAGAAACCTGACACATCCAGACCCTGTCCTCACGAAGCTTACAGAGTACTGGGGTAGATGGATATTGAATAAGAAATTATGACTGCCAAGGTGCACTGTAGTACAGGAGAAATATAAGCATTCTGACATTCTGGCATAAGAAGACCTCAGTTTGTGCCTTTAAGGAGCTCTTTGACCATGAGTGGGCAAGCAATTTTTAATCACAGGGAACCTCAGTTTCCTCATCTGCAAAATGGATGCCATTCATTCATGCAATAAATGTTTATTGAACAGCTTTGAGATTCCTTTAGCTTGGGTGATGAGAGAGGGCTTCGCTGGAGATGGTGTTTGAGCCTAGGCCCGACAGATGTGAAGGCATCAGTCATGTGGAGGTTGGCCATGGGGGCAGGTATTGAAAATGAAGGGAATGTACTTGCAAAGGCTGTGAGATGGGAATGAGGGCCACGCTGTCCTCCACAGCCCGCCAACAGAACACTATGAATTGTTGATCCAGGAGTGGTCTCTTATTGTCTTGTCCTCAGCATTTTTAGATATGGTTATTCTTCTGAATCTCAAACCCTACCCTCAAGGAGCTTCCTTGAATGTAGAGGGTGAGGGAGAGGGAGGGAACATATGATTAGGGAGGGAACATCTAGAATCTTTAGAGAAGAATATGAGATGATGAATAGCAAAATGCCAAATTGAGAGACAGAGAGAATGTGCTGTGAAAGGTTGAGGTGGCCGGAGGTCAGTGGGGGAAGGGTTAGGTACATCCTCTTTGTTGTGGGGGTTACATATACCAAACTGTGACTGTGGTCTGCACCAGAGATGCCCCAAGCAGTGGAAACCAGCAGTTCTGCACTGCAAGCTGCAGCCCCACCTTCCTGTGTTGCTTACCCTGCTCTGGGAGTGGAAAGGCCATGATGTTGGGATGGTTTGGGCTCCCTGTGGACCTCTTAAGCAGTCCTTGTGGGGTTTAGGGAAGAAATGCCTGGATCCAGAAAGAAGTAGGAGGGAGAAAGACAAGAATTGAGGGGGCCAAAGAAACAGCCCCCAATAAATTGGAGTCGGCTTAATTGGTTAGGCTCTTGGTTGTCAGAACCTAAGCTCTCTCCTGTCTCCTGCCTTCCCCAAAGCCTACAGATGATGTGGTTCATGGAACTGGCTGTTTAATTCTGGCTTCATTTCAACTCCAAGATTGGATTTTTTGCTGTAACCTGTTTTGGGGACCATATGGGCATTTCGAACATCCCATGCCCACAAACCAATAAATACAAATGAAAACAAATTAGCTCAAAATATGTTCTGTCTGTCTCCTGCAGGCTGGGCTCCAGTGGTGACAGCTGCAGGGGAGGTGAGGAGCCCCCCATGCTGCAGCCTGATGGGCTGTCCCCAGGCTCCTCCTGCAGTGGCAATCCTTTAAACAGACTCGCACTTCCTTTGAAGGAAACTACTCCACCTAAGGTGGCTTCCTCACTTCTGCAAGGAGACCAGAAAGCTGCAGTCTTTGCTGTAGTATCAGGGGCTGGAGTTTCTCTCAGGTTGTTGTGGCAAGTTTCCCCTCCAGCACCATGTGGCCCAGTCTCCTGGGGGAAGAGGCAGGCCCTTCTCATCTTCAGCGAAACGGAACCCTCTGTTGTAGCTGCAGTGGCTCTGTGAGGAGAGTGGGCTTGTCTCTTGGTGAAGGTAGTCATCCGGGGCAGGGAGAGGGGGCAGGTTTGAGTTTAATGCATAGACTGTTAGTCCTCAGTAGAGAGAATCTCAATGCACAGATAGGCCAAGATAGGAGGGAACCTTCCTGACATAAATTAAACACAAAAACAGACAATTCAGGTAAGATTGGATCAGCTTTCCTGTGAAACTGCAATCAGAGAACTGTTTATTTATTGGTGCTACTGCCTGGATTCAAGCAGATGGGCAAAGTGACCTGTAAATCAATGCACATGTACTTATTAAGCACCTACGGTTTGCCAAGTATTCTCCACTCTAAGGCTCTTTTCCCTAGAGCTGTGCTGCTCCTCTAGAGCAGGGTCAGCAAACTACGGCCCTTGGGCCAAATCCAGCCACCTGCATTTGTCAATAAAGTTTTCTTGGAAGACAGCCATGTCCGTTCATTTACCTATTGTTTGTGTCTGCTTTCACCCTACACTGACAGAGTTGAGTAGTGTAACAGAGACTGTATGGCCCGCAAAGCTGAAAATACCTATTTTGCCCTTCACAGAAAAAGTTTGCCATCTCTGCTCTCAAGTCTTGTGTCCTGACAAAGAATTTCACAGTGAGGTGGTATCTGGGGAGAGGTGGGTGGGAAGGGAGAATGGAAGTGATATGCGTTGAATGGGACAATTGGTGCTGTAGTTCAGAATAAGCCCTGAATCAAACAGACCTGGGTTCAAATCTCAACTTACTAGCTGTGGGTTGTGGGCAAGTGACTTGGCCACTGTGTATCTCAGTTTCCACAGCTATGAAATGGCTCTCACAATTGGACTCATCTCACAGGGTGGTCATGAGGATAGCGGTCATTAATGTAAACACTACCTAATGCGTAATAAGCGCTCCATAGAGAGAAGCTGTTATTTTTATTACTAATCCTCTGATCCAGGTAGCAGGCTAAAGACATCCTGTGTATGAGCTCGTTAATCCTTGTACTGTCCCTATGAGGTGAGTATGATTATGTCCACTTTGCAGGGAGGGATCTGTGGCACAGAACATTGCTTTAGGTCACAGAACTCACGGGTGGCAAAGTGGTCAACGTGAACCGACACCCTGTGGATCCCTCAGGGGGGAAAATGGTAGAGCAGCTCTGGGAGTCACAGTGGATGCCAGGTGGGGGCTGAGGAGAGCCAAACCACCTCTAGGGGCTCAAGCTGGCATCAGCTCTAGCCCCAGCTCCAAGAGGAGACCGTGAAGGCGTTTCGTGGGTAGGCGCAGAGGAGTGGGGCTTCTCGGAGGGTGAAGGCAGAGTGCACCCACCAGCCTGTGGAGAAAATGGGCCTCTGGGTAATTTCATTCTGAGAAAGGGAGCAGCAGCAGCCAGAGCCCTGAGAATGCTTATGTCAGTGAGTCAACAAGGTCTGCTTTGGGATATGGGATGGAATTGCATGGTTTCCTCCATCTCCTGTCACCCTCACATTTAATTTCCACCCAAGGCCTCTTCACATCATGCTGGGACTGGACAGAAGTGCGTTGGTTGGGAAGGGGAGAGTACAACTGAGATTAGGATGGTGTTTAATAGTCACAATGGATTGAGAGCGAGGGCGGTGGGGGTGGGGGTGGCAAGGCTACCAGTTGCTGTCTTGAGGCTAGATCATACATATTTTAAGGCAAACTCCAGAATGATATCATGTGGACTGGATCGATATATCTTCCTGGAGAATTCAGGGGAGAAAAATCTATGTGGGGTCTGCTCTGTAGGGAGAGCACGTTGGTGGCAGAGTGACAGCTCCATGAGGAGAGTGTTAAGCAGTCACAAACTGATTTCCATGCCATCTCCCTGGCTGGAGCCTGCCCCTCCCTGCGAGATAGGGCGAGTGATGCGAGGGGGGAGTGGACAAGTGGGAAGTTGTCACACATTCACACACAAAAGGGTCCAGCATTTATTGAGCTCCTATGGAATGCCAGGCTGCATGCTGTACACTAGAGTTTTTGACACTGTGACTGTCCTTAAGGGACAAACTCTGGGTTTGCTTTGCCCATGGAGTGGGCTCTGAGGGAGACACCAACTTCCAGAGCCACTGGCAAAGCAGGAGTGTGGAGCTGACTCCTTTGCTAGCTGCCTTGGTGATGCTTTTGGGGATGATGACAAGGATTGGTTGTTCCACGCCATCCCATTCCCGGGGTGCAACACAACACTCAAGCCTAAAGGCTGAGTCATCAGGGTTGTTTGGTCTCACATTATTTTTTCCTGTCTCCTTGTTCCTCATCTCCTTTGTTTTGCACCCACAAGTGGGAGGCCTTCATTAACCTAATTGAAAAGGCACCAGGGAAAAAGCATGACAGAAAACCACTTGGGCTTTCCTGAGTGACACAGGGCGGCATCAGCACTGCTTTCCTTTCCCACAGTCTGAGCTGCCTCTGAACCCATGGCTGGTGGAGAGAGGTGGGGGTGGGAGGAGAAGTGGCAGCAAGGAGTTGGAGGGGGAAAGACAGAGATCTTTCTCAAGCAGTTGAACTAAAGCCCAGGCTGCCAGGCCCTAAGGCAGTCTCCACACCCCACTCACCCTCCTGTTCTACTCACGCCGTCTTCTAATAAACTGCAAAACTACAGTCTGAAAATTGCTAGTGTGCTTTGGAAGAAGCATGCCCATATAGAGTTGTTGCTTTAGGATCTTTATATATGGGGGTTGCCACGGATTCCTTTAAAAATGACCAATGTGGTGTACCCAGGCATTGAGACAAGTCTTTCTTATACCTAGTTCAAATCATTTTTGTTGTTGCCCAAAGCCAGATCTCTTGGAGAGGAAGGATGGAACAGACATTTGGCACCATGATAATTGTTCTTGCTTTGAAACAACTCAAGGGGCCGGCCCTGTGGCCGAGTGGTTATGTTCGCATGCTCCGCTTTGGCGGCCGAGCGTTTCACCAGTTCGGTTCCGGGGCGCGGACATGGCACCGCTCATCAGGCCATGTTGAGGCGGCGTCCCACATGGCACAATAAGAAGGGCCTACAACTAGAATATACAACTATGTACAGGGAGGCTTTGGGGAGAAGAAGAAAAAGAAGATTGGCAACAGATGTTAACTCAGGTGTCAATCTTTACAAATGAAAGAAAAGAAACAACTCAGGAGGGCTTCTCCAGCCTGAATTTGCTCCAGTCCTGATATGACATAGACTTTGTCCTGTGGTAGCTCACAGTTTGTAATGCAACCCCTGTTCTGGACCCTGTGGGGTTCACAGAGGAAGGAGGTGCAGTCCTTGTCCTGGGACAGCTGGAGGCAGAGAGAGTGTGGGCTCAGGGCTGTCAGGGAGACTGCATCCTGCCTCTTGGTAGCTGTGGACAGTCACATATTTTCTTTCTCTCCAGCCTGAAGCTCCTTCTGGGAGAGAATGACCACTCTCTGGCTTGCAGTCTTTCCCCTCCACCTGCCCTTAAAGTACCAACCATCTGACATTTGGCTCCTAAGGGAGGCAGTGGCTGGAGTGCTTCCCCACCCATGGAGGAGCCCACATCCACTCCAGCTCTCTGCTAGCCAGCCTGCTGGAGCAGAGCCACTCCCAGCACAATGGACAAGTTAGCTAATGTCTGGAAAGTCCAAGACTCAACATCCTCAGCCTCCCTTGGGGGTCTCTCTTTTCTAAGGAGGAAAAGAGAGAGAAAGAGAGAGATAGTGTACAGGTCTGAGCTGTAAATTACTGTGGGTTCTTTAAAGCAAGATGCCCAAGAACTGGGCACTACACTGTAATTTTTTCCCAACATTTTGTTATGGAAATTTTATACCTGTGTAAAGTTGAGAGAATTTTACAGTGAACGTCTGTATACCCACTACCCAGGTTCTGTCATTAGCACTGTACCATACTTGTCATGTCACATAATCATTGATTTCTCCATTCTCCTAGCCATCCATCAAACCATATCAGTTCCCACCCCAGATCACAGATGAAATGAATCAGAAACTCTGGAGGAAGGTTCACCAATCTGTTTTAATGAACCAGGTGATTCTGATGCTTGCTCAAATTTAAGAATCACTCAAACTTTTTTGTGCATTTCAAGATAAATTGGAGATATGGGTATACTTTCCCCTAAACACTTCATTCAATAAATATTTATTGAGCACTCACCAGGTGCAAGGCACTATTCTTAATGCTAGCGACACAGTCTTTCACAGCCTGATAGACTCAAGATAGCTATTATTAAGTTGAGAGAAACAGAGGGACAGAGTGAAAAAGGGAGGGAAGAAGGGAGAGAGAGGCATGTGGGCAGGAAGGCAAATAAGTAAAGCAGAGCTGAAAACATTTCACGTGGTTATTGGCACATAGCTGACTAGCGATTGACTAGAAGCAAATAGAACATAAGCCCATTCAGTTTTTGAGGGACTTGTACTATTAAGAGATTTCATAATGTTTGCCCAGCGGGATTTAGGAGTTTGTTACAGGTCAGGAACTGCTGTGCATCTTTTATTCTTCCTCCTTTGCACAGGGAATGATTATTCCAGTTACACTGTCCTTGTTCTAGCACTGTGTGTGTATAGAGCACGGAGCTGCTCTCCAGGGTGCTGACGCCAGAGCCCATCAGTCTCTGCTAAGGACTGACCCAGCACGAAGCAATCCTAACTACTGGGTAGACATTTGGGGCCCCCGGGTGAAATTTCAGAAATGACCTTCTTAGGTTTTTCAAAAAATAACCTGTTCTTCAGATTCCATCAATACAAAGAGGGAGAAAGACAGATAAAGAACGAGAGAAGGAGAGCCCAAAAGTGAGTTTCATTGTGCTGCTTTGTTGTTTCGTACCAGGTCAGGCAAATAATTAGACCTAAGTAAGTAGGATTATCTGAGTCACTGAGTAATGTTCCCTGTAAATTTAAAGGGTTTAGCTAAACCTATTTTGATATTTAAGTGAAATGCTTTGTGACACTTCACAGCAGTGATTCTTAAAGTGTAGTCCCTGTATTAACAGCATCAGCATCACCTGGGAACCAGTGATGAATGCAGATTCTCAGCTCCCACCCAGACCAACTGAAACTGAAACTCTGGAAGTGGCCTCCCAAATCTTTGTTTTAACAAACACTCCAGGTGATTTTGGTGCTTGCTCAAGTTTAAGAACCTGTGTGTCTAGAGCAGTAGTTCTCAATGCTGGTTGCACATGAGAATCACCTGGAACTTTGTAAAATATTGAGGCGAAGTCCCACTCCTGCTCACCCCCACCCCATTGAATCAGAGTTTGTGGGAATCATGTTCAGACCTTGGTGTGTTTTAAAACTTCCATAGCTGGTTCTAATGTATAGCTAGTATTGAATCATTGCATTAAAATTTTAGAGAACACATAGAAATATCTATGAAGTAATAGGGAGCTACAACTCCCAACAATATGACCTCTAGCTGTCAGCCTTGGGCTTCTGGGCACTGAAACATTTCTGGGGTTCCTTTAAAACTGACTAGACCCATCATAGCTGCACAAGGACATCTCACTGTTATGAAGTAGGAGGATACTGAAGAAATTTGCATAAAATTGACATAAATAAGTGGGTTTTTGTCATCACAGATTATAACACTTAATTTGTGGCATTGTTTAGGTAGAAAGCAGTGCATTATGGCTCTCTGATGAGGTCACCACATTTTGATTTGTCTCTGATTTTCCCCCTCTGTCTCTCTCAGTTCCCGGATTCTGGATGGACAGGAAGACATGTGGAGTAGAAGTCATGAAAACAAAAGATATTGAAACTTTTCTAAGCCATCCTTAAGAGTGAGAATGGGGGGCTCTCAACACATCACTTCTCCACATCTCATATGGTCTCATATGGTCTATGGTTAGATCTCCGGTGGGACAGGCTAAAAGGAAAAAAGATAACACGTATGACTGTGCTTTGTAAACTGCAAAGCATCATAGAAATTTAAAGGAATATTATAATGTTTTTCTTCTTAAATTAACAATGATGCATCCTCTAGCAGTGTGATCTGATTCTGGAGAAATCTGAATGCTGCACTTTGAATGAAGCATCTTAGCATTTCTGCTAAATTAGAGTTCCTGGGAGCTGTGGACTCAGTTGAAAGTTTAATATTTAAGACCAGTCAGGGTTTCATCTCCTGGTCCCTTCTCCAGGTTTTGCAAAATGACCCAGATCTGAGGTCCTATAAGATTCTATCAGATTACGTCTATTTTAAGGGCACCATAAAATGGGATTTTAGAAGGCATTAGGGCAGGCCTGGGCCATTTCTTGGGCAATACAGCTAAAATGCCTTTCATCTCTCTCATTTGTTTTTTCCTTAAGTCTCAGAGACGCTTTTAATCAGTGTTTTAGAACTGGATATTATTTCAAGAAATCGAGATTTCAATCAGAGCAGATGTAGTGTTGGAAAAAAAGTTAAAATAAATTTATTTCATTTCCCTTTGAACAGATGCCAAAAGGTATCTCCTCATTCTAGTACAAAGCTATTTGAAAGACATTGAAAACTGCTCCCTTCCAAAGTTGCTTCTAGATCCTTCATGCTATTCCCCTGCATTATTTACCACGATGAGCACCCAAAATAGCATTAGTCTGGCAAATATAGGTCATGAGGCGGGAGCTGGGGGTGGGGAGGTGATTACCTTGCCCATTATGGAAGTTAAGCCTGAGTTAAATAGGAAAGTTGAGCTCCTTCTTTAGGCATCATTCAAATTGAAAGAGATTTCAGATCATTTAATATTGTAGGCTTTGGATCACTGTGGGAGAGGCTAGAGGTTAGCTTGGCAATATATCCGTTTTCTCTGCACTATGACAATAATGCAATGGAGGGTGAGGGTGGTGGGGTAGTATAGTTCATATCCAAGGCTGGTTCTTGGCATCATTGTGAAAAAGAATTTTATCCCTGCCATCCTTGTTCTTGTTCCACGCTTTTTGGTCTCTTTATATATCCTCTACCCTGGGGGCAGGACTACAGTGAGGCAAGCACTATGCCTAGGGTAAAAAATTTAAGGAAGCACTCAATCTTAGGTTGGTTTAAGCGCCATCTCTGCACTTGCATGAACCTGAAAGTGATTCCCTCCTTCAATTTTGAACTCTGGGCACTATGCTTGCTCACCCTAGTCCAGGCCCTGCTCTACCCACTCTAAACATCTAGTATTTACATAACAGTGTCCATATGTTTCTCCCCTACTTTAACACCAGGAAAACTGTCTGATAAACTAACTTATGCCCGAGCATTGGGAGCATACTAAGATACTCACTCTTAGAAATACATGTGTGTCCAAAGAGGATTTCCATAAAGGCAGTATTTGACCCAAAGAAAGGTCCATTTTCACCTTAGTGATCTCTCCCTTATGTTAACCACTGGGGCACACCTTGTCTGTATCATCCACTAGGCACTTGGAATATCCTAAATGAATTTGTAGGCCCCTTCTAGGTCTTATATTTCTGAATATCCTACACAGTTCCTCCATTGTTTTGTACCAAATAGGAGCTCATTGGCGTACTCATGAACTGAGACCCTAAGGGTGAATATTTAGATATCAATGGGGGGGAGTATATTACAGGGATAGTGTTCCTTCCTGAGCTAAGACACATATAGGAATAACAACCACACAGACTAGAAAATGGAAGTCATGAGAGAATTGCCATGGAAGGAAGAGAAGACCATCCCTGTACTGGTGAATCAGTGAATGTTTTGCTCTAGAAATGGACTTTGAGCTTAGTCTTAAAGAAGGCGTAGAATTTGGATCTGCAGAGATGAGAGTATAGGCCTTCTAGCCAGCTGGAACATCGCAAATGGAGGCTTGGAGACAAGAAAGCACAAGGTATTCCATAGTGGCTGCACCAATTTTACATTCCCACCAACAGTATACAAGGGTTGCCTTTTCTCCACATTCTTGTCAACACTTCGCTTTTTTTTTTTTTTAAGTAATAGCCATCCTGACAGGTGTGAGGTGATATCTGATATCTCATTGTGGTTTTGACTTCCATTGCTCTGATGACAAGTTATGTTGAGTATCTTTTCATATACCTATTTGTCATTTGCATGTCTTCTTTGGAGAAATGTCTATTCCGTTCCTTTGCTAATTTAATAAATCTGGTTATTTGTGGGGCTTTTTGCTGTTGAGTTGTAGGAGCTCCTTATATATTTTGGAAAGCAATCTCTAATCAGATATATGGTTAGCAAATATTTTCTCCCATTCCATAGGTTACCTTTTCATTTTGTTGATTGTTTCCTTTGCTGTGCAGAAGCTTTTTAGTTTGATGTAGTCCCATTTATCTATTTTTGCTTTTGTTGCCTGTCCTTTTGGTGTCATATACAAGAAATCATTGCCAAGACCAGAGGTTCCTCAAAATATTAAAAACAGAACTACCATATGATCCAGCAATCCCACTTCTGGGTATATATCCAAAGAGATTGAAATCAGGATCTTGAAGAGATATCTGCACTCCCATGTTCATTGCAGCATTACTCACAATAGGCAAGACATGGAAGCAACCCAGATGTCCACTGAAAGAAGAGCGAATAAAGAGAATGTGTTATATACATATAATGGAATATATGCATTATACATTATATACAATATATACATTATATGCGTGTAACGGTATACACATATAATTCAGCCTTAAAAAGAATCTGCCCTTTGCAACAACATAGATAAACCTGGAGGATGTTACGCTGAGCGAAATAAACCAGGCACAAAAGTACAAGTACAACATGATACCATGTATATGACGAATCTAAAATAGTCAAACTCACAGATGCAAAGACTGGCGTGGTGGTTGCTAGGGGTGAAGGGCAGGGGGAAATAGGGAGGTCTTAGTCAAAGGGTACCAACTTTCAGTTAATCAAGATGAATAAGTCCTAGAAATATACTGTACGGCATAGTACCTGGAGTTAATACTGTATTGTACACTTAAAAATTTACTAAAAGGGTAGATCTTATAATAAGTGGCCTTATCACAAAATACATAAATAAATATAGAGGGAAGGAGAAAACTTTTGGAGATGATGGGTATATTGACAGCATAGAGTGTGGTGATGTTTTCATGAGTGTATACTTATCCCCAAACTCATTAAGTTGTATACATTAAATATGTACAGCTTATTATGCGTCAAACAAATCTCAATAAAATGATTTTTTTTTAAAAAAGAAAAGACTGGGTATACAACATGGAACAATAGAAGAATCCATTGACTAAAGGGAAGAATTCATGGAAGTAATGGAAGACAAAGTTGGAAAGAACTATTGAGGTCAAATTATGAAAGGCTCTGAATAAAGGCTTTGAATGTCATCCTAAGAACTATGGACTTAAGGTCACAGAGAGTGATGTAACTGGGTTAAGTGTGTTTAATACGAGGAACATGGAAAAGGTTTCGTCCATCTACGATCTCTCTCTCTTTAGCCCATTAAAGTTTGACTTTCCATTAGAGATTAATGCATTTGGAGTAACAGGTCCTGAGGGTTGGACAGCTCCTGAATATAGTAAACATCTGTTCACACTTTAGTGTAAACTACTAAACTGGCCACATTCCTTGTAATAACTCATGGAAATCCGGCAATTTGGGCTATATTTATAAAAAAGACGCACTGTCCACGGAGGGCAAACTTTGACAGCATTCTCCCCTATGGTACTTGGGGCAACAGACTAGGATCAAGAAAAAGATAAAAACACAGCGGGTAGCCATGGAATGATATATATCAATGATGAAAACTACTTTACACTTCATGAATCAATTTCACCACCATTATTTCATTTTATCCTCACAAGAGCTCCAAGAGGGAGATGAGACAGTGATTATTTTTATCAATCAGGACACTGAACATTACAGAGCTTCATGCCCAAGGGTCAGCAGCTCTCTAGAATCCAAGCCTTCTTTTCACCACTCTGCAAAGCTCACCTATTTCGTACTCTTGCCAAAGGCCAGCTCTGCAGGGAGTTCCACTTTTGGTTTTTCTATTAAATGCCATCATGTATCTGAGATTGTAACCCTTGAGGTCATAAACATTGGCAGATCTGTAAGTGACAAAATCAAGACAGCTCAGCTGGTCCTACTCTTGATCTTCCATCTTTGAACTTCTATTTATGTTCTATTTGTCCGTGGATTTTCAGAATAAATGGAGTAGAGAGAAGGGATATGAGTGGTTACAAAGGTTGAAAGACTATTATTATTTTTATAAACAACACAGAATATTTAAAATTACAATTTTTCCTTAGGCATGTCACTGGCACTTGTGGGGAGAGGACCCTGAGCCAAGCTGCTGCTAGAGTCCCTATTGTGCAGTTGTCAATACTGCACGGCTAATATGCTCGCTACTCCAAGATTTTGAGCAACTTGTTTCCTATTAAGCCTCCACTTTACTCTTCTCCCCACGGAGACACTTGTTTCCTGAAACTGGAGCTTAGCGCTGGAAACAGATGCCTGGGAGCCTCACTCAGCCCCAAGGGAGATGTCTGGAAGCTGAGAGTTGGTGTGACAAGAAAGGAAGCCCTTCGTTAAACTCATCCTTGCACTCAGGGGGCAGAGAACAAGGGATCTGCCAAAGCAGAGAGAAATAATGACTCACTTATATAACAACATAGTTGACGAAGCATTTGCACTGGGCTTATCTCATTGTCTTCAGGAAAACGGGAGGAGGCGGGCAGGGCAGACAGCACCTTGGGGAACCTGAGGCTGAGAGAGGCAAAACGCCTCTCTGGGAGCCATCTGGCTGGAGAATGTCAAGGCTGGTATATGAACTCAGGGCACCCGAGACCAGGTCTCAAGTGCTTTCTGCTATACCACCCCGCCTTTTTGGGGAGCAGAAATTTTCCAGACTCAGAGAGCAGTCTCGTCCAATTTCAAACCCCGTGACCATTTCTTTTTAAAACATCGGTGGGATGCACCATTGGTTCTAAGCTTGACGACTCAGCTCTGCTATGACCTTCTTGACCTCGACATCTCGGCTCGGGTTTAGGTGCCCCTATACTGGACCCTCACCTAACCTTTACCCCAATGACAGCACTTGTTACCTATTTGTTTATTAATCACTTGTTTGTTTACTTGGTCTCAGCTACGAAGCTGTGGCTGCTCTGGATCTGGGTCTTATTGTCTTTCCACAGTGCTTAGCACAAGGCCAGAACACAGTTGGTGGGCAATACATTGTGAACTGAGTACCCTTGTCCTAATGCTTTGTCCCTGCATGGAGTTAGTGCCTCTCTTTCCCTCTTGACATTTTCATGTCTCCTACTCTCCACTCTCAGAGAAGGATCTTACGCTCCCCCTCACCCTGAGCTTCAAGTGACCGAGAGGCTGAGTGCTGGATCCTTCCTTGGGATGTCTGCAGTTGAACAATCAATTGACACTGCCATTGTAGACTTTCCAGCACTGGGAATCCTGTAGGCATTGTTTGGTGGCGGTGGCGGTGTTTCCTCGAGAGAAGACTGATGTTCCCCTGATGTATCACTGCAGTGCACAGTGGCCAGGTAAAGGGAGAGAGGCGCGCCTCTGAGACCACCCATCTCTTATGTGTGAGAGCATGAAGGGTACATGATGTGTAAGTGTGTGTGAGTGTGTGTACATACCCTTGAGCTCCTAGAACAAGAAGAAAAAAGAGAGAAGAGGATAAACCACACACAGTCTATATCTCCCCCAGAGTCAAAGCTGTCAAAGGAAGGGCCCCAGAGGGAAGAAGACTACTATAGTTGGAGCCAGTCACCTTTTTGCCGCCTCGGTCCCTTCTTCCTTCTGACACATCTGGCAAGACCCTGGCCTGTCTGGAATTTGGGAATGCCTAAATCAGATCACCAGCAGGCTCCTGGAGGGTCCAATAAATTACTGCAGAATAGAGGGCAACACAGGCACAGAGCAGGCTGGAGGAAGGGACGGGACAGATAACCAAGGGCAGGGGGCGCAGCATGCCTTCCAGTCACTTTCCAAAATAGCATGAAATTTTAATGCGCACACCTGTGTGCTCAGGGAACTCAGTCTCCTGTCCACACACTCTCTTAGTCACCAGCACATTTGTTCATTATTGGGTCAACAAGCACCCTCGCCAGCCCCTGTGAGGGATACTGCACAGGGTAGATTGTGCTAAACCGCCCCAGGACCTCATTCCCACCATCCTTCCTGACGCTCTTCTCAGCTTTGCTTAGTTGCAAGCTCCTGAGGGCAGGATCTAGATGCTAATCGTCTCCGTCTCTCTCTAAATATCTCTTGCAATACTCTGCCCCCAGGTCTTACACACATGTTTCTAATAAATTGGTAAATGAATGAATGAAGTGTGAGATATGACCTTTACCTTGAAGGAGTTTACAGTCTATTAAAGGAGAAAATACTTAAATAAAAGACTTCCAAGACCCCCTTCTAGTTTTGTGATTCTGTGTTTATGGAATATCTCCAATACAATGCAGAAGGTAACGCATTCCATATGAGTGTATATATATTATCACAGGAGAGAAGAAACTTGACTTTAGATTTAGCCGATTATTGAGTATCTGCTAATTTGTCCAGTAGCGTTCCAGACACGTCTGAATTGTTGCCTCATTTCAATTTTACAATAATTTTCTTATTCAGAATGCAATATAGTTTAATGATGATATGGTTTTGATATGATATTTAGATATGATATGATAGTAGATATGGTTTATCAAGAGTGGCTCTGTTCCAGGCAATATGTTAAACTCTGTGTATGAATGGCCTCATTGAATCCCCACAACAAGCCTATAACTGGGGTGTTATTTTTCTCTTTTAGCAATGAGGGAACTGAGGCCAAGGGTAAGTGAATGACTTGTCCAAGAGATATGGTCTTAGAGGCTGGCCACCTTGCGCCTTGAACCCCATTTGTTTGACATCAACTGCTGGATTTTAATTACTCTGGCTGGGATGCATATGGGCTATGGGGACACATTCTACGTTTGATCCCTGGCCCTCATGTTCTAGCTCTGTTGTCTTGGGAACCTCATGCTGGTGGAGCTTCGTTTCCCTGATTTGTAAAACAGGGATAGTAACCACCACCTCGAAAGACTGTTATAAGGATTAGATGAAATAATAAATGTACACGACTGTCACATAGTAGGTGTCGATGTGTTTTAGTTGTCTTCTTTTTAAAAATGAGGTAACTTAAAAAAGGGACCAGCAAATATACACTTGTCCTTCAAACCTGCTCTGTTGCATCACCCTTCACTGCCCCTGGCCAGATTCCGTAGCTTTTCCAGTCGTTTTCAGATATTAGAAGTTTTATTTTCAGATATTAAAAAGGCCAGGTGGATCTAAATCAATACTTTCATTTCACATCCAATTTAAGCTTTTCTCATTCTTTCTAACTTGGGCCCTACCCATGCTCAGTATCCAGTGGTGGGGTGGGGTGGGAGTGGTTGTTTATTTCTTTAATCTCCCTGTTCCATCACATCCCACCTACTGGCCACTACCTGGGGCTCCTGTCCGGCTGGGCTGGAGGAGAAATGAGAGGGAGGGGGCATCTGACTCGATTGGCACTGCTCTAATTTGGTAGCAGTCTTCTGTGGAAGCTCCTTGGGGGTCCAAATGCTGGCTCTCCCTCATGGGGTACTTTCCTGGGTTCTTTAAAGGTTTCCCTCACGGTTTTCCCTCCTCCAAAGTGGGGTCTCTGGATGACCTCCAATAACCTCCTATAAGCTCCTTCTTCAGCATCACTCCCAGCCTCTTTGTTGGAGTCACTTCACTCAGCAGGTGGTTGTCTAGGGCAAGTCCCCCTCAGGACGACTCTCGTCCAGCGTCGGCTGTGACATCCGCTTATCCCAGGGAGAGCTTCACCAGACTCAGTACACTCAGGCTTTCCACGCAGGCAGCTCCAGCCTCCACCTTCCCTTTCAACTTTGCCGGGTGAGGACAAGATGCCAGGCTCCTGTCTCCGTGCCCGTCAAGCTCCCCAGGATATAGTTCATATTCTCCAGAAACCCTCGCCCTTCTTTGCTCCTGTCCCATGGGACAAAGATTTCCTTCTTCCCTTTACAGACAACCTGTACCTTCAGACGGTGATTCTCTTTATGGCTGAGGTGAGTGGGCAGTGATCAGGACCCCTTCCTTGGTCAACAGCTTCCAGTGAATCCCGTCTCTGACCCATCCTTGATTAACCTCCAGCCTGCTCTCATATATGAGATTGAGGTGGGTGATGGGGTGAAGGTGGCAGATTGAATTTCTCTCTTTCTTGGTAGGCCCTGCAAATGAGATGTGTCTAAGCACGCTCTTTAGAATGTGTGGGCACTTAACCATCATTCTTCTCAGCTTTGGGGTCTCAGTCCAAACTCCAAGACAATAACAAAAATTCAGTTTACATATGGTTACAATTCTTTCTCTCTCTTGTATAAACAGTGCACATAGTTTCAAAGTCAAGTGGTGTTACAAGCTTAATAACAGAAAAGAGCAGTTGCCTCTCCTATCCATCCTGTCTCTGCATCCCCTTTCCCAAAAGCAACCATTTACAACTTTTTCTGTATTTATTTTGGTAATTATGTCCTTATTTCTAAATACCATATATTTATGACCATTTCTTGATTTCTAAATTTTAGATATTATCTGCTGTCCTCCTAACGCAGGAGAGGAGAACCTGGATCTTTCACTCCGCTTCCTCCTTGCACCATCCCTCCCCACAAATATTTCCTTTCCCCGCACTTTCTTAATATGGTTACATCACATTCTTGGATGAAACAGTGTATCTGTTTTTGCTGCTATGTAAATGTTAACAGTGAAACAGTTGATTATATTTCTGTTCTTGAATAACTTTTTGTTTTCCGTGGAATCAATCTTTGCTCGTTTAAGTTGTTTGCTTAGGATGTAATACATAAATAATTCATCTTCAAATTCCTCGCCAGAACAATCAAACTCCTCTCAATAAAGTTGAATGCATGTGATACTCTGCCTGTTCTTCTTTTTCTGGGAAAATTACCCACAAGAGCCCTCAGCCATCCTGTTCTCTCTGGACTGGCTGCTCCCTGGGGCCCACCGCACTGCTGTCAGCTTGGGATTTCCTTTCCCTGTCATCCTGGGAAAGCATGCCTTTCAAGAGGGTAGATCTTCCATTTCCTGATTTGATATCTTTCTCTTTCTTGGTTTATTTATTATTTTTTTTTATTTTGGTGGAGCACATTCTTCAGGAGCTTCCTGAGAAAGATCCATGTAGATAAATTTTTCAGACCTTGCTAAAAATATCAGACAGAATAAGAGAAAGTTTGGCTGCTTATTGAATTTTAGGTTAGAACCAATTTTTTTCTCCCAGATTTTAAGGGTATTGGTTTATTGTCTCCTAGCTTCCAATGTTTCTGTTGATAAATCTAATGCCATTTTGATATCTGAGTTTTTATCTGTCTGGTTTTTTCCCCTGAGGTTCTTCTCTTTATCTTTGTTATTCTGGAATTTCACAATCGCATGTCTTGATATGGCTCTTTTAAAATTCATTATACAGGGCAGGCTATGTGTCCTCTCTTTCTTTCTCTGGTATTTTATTAGCTGGATATTGGACCTCCAATTGATCTCTATTTTTTTTTTTTTAACTTTCTATCTTGTTGTTTTCTTGTTTTACTGTCTGAAAATATCCTCGCTTTTTTTCTTCCAATCAGTCTACTAAACTTGCTTTTTCCATTATTATACTTTTAATCTAAAAAAATTCTTTTGCGCTCTTTCAATTTTTTCATAGTACTCTGCTCTTGTTCCATGGATAGAGTATCTTCTCTTTTAGGAAATTACAGCTGATTTTTTTTCCTGTTTTTGACATTGTCTCTGCTTCCTTCACGTTTACCATTTCTATTTGTTTCTTTGGATTCTGGCCTCCAGCATTTAGACTCTCAGTTAATCTCCATGTTTTCAGTAAAATGACTCAGCCTTGCCCTCCATTTGCCTGGTGTCTCACATCCAAAGTCTAACTTAAACTTCTGCAATGAAGAGACTTTCCTCCAGGCTTAGGCAGGGTGGTGGGGTGTAGTTCCATGGCGTCATGGACTGGGAGTGGGCCTGGGGTCCTGGACTTCCTATAGAGACTTTTCTCCTGTCTTTACCCCCATCCCTCACACTTGCCTTCAGAGGTGCCTGGAGGCTGTCTATTCTTGGATCTTTGCATAGTTTTGTGGTGATGTCCTAGCTTGATTTCCTCAGAAATGTAGCCTTTATGTACTGTATTTTATTAGGCAGTACCATTCCAGAGATACAGGAGTGAGGGAAAATGGGAGTAAGGCAGGGAAGGAGGGGGAGCCAATGCAAAAGTGTGTTACCGTGCTGGCTGCCACTTGGTTCAAGAGCAACGGATTCCTCAGTCTTGTAGGACTGACTTTCAAATATGAATGAGTGCACTTTGGTACAATCTATCAGAGAGGAGGAAGAGAGAAGAATGTATCCATTAGCCCCTTGCTCCTACTGGTCAAAGCTTCATCCCTTAGGGAGTTAACTTCTCTGTGGTTCTGCGTTGCCTATGATGGGCACTGAGCAAATCCCATAGTGTGAATGGAAAGCTCAAGGGCAGCAGCATGAGGCATGCAGTGCAGATGTGGGATGAGGTGCTGTTGGGTTGAGTTGGCATGTTTTTGCTTGGATCTCATGCACAGCGGTTCTGGCACATTGGATGGCGCGGAACAAGTGGTGAAGTGCAAGACCAAGACGCGTAAGAGGCCTTTGACATAGGCGGGTATCAGCTTGCCTCTCATTAGTTTCCTCACTACAGAAATGTACGTTTCTCTGCTCTGCTAAACCATCTATCTCTTTTCCATCTGCTTTCCAGTTTCTAAAATTATGTTGACATTTTTCATTTGCTGTGATCTCTACTGCCATGTTTTTGTCCATGTGGATTTTATATTTTAAAAATAATTTTCAATCATTTTAGAAATTTTTAGTTTTGAGAAGAAATAGATGTAAAATTGTGTGTTCATTCTGTCGTGAATCAATGTCCATAGCCACCCGTGTGGAATGATTTTTACGAGCACCTTGGTCTTCTCTGTCACCTCTCCATTCATTCTGATACTTAAAATTCCATAATTGTTTCCTTTCGTCCCTGGTATGAAAGCAGTGCCTTTTGCCTATGTGTAGCGGGCTCCATTATTGAATTTTCTTGGTCACCTGTTCCATTAGAGAAGAGAGGATCTCTTTCAGGTGTGGGGTAGGAGATTCTAGAAGGCATTCTGAGACAGTGGAATCTTACTAGGACTCAAGGGATCCATAAGATTTCCACAGAGGAAAATGGAATGTGGAGGCAGGTAGGACTTCCCAGCATATTGAAGGGCAAGGAGGAAAGCTGGAGAAGCAGGAAAGAGCACAATATGTTCAAAGACTGGCAAGTAGCTTTGATTGACTGGTGTTTGGGGTCTTATAGGATATCAAGTTGGAGGAGTTGCTTGTGGAGGGCCTTGAATGCCGGGTTAAGGAGTTAGGACTTTGTTCTGTATGCAGTGTGAATGTTTGAGCAGTGAGTGAGCCAATCCTCTCAATGTTTTGGGCGGATTAACCCACTGGTCATGGGCTGGGATGCTAGAGGAGGAAGACCTGGAGGCCATGAGCAATTTGAGGAATGCAGTAACGATTTGGAAGAGAAATTGGGGGCTAGGCCTGGAAGATCCCAAGAGACAACTTAAAGTTTTGTGAAGCAGTGCTGAGACCTGAGGGTCATTTTGTGCATGCTGTCTTCATAGGGCCAGCTCCGTCTCATTCTTTGAGTCATTTTGAGAGTCACCTCCTCCAGGAAGTCTTCACTGCCACCCTTCCCTAGGCTGACCCAGGATCCCCTCCTCTGCACTGCCCTGGTCCTTGGGCTTGGGTCCACCACAACAGTTCTCATATTTTGTACTGTAAGTATTGCGCTTGTCTGAAAGCTCCCTGTGCACGGGGCCTCTATTTTATTCAACTGTGTGTCTCAGAGATTAGCACAGATTCTTGCCCACAGTATATGCTCAATAAATGTTTGTTGAACTAATGAGTGAGGAAGTCTAGGGGTGCCTGTTACAATGTGTTTGCTGACTTTCTCGGGCAATGTCAGCAGCCTGTGAGCAGGAGCCAGGGAAGCAGTCAGAGGAGACAGGCCAAGATCAGGAGCCGGCGTGATGGTTCGGAGAAGATCAAAGCACTGGGGGCCTAGGCTGTCAGAGGCGGCAGCACCAAAACAGACTCCAGGGAACTCAGGCTGGATCAAGAGACACCACTTGTGGACCAGACAATAGTTGTAATTATCAGTAGCGTTTATTGATCACAAGGGAGTATTTCTGTTCCTTGTGTCCTGAGCCTCATGACAACCCTCTGAGGCATGGAGGACCTATATTATTACACCCACTATACAGATGAGTCAGTTGAGGCTCAGGTCACACAGGGACACTAAATATCAGAGTCAGAACTCAAACTCATGCATCCGTCTCCTCAGTCAAAGCTGTTTCAGCTTTGTCACACACACTCTGACACACACACACACACACACACCTGGCAGATGCACAGGTGAGCATACACAGCCTGCACTCACAGTGCACACAGATACACAGACCCTCAAACTGGAGGCTGGAACAATTTATTTCATTGTGGGTCTTCCAAACGCCCATGTCTCTCAGGCTGTCAAACTGCATAAGCTGCCAGAGAAGGAGGAGGAAAAAAAATCAAAGAATCTCCTTGACAGCTCCCATTAAGTGAAATATGGGGTGAAACGGAACGAAATAAAATTGGGAATGAGATGACAGGATTTTTCTAGCTGACAGAAAACGTTTGAAAGCCAATGGCCTGACTGCCACCCATTCATCACCCACCTCTGCCGGTGCAGACCCTCTGTAGGGCCGTCCGCACGTTCACCAGAAAGTCTTTTTGGAAAGGGGATGCCCCTACCAAGTCAGCCCCAAAAGCGCTTTGTGTCATAATGAGCTTCAGGCCTCCTATAGCCACTAGGTTTCCAACTCGTAGCACTAAGCTGGCATTCCGGCATGGTCCTGTTCCTGACATCTCCTCTCTCTCGTTCCTATTTCCTACACAATCTCCACATTTCCGGAGCAGCCCTGCATTCCTAGGCCTTACTCTCCCGCTCAGCAAGTCCTCCCATTCTAGAACATTCAGTTCAACAGCAGCCCATTCCTTGGATCACCCCTCATTTCCAGATCTTCCTGTATTCCAAGCCCATTCTTAACTCAGGTTCCCATTTTCAGGAAGGTCCCCCATCCTCAGAATCTAGTACCTAGTTCAAGGAGCATAGCACAGGTTTCCCAGGTCACTCTCCCTGTCCCTTGCCCATCTTGAGCTGAACCCTAGTTTGTGGAGACTTTGGTGGGTCTCCTGGTCACCACGGAGAATTAAAATATGTCCAAGCAAACCAGCTCATACCTTGTAGAAGGCTCTTCAGCTATTTTCTAAAGTTTTATTTCAATCTGAGCCTATGAAGAGGCTTGATACTCATTTCTCTGGCTTCTTCACCCCCTGCCCACTGTGCTAGGGACAGGAGACATTGCCACTTCCAATTAGGACCAGATATGGGAATAAACCTCCCCGCCTCGAACTTCTCTCTCTAATACGTGCTTCTCCTATTAATTCTAATCATCCTTCCAGGGCGCCATTTTTATTCCATTAATTACCTGTTAAAAAAAATCCATACTAGTTCCTAATGATCTTTGCTTACAGATGCTTCTCCATGTATCATAAAACAGCGCTATCTCCTCTCCCCTGTCTAACTACTCTCCTGCACTTAACTTCAGAAGCACTAGCTGTTACCCTCATCTCTGGCGCACTAGCTCTGTAACCTTGGCGAGGTCACTAAGCCACTGTGTTCTCCCTTAAATTGGGAGTTAATAACGCTTGTCTTTGAGGGCTGCAATGAGGTTTGGTTGAGAGAATGCATCTGAAAGTGCCGAGCACACGATGCCCAGTTACAGGTCTGTCTTCCTCTCATCCTGCTGGCTCTGTCTGTGTCAGCCCAGCCCAGTCAGCTCCCTGCCTCCAACACAAGGCTTGTTGTCTCCTGGCTTCATGCTTCACCATCAGGAAAGAGGAGCCCACTCAAACCAGCTCAAGACGAAAAGAGGGCTTTCAGGGAGGGTGCAAAGGTATTTCCTTGGCCCCAGGAGCACGAAGGAACAGCAGGGAGCTTGCGGTCAGCCCCTCAACCCCTCTCTCCATCTGCCTGGGCTGTGTGGGTACTGCCCCCTCTCTCTGCTTCTACTCTGTCACCCCATTGCTCCCTGCAGACTGGCCTTCCTGGGACAGGGTGCAGGTGGCAGAAATGGCCCTCCAGCCCTTCATCTCATGCTCACTCAGTTCTGATGCCTAAAATCACTAACTCTAATCCCTGAGCCCCAAAACCTAAGGGAGAGAGAATCTGATCGATGTCATATGCTTGGTTGTCCTACTGTCTCTCTAAGCACTCCTTCAATCCTTTGCAGGTTTATCAGCCTCTCTGTTCTCACTCTATACTATCTCCCTAGTGACCCAGTGGGAAGGCCTGACCTCTCCCATGCCTTCAGTGACCACACAGATGATTCTTCCATTTATAAACCATCCCACACCTCTGGTCTGAGCTCAAGGCCCACAAATCCAGTTTGTTGTTAGTGTCGTCATGTCAATTCCAACTCCTAGTGACCCTGTGTACAGCAGAATGGAACACTGCCTGGTCTTTTTGCGCCATCCTCTCTCCTCTGGTGCTTTATCAGACAACGCTCTGCTGTTATTCACAGAGTTTTCATGGCCAATATTTTCAGGAATGGGTGGCCAGCTCCTTCTTCCTAGTCTGTCTACTGGAAGCTCCATTGAAACCTGTCCACCATGGGTGACCCTGCTGGTGTTTGAAGTACCAGTGGCATAGCTTCCAGCCACACAGCAACATGCAGCCCGCACAGTATGACAATTGTCAGATGGCGAATGCAGTGGCCTACTTGATTTCTCCATTTTTTTGTCTCAGAGGCACTTCTGATTTCATATGTGCAAAACAAAGCTCGTGCTCCATCCCCTCGCCCTCACCCGCACCCCATCCAGTCAGCTACTTTCCCAGTGCCCCACACTTCCTTATCCGTCCAGGGGTGAGCTCTCTGTCATCCTTGACATCTTCCCTTCTTTCATGCCCTATATCTAGCCCATCACCAAATTTATAGATTTCACTTCCCAAATATCTCTTAAACCAACTCTCTTCTCTCCATCTTCCTTGACCCTCCCCTAGTACAAGCTACCATAATCTCTTGACTAGATTACTACTATAGCTTATTAACTAGTCACTCCAGAGCCACTTGTACCCTCTCTCTAATATTCTGGGGATTCTCTATATTGGACCAGAAGAGACTTTAAAAGAAAAAAGCAAATGTGATCAGGCCCTTGCTTAAAACTCCTTAACAGATTCCCCTTGAGTTTAGAAGAAAATCCTAAATCCTTGACTCTCTGCCTTTTCTGGCCTGCCTGTCCCTCCAACTTCATCTTTTGGTCACTATTTTTACTCTCTCCTTTCCTGCCGCATGGGCTTTCTTTTGGTCAAGGCCATTGAGAGCAAACTCAGTGGGAAAAAATTTCTGGGTACCAATCAAGAAGGTGTATTGTAAACCATCAGTGCCTTGTATAGGCTTCCTCTATTCCTTTGCCTTTCCTTGGCCTTGTTTTCAATTTCTCAGTCCTCTACCCATAAAACTATACCCTCCCACCCCATTATCTTTAAATCCTACTCATCCTTCTGCTCTCAGCTAAAATACCACTTCTTCAAGGGAAGACTTTCTTGATCCCCTGAACATTGTTGGGTCAACTTCGTCAAGCACTCTCAGCATCCTGCCCTGGACCTGTCATCCAGAGCACTCAATTATCTCAATTTAATTTTATAATTTCCTCACCATTTGATTAATATCATTCTCTACTAGAATGTAATTTAGACGAAAAGAGGTCATGTCTGCTATTTGCTCACTGTTATACCCCCACTGCCTAGTACTGTGGATTGCATTACTAAGAATTCAATAGAAATTTGTTGCTTGCATGAATGTTCCAGCTTGGGTTGGGTCCATGCCTGTCCCCATCACTCAGAGCTATGGAGGTTGGAATCTAAAAGAAGGTGGACCAAGTCCACCAATTTACCACGGGCAACAGGTACTGACAAGGGCTAGGAAGTTACCTTATAAATTGTTGGACACCACGCATGTTGGGCATTTTAAAGTTTTAAGATTCTGGGTATCTCTCTAGATTTTCAAGATGCATAAAATAGCCAGTTTGAGAATAAAGAGAACATGATAGAGATTGGACTGTAAGAAAAGGGCCATCATTCTTCATGTTCATTGATACAATGTGGGTCCATTCACTCATTCAACAAATGTTACTGAGCCCCTACTGTAGCCTGGCACATAGTAGGAACCTGCAGCAAGCAAGATGTGCCTGCAACTATTTGGTATAATCCTGCTCCCATATCAGTTCTGAGTCTATCAAGATTTCCCAATTTGTCAGCCTGAAACTTAAGAATATCTTCTTCCTGTGGGTATAAACTCATGTTCTTCTCAACTCTGAGGGTCACCTATCTCTATGTAATAACACTCCTAATCCCGTAAATGGAACCCTGCTGCACCTCCAGGACCTGCATTTGGAGCAGCAGAGACAAAAGCGACACTGCCCCCAACCAAACCTCAGCCTGAAAACCCAGCCTCCTCAGCCCTTGCTCAGGCATCCTCTAGTAGTCTGAGTGGAGGGTGTTTTCCACCAGGGCCGCCAAATTTGCATGCTCTCAGAAGGCAGGAAGGCAGGAAGGGGAAGGAAGGCAGGAAGGCAGGAAGGTGGGCTTCTCTATTCCTGACCCAGGCGGAGCTATCCCCAGCCCTCTGCTCGCTCTCCTGATTGTGATTCCTATAATCAGCCGTCCTAGGGAGCAGAGATGCTCAGAGCGCATGACTTTTCTTTTCTACAATGGTGTGTCATTTGTCTTCCCTGTCTGAGGTGAACATCTGTTGAACCAAATTGATAACAATAGGGAAGCTGTTATTGACATGGTGCAGGGTGCGTCATCCGTCCAGAGGCTTGGGAGCTGAGTCCTGGGGACATTTCCAGGGTGATGGGGAAGGAAGAGCCCAGTGGGCAGGATGGGCGAAGGGCTGGGTGGGATTCTTAGTTACTCGGCCCATTAGCTTTTGCCGCTCCTCTTTGTGCTTGTCACTTTCCATTTGTTTTCCCTTTGTCTTTAGTCAGTTCACATTACTTTGCCTCCCCATCCAGGCGTGATGGTACCTGGGACCGTTCCAATTCCGAACCTGCCTGCATATTAATCTTGACAATGCACCTGTGGTTTCGCTCATTCTTCCTTCAGCTGCTAATCCACACAGTCCCATCTGTGCAATGTATTGGCTTGTTTACATCAAAAGAAGAGTTGGGAGCAAGGCACACTAGTTCACACTTCCAGTGACCACTGGCCAAGGTAAGCAATTTGTTAGGGAATGGATCTACAGGTGAGGGAGGCCAAAGCTGGTGCTCTGGGCCATGCGAGTCGTACCTTTTGTGGCTACATGGCTCCTTGGCTCCTCTAAGGAAGGGGTGTGTGTGTGTGTGTGTGTATGTGTGTTTCCTCACTTGGGAATGTTTTCCAAGTGCTTACCTTGTGCCAAGGGGCCATTCAGAGCTGACAGGGACCTGGCACCTGCCTTTGCACCTTTTCTCTTGAAAGTATTTCTCAGTGTGGTGCCCAGAACACCTAAATTGGGATCTCCTGGAGTTGGGGGCGGGCTTGCTAAAATGCAGATTCTCCCACCTCCACAGACCAAGAGAATGTGAGTGTCTAGGGTGGGGCTCAAGTCTCTGATTTTAACAAGCTCCCCTGGTAATTCTGTTGCAACCCAGGTTTGACAACTACTCAGATGGAGGCACTGCAGCATGATGTGGAGCAGGCGTCCTCAACCTCGGCACACTTGACATTTTGTGCTGGGTAGCTCTTTGTCGTGGGGGCTGTCCTGTGCATTGTAGGATGTTTAGCAGCATCCCTGGCCTCTACCTACTGGATGCCAATAGCAACTCCCCCTACAGTTACGATCACCAGACTTGTTTCTAGACATTGCTGAGTGTCCCCTGTGGGGCAAAATCACTCCCACTTCAGAACCACTGATGGAGAGGACAGAGCAGAGGAGCTGCAGCTGGACTGAAAGAGATTTGAATCCAGGTTCTGCCACTGACTGGCTGAGAATCTTTGGGTAAGTTACTTTGCTTCTCTGAGCCTTGGTTTCCTCATCCATAAGATGACGAGAAGAGTAATACTGGCCTTACAGGGCTGCTGGGACTTCTACAGAGTAAGTGCTCAGCAAAGATAGCTTTCTATCTTCCCTCCTGGAGAGGATAGCAGCTCTGGATGGCTGGATGTTTGGGGGATGTGGGTGGGGGAGGAAAAGTTTTCCTTCTTGGGGTAGGAAGCATCGATTGGTAGAACAGAAGAGTTAATGAGCAAAGAGTGAAGACAGCTGTAGTCTTAGCAGGGAACAGCGGAGATCAGGCTGGAGAGAGAAAAGCTAAAGAAGGCTTAGGTATATCCAGGCACTCACTGTTGACCTCCTGCCCGACTGGCTCTGGGGGTGGTGGCCATGAACCACCTCACTGCCCGTGTGTGCTCTGTAGCCCCATGGCTTCTGTGACCGACTCTGTCGCCTGCTATGTGCTCCCAAGTTGCTGATGGGCCTACAGTCCCCTGGTGTCTGCCTGTGCCTCTTCCCCCAACTCCCCCTGCCCAGCTAGGGCCACGCAGCTGCAGACCCCAGGGTTCCTGAAGCCCCTGCCCCGCGGCCTGCAGTCTGTGGGGCACAGGAAGGCTGCACTGTAAGAAGTGTATTTTTAGCTGCCCTAGCCCCCTGATGCCTATTTTTAGCAGCCAGCAGAGGGCTGGGCAGCTTGGTTGTGTTCTCTGGGAGGGCAGCGATTGGCTTCTGACCGGCATGCTGCTCTGCCAGCCCAGCCAAGTTGGCCCAACTTCAGGTGAGATAATTGCAGCAGTAAATCCCAGATCTCACAGCTCGAGCTTCGCCAAGGTGGTGGTGATCACCATTCAGGAGAGTTCCTTTCCCTGCACGGGATTTGAAAACCCTCTGATACCATAACGCTCCAGGTCTAAGGGATAGGAAAGAGTCTAGGCTTGCAGGAATATTGAACAGCCAAGAAGAGAAGCAGGAAACAATGAAGACCCAAACAGAGAGAGAGAGATCGAGAGAGCCTGGAGGAGAGAGAGGGAGCTAAAAGCAGAGACAAACTAACAGAACAAAGCAGAGAAAGGTTTAGAGGTGGATACGTGAGGACAAAGGCTGAGACCAGAAAAGAGGATAACAGAAAAAGAGAGAGAAGACAGCAAACCACCCAGCCCGACAGCTCAGGCTTGTTGAAGGTCCCAGTGTGCTGGGGACTGTTCTGAAGTCCTGACATGCATTATCGCTTTAAATTTTTACCCCCACGATATCTGGATTGTCATCACTATTTTTGTTTATTGAGGTCATAATAGTTTATAAGATTGTGAAATTTCAGTTGTACATTATTATTTGTCAATCACCTTATATATGTGTCCCTTCACTCCTTGTGCCCACCCCCCAATCCTCTTCCCCTCTGGTAACCACTGAACTGTTCTCCTTGTCTGTGTGTTAGTTTACCTTCTACATATGAGTGAAATCATACAGTGTTTGTCTTTCTTCATTTGGCTAATTTAGAATGGTTAAGTAGCTTACCCAAGATTACAAGAATGAGCAATGGAGCCAAGATTTGAGCTCACATCTGACCTCAGAGCCTACATTCAGCCAGTAGGTTCAAAGGACAGAATAGGCACATATAGAAGCAGGTAGAGGACTAGGGGCAGGATGCACATCACAGCTACAGTCTGCTGATCCCTTTGAGGCTAATACTTTGTCTGTTTCCCTGGGAAGACGGCTTTCTGAAATGGGCACCATTGATCCAGGTGTCAGGACTGAATTACAGCACTTCCCCAAAATGTATGTCACACTGATGGGGTCCTTGTGCCACCTACAAGGCTGTCTGACATGATTCACATCAGCAGCCAGAGCGATCACAGCCCAGCTGTTTCACTGTTTGGAAATACCATCTCCTACTATGTCATTAAGCTAATTGAACAGGCCAAATTTTCGGAGGATGGGGGTGGGGGCCGAGGGAAGTAGGAGGTAATAGCTTTGCATCTGCTCGTTGTCATTCACATCCTAACCTAACACTGCCCGCTGCTCTTCTCTGGCACCACCAGATCCCCAGCCCCCGTCAAGGGCACACATGCTAAATGCTATGTGTGGAGAGGAATTATTTTTGCTAGTGCTCTCCACCTCAGAAAATCTCAGCCCCTGACAGAGACCCCCAGTTCATCTTTCTACATTTGTTGAGGCTTCAACCAACAGAGACAACGAGAAAGCCATTTCCAACAATAAGAGCCTGCCTGTGTAGACAGCAATCATAAGTCATTCCTTCTGCTCCTGGTTCCTGCCCCTCCCACCCCACATAGACATCCGTCTCCATAAATCTCTTGAGCAGGTGGAGATTTATACAGGAGCTGTGGCTACCCCTGTCTCTGCAGCCCCTGATTACCTCTGACACCTTCAAGAAGAGAACCATGAAGTTATATTATATTATATTATATTATATTATATTATATTATATTCTTAAATCAGAATATATGAATAGTCAGGTTGGCGCTTCATGATGCAATGTGTGTCAGGGAGGCAGGGAATAGAGACCAGACGCTCCACTAGTCTGGAGGTATGCTGGGAAAGGGAGAATGTGGGAATCATTTTTGAGGCCTGATGGGCTGGCAAAACAGCTGTGTCATATATTGCTACTGTGGGGCCCTTTGCAGACTTGCTGTCTCTATCGAAAGGGACAGTTGCCTTCTAGAACATCTGCCTTTACAGACATGGCAGGGTACATGGGGAGGAGGCGATGTGAATGCATTGGTACAAGGAACCAGTTATTGAAGTATTCAATCACTTCCATACTAGTTGGTAAACAGTCTAAGTGGCTGAGACCATAAGCCTCGATTTGATGTTGCCTGGAGGTGGCCACAATGGTGGGTGATGAGGTCTGGCAACAGTCGGGAGTAGATATGGGGGACCCCCAGCAGCTGCTGAGCAAACTGAGATTGTGGGGGTGTATACAGCCCTCACTCCCTTCTCCAGAGTGGCCTGGCGTTGAAGGGACATTGGAACAGATGCAGGGTAGGCAGGGTTGGTGGCAGCATTGTCCGGGGGACCTAGGACAAGTGCCCAGATCTGGGCCATGTGGGAAGCGTTGGCGTCGGATGCACACTCAGCCGTGGTGTGACTTCTGCATGAAGCTCCTGACCCTGGGGACCTCCTGACAGCCATCGAGTAGGGAAGTCATTGGAAGAGTTTCATGCAGTGCCTACATCCAATCACAGTCAGAGGGCCGTTATTCAGCTGGTGACAGCTGCATCCAACAAAAGATCACACCAACCATTTTTAAAAATCTACGAACGAATAGGATGTTATTGAAATGGTTTGATGAATGACTTGCGGTTTCACTTGGTGGGCAGTTTTAGTGAGAGAACAATAGGGAATAGATTTAAATATTTTTATATCTTGACTTACGTATTGATTTATATTACCATACTGGTTATTAAATATTTTGAATATCACCCTTGCCCACACACATTACACTCCAAGTTCAGGAAAAGCTTCAAGGTCAAAATAGCCAACACAAGCTCAGTGCCCTAATCCAGCAGTGAGGACCAGCAGGCAGGAAGCGTGGCCAAGGAGCAGGGGGTGGGTGGGTGGTCACAGTCAGAGGAGGCTTCCTGGGAGAGAGGAATTTTGAGTCAGGCTGAGAAGGTCAGCAAGAACATTCTGGGGCAGGACACTGTGTGCGTGGGGCACGAGGGAGCGGGCACTGGGCACAGAACATCTCTCCTCTCCCAGAGTGCAAAGCTCAGAACATCGGGACCCTTGGGGCCTGCCAGTGACTGCATCAGACACTTGACCCCCAACGGCCCTTTGAAATCTGGGAAGAAAAGCTGCCTTTGAGTCCTTGAAAGACTGGGAACAAATAGAGTGGTTACCATGGCCATAAAGAAGGAAATGGGAAGAGGGAGATAGTGAGAGTCTTAATTAATAGTTTCTGTGGCTTATTCCTGCTTTGATCACAAGGCTGCTATTTCCTCAGTCTCTTACAAACTCCATTAAGTTCATTTGCCTGCCAGGCGCCTGCCCTTTCTCCTGCCCTGTCCTGTCAAAGATAAAGGATTCCAGTGGCTCAGCCGATCCCTTCTGAGCATCGCCTCAAACCGCGGGGCTGGTGGAGGACATCAGAAGGGAAGCCGCGGTGAGGCTCAACCAGGGGAAACCAAGTCCAGTGATCCTCCTGAGTCTGCCTTTTACCACTGAGATGGTGAGATCACATTCAAAGCCAGATTACCAATCATAATGGAATTCAAAGTGCTTACGCACACCCGTGAGGTTTTTCCTAAAGTTGTAAGTAAACCAGGTAATGTGGGCTCAAGACTGTATCCAGGCCAGTGAGATGGTTGATCGAGCAATTTATCACGACAATCACAGATTCTCAGCCTTGAGAGGGATTAGAAATTTCGCCTCCTCCAGTCACCCATCCGAAGCTAGAGTCTCGTCTGCACAGGCAATTGCTGAGACTACGCTTGAACTCCTCCAGCAACAGGGAGCTCTATTCCAGAGGCAGCTTATTCCATCCTCAGACAGCTCTCACTGAGTCCAAAATCTGTTCCCTCTAACTTCAGACTTATGGTCCTAGGACTCTCAACTGAGTCAATAAGTTAAAAAAGAGGAAAACTAATTCACCTTCTGCAAACTTCATCATATGTTTGAAGAGAGAGAGTTTGTGGTCCCAGGAGTGTTCTCGTAAATCTGGCTAAACATCCATAAATTCTTCAATAATTCTTCACATAATGTTAAGCCATATCTCTTTAAATATACCGTTTCCAGAATTGACAAAATACTCCAACTATGGCCAGGCCAGCACAAAGCAGGGCAGGACTGTCACCGCCCTTTTTTGAGACATTATGTTTCTAATAATCACATCGGCTTTTGTGTCAGCCGCATTACTCTGTTAATGAGCCTTCTGAAACTTACAGATGGGCCAATAATAATACACTATAAGGTGTGCTGGTTTATCAGAACCAGGAAATAGCTAAAGGGGCTTGGTAAGGATTGTATTTTGTGTTACTGACAAGGATAGCAGATAAACAAACCCCCAGAAAGCTCCGCCAATTTAACTAGGGGATTGTGGCACAGTAAACTCATGATTATTTTTTTAATGGTTTCAAATTATATTAATTAATCCATTAATTGATTATGTTTAAGAAAATGATTTTAGGAGTACACTGAATCTGTTCAAACCAAAATTAACAGGTAACTTGTTTGCCATCAGGACAATCACCCAAATAATAAGCTATTAAATGCACATTAACATATAATAATTGTGTAAAGAATAACTAAGCAATTAATTAACGTTTAATGCAATTCATAGTAAATTAGATAGCAAGACGTATTAAATGTCAATTAGCCATATTAGCTACTGACACCTAAGTGATTCAACATGCTAATGCTAATTAATTTCTTGTTTCTTACAAGCTTAATGACTTAACAAAAATATATTTACATATTTAGAGATTCTTAAAGTCACCAGACAGCTGGCAATAAGAGTGGCTGTCTGCATGGCAGTTTGGGAAAAGAAATGAGGGGAAATTGATTAGTGTTTTATTTGGAGCCTCTTCTCTGCGTCTCTTTTGCTGTATTCCTCTTGGAGAATTTTTTTAGGGGGAAAGAGCATGCAAAGAGTTTATTGGGAGCTGACCCAGGGAGCGCTGTGAGGGACTGGCAGAGTGAGTCAGCAAAGGGACAGAGCCTATAAAGAATGCTGGAATGGGCGAGCGCCTGCGGTGGACAACCAACCCTCCCTCTGTGTGGAGACCTCCGAGAGGTTATATGAAATAAGAGGCAGCATTATCGCCCTGAGGGACAAAGAAGCTGTTGCTATTAACACCTGCTCCAGTCTTGGGAGATGCTCCTCTCCGTCTGGTTCTGTGTCTGACCCACTGCTTTTGTGCCATCTAAGTTCCACATGAGTGTCCTTTGAGGGCATTCATTAATTTGGTCATTAAAATATTTAAAGCCCAAGCTGCTGGGAGGCCAAGAACGTGTCTGAGTTTCAGGTATACTCTGAGCCGGATCCCCCCATGCAGCCAGGACTCTTCATCCCTCTTCTGTTATTCTCATTCATCCCAGACTGGCTTTCTCCACATGTTGGAAACATGGTTTTGAGCTCCAAGTCTTACATCTTTGAGCTCCAAGCCACCAGGACAAAACGGCTTTGAAGTGCTTTCTGTTTCAGGTCTGAAAACCCAGGGAGGGGATCTCGGCCCAACTTGGGTCAGGTGCCCACACCTGGACCAGCCTAGGGGCACGAGCACCACTCTTGCCATGCTCCCGTGAGAAGAGCAGCTGGGTGGCAGTCAGACGGTCTCACTGACATCCGTGACCTCCTCCAGCACCAGACCCTGCAGCTGGCCCTGTGATGAGGAGCAGGATGTTTTCCCTCTGCTCATGGCGCTCATAGCCTAACAAGGAGAGAGGCGGATGGTGAGGCCCCAATAGGGCAGTGGGGTAAGTGTTCATGGAGGTGATCAGAGGGAGCTGTCCAAACACAGCAGGGGCTCGAGGCAGGTGAGAGTCATGCCTGAATCTTGGAGGGGTTAACGGAGAGAAAGGTAAGGGCAGGCGGTCCAGGTGAGAGTGTTCGAGGAACCCTAGGAAGTTCTGCATGATGGGCTCGTGGCATCTCAGGGCAGTCTGCCTGCTCCACCTCCCTCTTCAACACAAGAGCACAAGCGGGTCACAGCAAACAGGAGTGTCCATTTGGACTCTGTCCACATAGACATAGAGAGTCAAGTGCTCCGGTTAATATAATTTATAATTCCTGACATTTAAAAAAATGCCTTGCAGAATAAAAAAACTTTTTAGTGAGTGGATCAGTTTGGGCTCTAAAAATATTATATTCCGTTGGTCTCATCATTCTTAACTACATAAGTTGTACGGGCTAGTTTCTTTACTTATGTATTAAATTCTCATAACAACCCCTGTGATGTAGGGGTTATTATTCCCAATTAAGAGATAAGGAGACTGAAACTCTGAAATTGAGTACATTGCCTCAAGTTTTAACTCAGTCTGCGAGTGGTAGAGCCTGTCTTCAGACCCAGATTTGACTGACCTCGGAGCCCATATTCCTTCGCTCACTCCACAGTGCTGTGTAGCGGGCACTGGGCTGTGCCCTAGAGATGTCTGGTGTGACCAGACATACCCATAGGGAAGGTACAGGAGGCGGCAAGGGCATGCTGTGGAAGGGCAGCAACCAACAAACTTCAGTGCAAGTCTTGGCTCAGCTATTTATCAACTGTGATATTGGGCACATTTCTTAAACTCTTCCTTATCTGTAAAGTAGAAGACCAGGCAGGGCTATTATGAGAATTAGATTAGGTGTGTATAAGTGCCCAACCCATGGCAATGAACCCAACAGGTGTTAGTTTTCTTCTCCACAACCCTTCCGACACTCAGAAATCACTACACATAAGCACTAGTAATTGTCTACACACATAACAGGAAAGCTATGCAGTTACATCTTCAAATATTTGAAGACAAAAATTGTTTGCCCATTAAGCCTTCTCTTCTCCAGGACAAATATTACCTCTCCACCCAACCATTCTTCATATGACATGCTTACCATGCTGAATGTCTTCTGCTGGATAATTTCTAGCTGGAGTTGTTTCCTTCAAAAACATCTTGGTTGGAACAGGACCAGAGTCTGAATGGAGTCTGAGCAGCACTGAGCACAGCCAGGCCATCACAGCCCTTGTTCCAGGTTCCGTATCCTATCAGAGAAGCCTTAGCCACCATCACCTTCTGAACAGCTACGTCCAACTGGAGGCACACACAGAGTTTGTGACCAACTCTAACCTTCTCGTCTGCCTTACTTCCCCTACCCCAGGTCTTGCTCATTTAACTTACTAAGCTGCCAGGTCTTGAGGAGAGGCTCAGTCTTGTTCAGTTCTGGCTACAGCTCAATGCCAGTGCACAGTGCTGGAATTTTGTGTAAATTTGGAGTCAGTGTGGTATAGAGGAAAGAGAATCAACCACTCGGTTGGAACCAGTTGGATCTGGGTTCAAATGTCAGCTTTGAAATCAACTAGCAATAAGACCACTGAGTTAGGGCAATTTAGTTAACATCTTTGAGCTCTAATTTTGCCATCTATAAAATAAATATAGTAGCACTGTTGTAAGAATTAAACAAGTCATGTATAGAAACTGTCTTGCACACACTGTCTTTGTTTCTCTGTACTTTGCCCTGGGCCCCAGGATACAAAGATGAGGCTTCATTCCTCACCTAGTAGGGAAGTAGACCTGATTTCAATAAAATGTACTATAAACAGTGATAGAAGTAAGCACAGGGAGCTTGGGCTTGACATATAGCAGGTTCTCAGTTAGCATTTGATGAGTGAATAAATATGTCTGCCATCAAGCCGGATATCCCAAATCTTGTACTTAGACAGTTAATTTTGAAGAAATCTAAGTGCAAGTCTTGACATTTATTTGGTAAAATTGATCTAATTGGTTTTAACTATTGTTCAACTTTGTTAAAATATTTTTAGAGTCTTTAGTCTATCATACAGTATATTATCTATTGTATTCAGCTTTGTGTTACTTAAAGGTCTAATGTTTCATCCAATTTATTGACAAACATGCTGACCAGGATGACACAGGAGAGAGACCTGTGGCAGCCTACTGGAGACTTTCCTCCAGGATATTCATTTGTGCCTTGGATATCTGGGTGTTAAAAAAGCTACTGGAATAAAACTCTGCAGATTCTATCAGAAGTTCCTTCAGGGGCCCCAGCCTGGTGTGGGGTCAAGCAGCCACAACTTCTTCTAAGCAATGATAGCTCTCAACTGTCTTCTTGGTTAAACCATGAGCCAAAGGGGCTGGACTTGCAGGCAGCCCCCATTGCCATCAACTTGCAGAACCCTTCACATTCTCCTTCTTTTTCTGATCCACCTGCCACACTGCAGTAGAGGGATCCATAATTTAACTGACCAGGTTCACTCACAGAAGGTTTAAAACCCTTCTGGGATGGGTCACCTGAAACATGAACTCCAAGGTCCTTAACATAGTATAAAAGGCCCTCCATGGTTTAGTTCCTGCATATTTCTCAGCTATATTTCCTGCCATTCTGTTCTTCATAAGTTAAGCTCTAGAAATGCTTAACTGGTCATACTTACCTACATATACCTCAACATTCTACTGTCATACTTGTGCTCCTGCCATTCCTCCTGCACAGGATGCCTTCTCCTCTGCCTGTCTCCTTTGCCTTCTTTATTCTACTCAGTCTTCCAGGTCAGGGTCAACTCCTTTGCCCACAGCCTGCATCTGGGACTGGGTTAGATAACCCTTCTGGAATCTCCCAGGCTCCAGTGGCTGACTTATTCTTCACGCATGTGGTACACTGATTCTAATCATTTGCCTACTAGTCTCAAAGCACCTTATGTGGAAGGACCATGTTTCAGAATTTCCAGCTACTGTCATCAGACCTGGTACGTGGTCAATGTGCAATAAATGATTATTGAAATATGTGTGTGTGTGTGTGTGTGTGTTCTCAGCATTTCTACTAAGTTCTAACAATTTCCCTGAGGGATAGAAAAGAGAGAATTTTTAGGTGGAAACTGAGGCCTAGAGATGTCGAGTGACTTGCCCAAGCTCCCTGAGCTGGGATTAGAGTGTAACTTTACTGCCTAGCTTGTAAGTTCCACCAATAGCTGTACTGCCCTCTTGTTTCTGCAACATCCAGAACTGCATGTATTTACGGCCCTGGCTTACCTGGGGATGCTCAGACACTATTTTGGAGAGAGGAGGTAAATTTACACTGGGATATAAATGACAAGTCACTGAGTTTATCTCTGGCAAGGGTGTTTTCACTCTAATGGAGTATTCCTGGAGACAGTCTGCCTTATCCTATTGGAATGCATGTTTAGTGGTAAGATTTTAGACACTCTGGCAATTGGCACAGGAAGTACCACCACGAAATGGATCTTTTAGAGACTATGAAATCACACAGTGTAGGTAATTGTCTTCTCCAGCTACTTGCAGGCTCAGTCCAACCTGAGATGAGTTCTAGGCAGTCTGAGGAACTGGCTGCATGCTGGTCTAAAGGTTGGAGGACTGACAAGGAGGGGAAGGGAAGGGTGAGCCGGGGAGGGGAGAACCCTGGTAAATGGCCTTTGAGACCAGAAGTCAAAAGTTACACCCATCCCCCAAAAGGTTTACAGAAAAGATAGGCTACAGATGAAACCTCACACCTGTTTCATCTTGGCTGCACCACAGCTCTCTTAAGGATACTCAGCACAAACAGACTAACCCTCTATGGAGCAATGATGCCAGAATTCTCTCACGCAGACAGAATATTTATGAGGCGGCCCCCCTGGATCTTCAAGGCAGTCTTTGAGCTCAGGTCTTTCCCATGGCAGAGCTTTTGACTACAGCCTGAGGCTGCTTCCAGCTTTGTCACTGGAGGCAGCTTTAGTTCTGTTTGTCCCCTGGTTCCAACGTCGACAAGGAACAGGAGGCTGCCCTGGGGGCAGCTGGCCATCACCTTCATGGTGGAAGCAGAGTTCAGAGCCCAGGGACCCATGGCCAAGAGAGTTCAAATGCTCAGCTATATTTGGAGGGAGCCAGGCAGAAATGGAGTCTGCAGAGGGTGAGGCAAAAAGAGCACAGCACAGAGCCTATGTCGATCACTCAAAGCCAAGGGAATTAAATGGGACATTACCCTTGTATCTTCAGGCTGGCAAAGGCACCTCAGGGACTGGCTATAAGATGAAGACAGATTGTTGGAGAATAGCTCCCCCCCTCGTCTCTACTCCCCCCGACCCACAAACCTGAATGGTTGCCCAGTTCCCTCGTCTCCTGAGAGGTGAGTCACCTTCACGTCATAATTCAAGTGTTAATCTCCACATCATGTATGCTGAATTTCTCCCAGCAGGAGACGTTTCTGATGACTTAAAAATCATGCTGGCAGTGCACGGAGATTCAGCTGGAGAGGGTGGGCTCACCCAGGTCTGCCTTCAGCCTTGTTCTCCACCCACTTGGCTGGCTGCCAGACACTGTGCCCTCCTTACCCTTCTTCCCTCCTATTTCAGCTCAGCCCCTCATAGCTGCCTTACTTTTCCCCCCACCCCTACCCCCACTACCATCCTCCCCCAAACCTGGAAAAGAATGGGGGCTTCCTGGTCAGGACCTGGGAGAGCTCCAATTCCTCCCAGCCTCCTTGGAAATGCAACCTCTTCTGTGGCTGGTGCTTCCACTTGATTCCTAGACTGTGCTTTAGGCACCTCCTCCCCTAGTGTATCCCCTGCTTACCAAAGGCACAGAGCTGGGGTTTTCCTTGCTCCCTGCTCCCAAGTCCTGTCTTTGGACATGGCCTATGGGGCCCAGAAAGCAGTGTGATTTTATGATTAAAGAAAGAATCTTCCATCTTGTTTGGGTTTATTCATTCCCTTTCTGCCTCATTTACCCCTTACTGCTTCAGTTTCCCTGAGAAGGGTGGCTGTCAGCCTCTCACGGGCCTAGGTTCCTTGGGTTATAATTTGAGTGTGAAACGCACTCATTATTGTTTTGGAAGTGGTGGGAAGAGGTGGGAGGTGCAGGCATGGCTTCACATGATTAAACATTCCCCAGGGACTGGCCAAATGGGTGATTGACCATGATTTCTTCATAAAGGCCCCTCCTAAGCTGCCTATGGGAAGAGCAGGTTTCACACAATCCAAAGGAAAAATGTATAGCTCTTCCTAAGTTGGGAACACATGCGTGGAGGTGGAAAGATATTAAGGAGGGGGAAGGGGAAGTGTAGAATGAGAAACAGGTTTGTAGGATCACAACTGGTTTGTGTGCAAATGGCTTCTGGTTACAGGAGGAATGAAAAAGGAATGTCAGAGGGCAGGAAGCAGTGGGGATCTGAGGCCCGAGGATCTGATTAGTGGTCTTGCCTAATATTTATCGGCCAAGGCCTTTAAATATGCTCCACACATGTTGTCTCCCATAATCCTCACAAGGACCATTGAGAAAGGCATTATTGTGCCCATTTGCTGAATGCTTAGTAGGGTGGAATGAGAGGTGATTTTAAGAACCATCGGTCTAATGATAACAAGACCGTCACCTTCGTATACACTTTGCAGTTTACAAAGTGCTTTCATATCTACTTTTTCATACTCATGACAATCCTGTGAAATAGCCAAGACAGGAACAGCCATGTCCATTTTACAGATTTGACTGTGCATTTCTTAAACAAGCACCGTATTGGATACAGAGGAATACCTCCTCCTCAGGAGTCTGTGGTTTAGGTGGTGTTCTCTACAGTGCAGGCAGGGAAAATCCAACAACAAAGATTCATTGAGCTCAATGTCCCAAACCTCAGACAGTTGCTCATGCCTCATAGCCCCAAGAAAGATCCGAAACTTGAAGTTAATGTATTAAAATTGAGGCATGGAAATAGTTCCCTCACATTCCCCTGCGCAGTCTCCACTGCAGCCTTGGGCAACCCTGTCCTCAACCATCTGAGGCAGCAGGCAGACTCAGGAGGATAAAGGGCTTCACCAAAAGATGCACAGCTAGCAGTGGCCGGCTAGGACATGAATGCAGGTCTTTTGGATCTTGGTGCAATATATTTTACCACTCTGCCTTACTCTTTCCTGAACCATCAGGGACCATTATACTGGCCAAGGCCCAATGTCCTTAGGATAGTGATTTTTGTCCTGGCAGGGCCAGCTTTAGTTATTGTGCTTGTCCCTTTATTTCTTCTTCCCCATACCCACTGCTCCTGCCTCCGCAGATGTCCAGGGTTCTGTGACGACCCAGTTTGCCTTGAGCCCTTTCTCAGCTGCCCCAGCAGGCATACCTCTCAGGCAGAGTACTGGGCTCTGGGCCTGGCTCTCAGAGAACTCACAGATGTGGGCGCTGTGATCCAGCACCTGACCCACCACAGCCACAGTCAATACTGGGATCTGAGCCTGGGTCTTAAAGAGGGATACACTTCTGCCAACCCTGCCTCCCCCTCCACTGTCATTAAGCCTGGAGAGTGGAGCTCTCAGGTCACATCATCTATGGTCAGAGATTTCTAAAGGATTTTATTGCTTTCTGTTTCCTTCTGCTTATCATTACTGGGTTTTAAGACTCCAGATGTCTTTGGGGCTCAACCCTTGCTTGCAAGTGGGAGCAAAGTAAAAATGAGGCAGGCTGCTTGGGGAGGACAGGTGGCAATTAAAGATTAAGATGAGTAGATGGGGAAGACAGACATCCTACCCTCTTGCCAGGACTAAATTAAACATCTGCCTTGCCTGATGACTTTTGTAGCATCCTAGAGGAGAGTGAGAGGGCAGAAAAGAGGATTTTTTTTACTAGCAGTACTTTTCTGATGGTTTTCAGCGAATTCTCAGGCTTTTTACGAAGCCAATCATGGCATCTGCAGGTTGTGATAATCAAGTTCTTGCTTCTCAATATTTACTACTTTTACCTACCTTGGTAAATTATTTAACCTTTCAGTGACTTGTTTCTTTATCTGTAGAATGGGCGTGATAATGATACCATCCAAAATGGTACCAATAACCAAAGGGTCATTGTGTGAATTAGGTGAAAACAGAAAAGTATTTGAAGCAGTGCCTGGAATATACTAAGTATATAATAACATTTTAGTTGTTTTTATTAGTATTTGTCCCTCAAGTCTTATTTAATCAGAAAAGTCTTTCAAAACAGCAATAAATAATAGAGGTGATATCAGAAATTCTTACGTTGTTTCTGAAACTTAATGGGGCTATATGTTAGACATAATCAAGTATGATGTTGACTAGTATTAGTGTGAGACAAAAAGGAAGCAGAAGCTTCCTGAATCTTCTCAGGGTGTATCTTCCATCCTCTGGAGCACAGATGACTAACCGAGGCCTCCTGTGTACTAGCTGCCTCTTGCTCATACAGTCTAATTAGCATGATGTCATCAATGTAACGGATCAATGTGATATTCTGTGGGATGACTGGATGTTCCAGATCTCCTTAGACTATATTATGACAGAAGGTAGAAAAATAGCCCAGAGGCAAAACTGAAAATGAATACGGTTCATTCCATGTAAGTGTGGACTGTTTCTGATTCTCTTTCTTCCTTGGGGCACAAAAGAAGGCATTTGCCAAATTGTTGGGAGCATACTATGTGCCTGAGATGTTACTACTCTGCTCTAGCAAAGATACTATGTTTGACACAGCAGCCATGGTCAGGGCTACTGCTTGGCTGAGCCTGTGGGAGGCTATGGTCATTCTCTAGGATCTATTCTGTTTCCAAACTGGAGAGTAAATAGAGATAGGAAAGGGACTACAATCCCTGCACCCTTTAAAGATAACGTTAATCTTTGCCATCCCTCCAGGATGCTATCTTATTTTTTATTTACTATGTTGGCCAAAAAGGGGGCAGTTTTGGAGACTTCCACTTGGTCTTCCCATGATGTTAGCTCTTCTCTCACAGGCCAAGGATCCGCTGTGGAGTTTACTCCAATGCCAGTTATGTCCATCACCATGATACATACAGTGATCTGGGAAATGACCTCCTAGTGGGTCCACAGACCCACTAGAAGCGGATTTGATCAGGTTGCATTTGTTACCTGGCTCCTTCATGCCCCAATCTTACAGGGAGCATGGTGAAGGTATTGGTCTGGCTGTCAGTGTTAACTTGGACGGAGTGTTCAATAGTCCTCGAAATGTCTGCGTGTTTAGCTTTCCCCAGTGCTTAGATACTTAAGTAAATGTCTGTGGTCCCTTTGAGGAAGGACTGAAATGGCTTATACTCGCCATGGTGCTGCAGGTTCCTTCGTCCTGGGGACCCGGCCACATCCTCAGATAATTTACAGATCTGAACACTGGCTCTGCAAAGGATCATGACTTTTGATTGGAGCAACTTCCCTCGTCCTCTTGATAACACATTTTTACCTTCTTTTGGTTGCATATATTAAGCAGAGCCCTCACTGGCTGTCCATCTATTTTGCCCCTAGGAACACTGTGTTCTGTTAACCATCTCCATAACTCTCTACAGGTCAGGATCCCTTGGCTGTCACTCTGACTTTGCCAGTCATTATAGTAATTGCCACTTTCTCGCTTCTGGTGGTTAAATGCTGCCACCTGATTTCTGTTTCTCGGCGTGAGGGTACTTGGAGGGCATCCTCCTCCTTGCTAATCAGCCAAGCTCTGTGACCACCTCTCCTACCATTAGCCCTAGGCTGCAGAGGGGAGTCACATCTGAACTTTATGGTCATGCAGCACTTTCTCACCAGCGAACACTGATGGCCTGAGCCCTCCCAAGTCGCATAATCCTTAAGTGGGTCTTCTGGCCTCACTACCCTAAGCCTTTTATCCCTGCCTCCATCTGCCACTGCAATTTATGCATTTCAACTTTGCTCAGTATGGGTCTTCACTTTTTTCTAAGCTTCTGAGAGCCACCCTAATAGATAGTTTGTCCCATCCCCTGGAGTCTTTACCAGAGTGTTAAATTTCATTTCCTGAGAGAGTGCCCCCAAAGTCAATGAACCCCACTGTTTATCCAGTGTTATGTCCCCTTGAGCACGCATCCTAAAAATTCAATCCTGTGGGTACTTCCTTGGCTCCTGTCTGAACATGTTAGCTAATTCTCACGGCACCTTCTGCATACAATCTCTTTCCTCGCTTCTAATGCCCAGCATTTCCCAGCAGGTCATGCTGAGATTTACCCCTAGTTATCAGAATGGCAGCCAGGAGGAAGTAGGGACAGCTCCTGAAGGGTCACCCTGTTACCTTGTATGAGAGAGGCCTTTGCAGAATCTTCCCATGTAGGGGAAGTCCCAGCTCTTACTAGGGAAGCTGGGCCACTCTGCCGGCTCTGAGGGTTCAGGGAGGCTGCAGAGAGTCAGTCCTCTGAGGTGTCCACCCAGTGCCCCATCCGTTTTTAAAGGGCCCTCAGTTTAGCGTAACAGAACTGCCTTGGTGAGCCATTAAATCATCTCTGAAGCTGCATGACCCTAACTATGAGATCCTGAGTTGTATGCATTCTCCCACTGCAGGAGATAGGGGCCTCTACCAAAGATGCCCCTGGTTCTTAGTTTTTAACTGTTAACCACCCTCCGTTGCTCAGCGTGCTTCTGTAGGACATCAATGTAACTTTGTAACAACCAGCCAATCCCATTGACCTTGTATGCCCATTCCTCCATATCCTTTAAATGCCAGGATGTTCCCTTCCCCTGGGATATTTTCCCAAGTCATCACAGTGAAATTTTTAGCAATGGAGCCATTGCCTTTTGCCAGGGACTATCCACTGCCCCACATACCACCCAACAGGGTCCTCCTTTCCCACTGAGTGATACAGTCTCAAAGCCCCATCTTATCCCCTGTTTTCTTGGACCACTTTTGGAATCAACTGAGTCATTCAGATGCCAAAATGGGGTTAGAAGTACAAGAGATTAGTTGGAGGTTTGCTCATGAAAGACAAAGTGAAGAGACATCTGCAGCAGGCAAGAAAAGCTTTCAAACCATGCTGCAGATGTGACACTGAGAGAGAAGAGGAGGAAGGAGGGGAGACTGGCTAGGAAGAGCCTGTGGTGGGTGCAGCTCCGAGAAAGCCTCAGCCAGTGGAAGATTTGGTGCAGATTGCTCCTAGAGGAGTCCCACTCTGGGTAGAAAGGCCCGGACCCCAGGATTCCCTCTGTGCTCGGCCATCAGCTGGTCGCTGCCCAGGGAGAGCACGACCTTGGCTCAAACACTGCAGTGGCCTGAAGGTGCTGTGACTGGAGGCTGTCACCAGCTCTCGGAGATGCACCTGGACTGTCACAACTATGACTTAACAAAATCCCCAAGTCATATATTTGTGAATATGTGAGTATAATCATGCATAAAGATCTAGAAATATACACACCAAGTACTTAACAGAAGTTACCTATCAGCAACAGAGTGATAGAAGAATTGAAAGAAGCACTGTCACATTTTATTCCATGTATTTCTGTATTGATTTAATTTTTATAAAAGCTTATTCTCATAATAGCAATTTGTGGGACTAAAAATAAATAAAAATACAAACTTAACTTCTGAGACCCCTTAAATCCTTTTTCTTAAATTCAACTCTGACTTGTACAAATATTCCACTTTTGCTTTTTTTAATTTGCATTTATCTGATGCATCTTTACCAACCCATTTACTTTTAATCTTTCTGATCTATTTTAAGTGTCTCTCCTAAGTTTAAAAATTTTAAACACAATTCGATATTTTTTTGTCTTTTGAAACAGATTTTAAATCCATTCATTTTTATTGTGATAACATCTATGTGGGTTTACTGCTATCATTTTGTTTTATGCTGTAGCAGTTGGGTTCCTGTTTGTACACAACAGAAACCTAATCTATCTAACAAAGCAGAAAAAGTGCGCATTGGGGGATGACAAGGAAGATAGAGGACTAGGATGAGAGAATAAACAGGAACCGCGAATGCAAGACAGAGCTGAGATCATGCGATCACACCCGGGGGACGTGCCAGGGCACTGCGGCTGGACTTTTGCTACTGCCACCCCTGGCCTGCATTGTCTCTGGTCACTTCTGTACTACTGGATTCTTGACTTCATAGCAGCCACCCACAATCTGTGACGGCACCTGCACTTTGTGCTCCTCCATAACTCTCAGAGCCAAAAGTTGGAGCATCTGACCAGCCGAGCCCAAGCTCCCAGCCTGGCCAGATGCCAGGGAGAGGATGACCTGACCCTTTCGGCTTCCATCACAGGAGGCAGAGCCTGGCTAGATGCTGAGTAACCAGGATAAACAAACAGCCGCCATGGATGCGTTGGTTGGTTGTGACTTCTTTTCCTATCTTCTGGTATTTGTACTTCTTTTTCTCTTTGCATTTTTAAAAAATCATCTCCAGTATTTGAAAGCATAGGTACCACTGAATACTCTTACATTTCTAAAAGGTACTTTTTATTTTTATACTTTTTGTTTTTGTATTTCACTGAATGTTGTGACTCAACAGTGAAACATTATCTTTAGGTGCCCCCTACTTAAGGCCAAAATTTTAACTATTTCTTATTCTTTTTCCTTTCCATTCAACTCAACATGCCTGCCTATGGTCTTCTTTATTCTCCTCTCATTTTCATCTCTTTGCCCTTTCCCTCTAAATTCTGAGAGTGTCTCTCAAATTTGTTATTCAAATTACTGATTCCACTTTCTACAATTAAAAAAATTCTCCTTTTTACTACCTTCAAGTAAACTCTATTTCTTTTACTTTCATTCAAGTTCTTCCAGATATCATTCGTCTCTCTTTTAATCATATTATTTCATTGTGGACTGAGTTATGTTCGGTTTTGTAGAGGCATCGTATTCTTGCGTTCTATTAAAAACGCCGTATTTGTTCTGGGAATTTTCTTCTGAGCCCTGTAGCACATCATCTGAAACCTGTAGTTTCAGAGAGGTAGCATTCAAGTGACCAAATGCTTGGTTGTGGCATGAATTATTTGGATATTGTGTGGTAGGTTTGAATTTCCTATCTTGATGAAAAAAATTGTCATATGATTACAGGTTAAATGGAATCATCATTTTCTTTTACAAATGATTTAATGTACATTTGATAGTTTTGTCACATTTCTAATAGAAAAACATTTGATCGTCCCTCACTTTGCCCTCCCCACCCTCTACTGGGGTCTCAGAGCTCTGCATGTGGTGATCAGTATGCCCATCGCTAAGTCTTCTGGATGATATTCATTTTCCCTTGTATCTTAGGCTCCCAGTCAGGCATAGTCCCTCACTCACCTCAAGCAAAGCAAGGTCTTCCGGGCTCGGTATCTTCCCACAGTCAGGGTGTGTGGACCATCTTGGCTTCCTTTCTCTGCTCTGGGGCAAGTCAGTGGATGGATCCACGTTCATAACTTCTAGTCTGATTCTCAGTGACACAGCCTCTCCTGCTCCCGTTTCTGGTTCTGGTGTGCTGTACTAGTAAACACTGGATCTCACTTTCTTACAGTCTAGATGAGACTTCACCCTCCCCAACGAGGCAGGCTACACTGTCTGCTTTCACAAACTCATTCGTACTAGCAATTATTTGTTCCATGTTTGGTGTGCTCCACTAGACCGTCAGCTAAACAGGGGCAGGGTCCATGTCTGTTTTGTTTACAGCTGTATCTCTGATACTTAGCACATGGCCTGGCAATAGTGTGTACATAATAAATATTTGTCGAATGAATGAATGATGGAAAATTACAATTAGCAGTATGCACAGCTGCGAGATTTTTTCTGCTGCTGCTGTCAGTTACAACCTTTTCTTACACACACTGATAGTATCAGTCTGGAACCAGAGTGACAGATATAGCATATCTTCCAAACTTTTTAGGTCATCTCCATTTTGTAAGTGTATCAGGGTAGATTAAATTCTATAACAAACAACTCCAAAATCTCAGTTCATTAACATAGTAAAAGATCATTTTTCACTCACAAGCCAGTACAATGTGCATTGGTGTTGGGAAGTGGGCCAGGGGCTAGTTCTTCTACTCACAGAGGGACCTGGGCTCCTTCCATCTTGTGTACCCATCCTCCTCTATGTCTTTGCGATTTTCTCTGCTCATCAGAGGATAGAGAAAGAGAGCATCAAGGATGTGCTTGGGAGGTTTCTATGGGGCAGTCCTGGAGGTGGCCCACATCACTTCTGCTCGTATTCCGTCGACCAGAACTGAGGCAGGTGGCTGCAGCCAACTGTAAAGGAGGGTGTGAAGTGTAGTCTATCTGGGCCCAGGAAGAGGAGCTGAGCACCAGCAGGCTCTGCCACAATGAGGTAAAACCTTTGTGTGATTTCATTACGATTCTGCTTGCCTCTTAGACAGCAGAGACTCCTCCCAGATTCTGTCATTAAGCCATCCATCAGTCTTCATTTTTAATGTTGTAAATTTTCATCCTTATCTATGCTTCTGTGTGTATTTTAGTGCAAATGTTGGTAAAGGCTTCTATAGGGAATGTTAGCAAGGTGCAATTTTAAACTGGAAGGTCTCCTTGAATTCTTCCTGATAGACATTTTATTTTACGTTGTTTTGTTTTGGAGCTAAATGAAAGACTGTACATTTATTTCCATTGAGATTCCTTTTGTTAGAGCCAGACCATCATATCGGCCTGTCAAGATTTCTTTGTATCTTGATGCTATCCCCAGGGATAATGTTGGAGTTTCTCCAGGAGGCTGCTGCCCATATAACCTAGATCATTCTTTTTTGGGCAGGCGGAGATGAGTGAGTGAGGTAGAGAGGGCTGGGCTCTCTTTTATAGCTTGATGGCTGGCTGACAAAAGTATTTTTAATAGCTCCTCCATCTGACAACTCAGCTACCCACCACTCTCTCCTGCAGGATTCATTTGTTTGCTGGTGACATTGTTAAAGGGCTGTAGAGAGAGAGGAGCCCCAGGCAGGGAAAGAGCTATGAAAACACTAGTCACTGTGCCATTAAGGGCTAGCCTGTTCCCATTCTCCCTCCTTCTTTCTATCCTTGACTGCACTAAAGTCAAGTTGCTGGGATTATTTATTTATCTCTGCTTAGATGGGCAAGGCTGTGGTCCTTGCCCTGAAGGCTTTGGTTGAGCCACGAGTACATTTAAATTGGGAAGCCAATGATAGATATGATGGCTAATTTTATGTATCGACTTGGTTAGGCCGAGGAACCCAGATATTTGGTCAAATACTAACTAGATGTTTCTGTGAAGGTACTTTTTAGATGAGATTAACATTTAAATGCTAGACTTTGAGTAAAGCAGATTATCCTGAGTAATGTCGGCGAGTCTCATCCAATGGGTTGAAGGGCTTAAGAGGGAAAAGACTGACCTCCTCCAAGGAAGAGGGAATTCTGTCAGCAGCCCGCTTTTGGACTCTAGCTACAGCATCAAACTCTTCCCTGGGTCTCCAGCCTGCTGGTCTACCTTGCAGATTTTTGTACTTGCCAGCCTTCGTAATCACATGAGCAAATTCCTCAAACTCTCTCATACTTTCTCTTCTTTCTCTCTGCCCACCTCCCCTGTTTGTTCTGTTTCTTGGAGAATCCTAACAAATATGCTAAGCAATCACCACCATCTCTCCTCTCGAGATGGAAGACAAAAGCACCATCTCTAGACACCCCTCCACCCCTTTCCCACCAGCCGTTTTTCTGTAGATCCACCACCACGACCCATTCTCTTCCTCATCATCATTTGTGTAATCACCATGACCATTTATGAAATACTTAGGATGTGGCGGATATTGCAAGGTGTTTGTAACCATTACACAATTTATTCCTCACAATAGTTCTGTGAGCTGGAAATTGTTATTATCCTCATTCTACAGATGAGGAAATTATGGTTCAGGGAGGAAAAATGATTTGCCCAAGGTCATGTAGCTATTAAGTGAAAAAATAATTTTCAAACTTGAGATGTCTAGCTCCAAATCCCCCATTGAATCATCACAATACTTAGCTATCTATTGAAACTCACCACAGAGGCGTTACGTGAAGCAAAGGTGAAGGTGCAGTGACCTCCAGAAGCTGAAGGTCCAGCAGGTCCAGAGTCTGGAGAGCACCACAGACACAGAGAAGTTAATGCAGTCAAGGGTAAAGAGGAGTCTACGGAGTGGGTCAGATCTGGGGTCAGGTTCTGTTTCCATCATACTTGGTATCCGTAGGAACTTGGACAAGTTTCTTAATCTCCACGTTCTCCAGTTTCTTCTTCTGTAAAATGGTAATAACACTACTTACCCTGGGATTCGTTGAGGATTAATTGAGAAAAAGTTTGAAAAATACATGTTTTTAATAACTGGCTAAAAATAGCCTCTCAATAAACAAAAACAATCATTTATTTATTTTGAAAAAGGACAATTGAGGCATGGAAAGCAAAAGCCATAGATGGAAAAAACTCAATGGCCAGGAGCGCAATGTCCATGAGAACTCTGCTTCCGCTTTGAGGTTCAGGGTCAGTGACTCACTCAATTACTTGCTGCTAGGAGACGTTCAGCAGTGCCTAGCTGAGCACCAAGGCAGGAGAGAGGAGGCAGCATCAGATGAGGTTGTCTTGACCCTGCAAGTGGTAGCACTCTTTGATACTATTATTTTTGTCACTTTGCTCTGGGCTCTGGCTCTAAAGTAACATTCTAGATAACTCTCTCCTTGCCCCCATGCTTTATAGTTTTGACCCTCAATGGAAGGAAGGGAGGAAAACAGCTCTGAGAATTCAGGCTTTCTTCTGTCGCTGCAAATCTTCAGGACAATCTACAAGAAAGACAGTCAGGGGGCTAGATGAACGACCTCTACAGGACCTGGTTGCCCTTCTTTTGGTTTGCTGAAAGGAGATAATGTTTTTTGGCACTATCAAAGGCCTTACTGAAGGATTCTAAACACTTAACTTCATTAAAACCTTACCACCAATTCTATTCTATCCTGGGGCCACTAATGAAGGGGAAGAGTGATTTGTAAACCGGAGCCAGTGTGAACTCCCCTGGCTCCCAGTGGAGAAGACACAGTGACTGTATGGCCTTACAGAAAACCCAATCTCATAATCAAAGTCTCTGTAATTCAGTTTCAATTATTCCATGGTGTCCCACTGCACCAGCCAGCTGCAAAGATTGTCCTGCATTTGGTGAATTACCCATCTCCCTCCAAAGAGCCACACTAAAGGAATTTGACTCCATTAACCATATGCTGTCTTTTTTTTCCCTTTTCCTGAGACGTGATTTCCAAATTGGACCCATTCCTTTCTCCTGCATCCTTGAGGACCTAGCCAGAGCCCAAAGAGGGAAGCACTGGCAGAAATTCTCATGCTTACAGATGGAGATCTTTGCATGCCATCTTTGAACTTTACTGGTTTCCTTGGGTTAGTGGCTCTCCTGAAAGGACAGGATGGTAATTTAGCTTCAACAGGCAATGAGAGAGACATTAAATGTGCTTTTTGTTTGTTTATTGTTGTTTTCTCAAAGATGTTGGCGATACCCAAGCTATGTACTAAGATCTTAGAAAAACTTTGAGAAATCCTTTTTCCTCTCAACCTGACTGGTTTCTCCAAAGGTTCAGGAGTATATCGGATCTGCAGCTGAATCCAGGATACAAACAAAAAGCCATAGGATGGATCAGACCAAGTTGAGCTAAGTAGGTCTTAAGGGGAAAAGCATGCACGTAGAACTCAGAGGTGCTGAGTGAGTTCCAGACCCTCTATTCTCACGCTGCGAGACCTCAGATGAGATTCCTAAACTCTCTTAGCCTCAGTTTCTGTATCTGTAAAATAGGGGAAAGCTATACTTGCCTCACAGAGTTGTGAGGAAAAAATGAGATGCATTTTGTGAAATGTGCTTTGTAAATGCTAACAAGCTTTACAAATATAAGTTATTTTTGGTTAAAATGAAATATTAGACCTAAGCTTTGTTTGCTATATTCCTCTCACTTCTCCTGATCCCAGCTGCTTAGGGCAAATCTCTTGGCCCTAAAGTCAAATGTCAGAAAAGGTCCCCGTCGTGCTCTGTGACTTGCAAAACAAATCCTTCAAGTCAAAGAGGCCTGTTCTTTTTTGTCTCCAGGGTCTGCATGGAGAGCAGTGATAACTACAATTAATAGGTGCATGAAGCTTTTACAATTTAAAAATCAGCTTTCAATATACTTCCTCCGTGTGCCTCGTAACAATACTTGGGGGGATGCTCTTGTATGGATGCATACCCATTTCATAAACAAAGACACTGGGTTCAGAATCATGCAGCATTTAAATGGTAGATCTAGGACCTGAATGCAAGTCTCCTTGCCACAGATCCCAGCCTTTCCAGTACCGTCCCCCACACTACACTGACTCCTTGTGATCATATTTACTTTGTAGGTCAGATGGGGACTCAATTGAGAGTGAAGAAGGGTTTGGACAAATCAGCCCCACTGTGTTAGGAAAACCTGCTGTCCTGAAGGAGAATTAGTTGCAGAGCCAAATAGCTAATGTTTTACCCACCCAAGAGTCACATTAAAGGGTGAACACAGATTCTGCTCCCAGGGAACTCACATGTAATACACAAGACTAAGTTCTAGTCAACAGGGTCTCCAAAGCTGTGATCTCACATGGTGTTTGCTGTTGGTGGTGATGATCATCACTGGGTTGGAAAAGGAGCTGGATCAGTCCAGGAGCCTTCCTGGATGACATAGCCCGTGAAATTTAAGGAGAGTAGGTAGAGTGACAAATACCGTGTAACTCGGGATGACTAAGATTCAGAGAAATGGACTGGGAGTGAAGACAAGAAAGTACGTGTTTACCTGCTCCACAGCTTATGGATTTTTCTATTCCCCTATACCTGTAAGATAAACTTGAAATAGACTCAGTAATTATAAGCTAATATTTACATAATGTGCTAGTACATAATGCACTTGCAAAGCACTTTGGTTCTTGTTATTTTTCAAAACTTAATCTTCACAGCAATTTTCTCAAGTAGTGTCTTCATCTGAGTTTCCCAGAAAACAGAGCCTGAGATGAAGGCTTATGCAATACTAATTTACCAGAGCATGCATGCCCAAGGAGCAAGAGTGAGGGAAAATGGGGGCTAACCAGGGAAAGAGAGAACATGGATATATGGATGCATTATTGAGCTGGCAACTGTTACATGTGACTGTTTGATTTCATGGTGTAGCTCTCTTAGAAGCTACATAAATTACATCTCAGAATAGGCAATCTGGGAAGAAACAGGGGAAAGAATTTATCCACTGACTCCTTTCTCCTACTAGTTAAAGATTTGCCCCTTGGAGCATTAACTCCCCCACACTTTTGGTCTTCAACTATGTAGGTGCCAAGCAGGACCCTGTAATATGCTAAACCTTGGGGACAACCCAAGAAAGCCCTGTGACAGAGGCAAGCTTCTCTAGGCACAGGTGTAAGTTGAGATACTGTAAGACTATAATCTAGCCAATGTTGGTAAAAGCTCATGCAAAGCTGGTTAACACAGTGATTACTGATACAAGAGATAGGAGACAAGATCCAAGAGGATCTGAAGTAGTACCCAAGAGGTGTCGCATACAGTCCACCCCTTGCCCTGCTCAAATCTTGTGCTCCTGATTATACCTGGCTCAAATTTTACAATATGGAGCCTCCATTTTTGTGAGAACAAAATTACCTTAATTCTTCCCTGAGGAATGAGGTATAAGTCCAATTAACCAGAGAGTCATTTTCAGGGTGGTGGCCAGGAGCAACTTTTGAAAAGTGTGAAAGCAAGAGGACTAGTGAAATAAGCTTGAGTTCCCATTGTTAGCTCTGATTCCAAACCATAATTGCTACTCATGATCTCCCTCCTCCATCTTCTATTCTAACTAGATTTCTCTCAAACTTGGCCAACACTTCAGTTGGTCGAGATTACTTGCCTGATGGGGTGATCTAGACTTTCATCCACAAGAAGTCTGAGCTCTTGTAAAGCTATAGTTGCTACAGCTGCCCCTTTACCATTATCACTTGTCACAGAAGCACTAGAGATTTCCTAGAAAAGTCTATTGGATTCCCAGCATATTCTCCCTGCCTCCCTTACCTCATACCCCTATTATGTAGGGGCAACTCTGGCTCCTTATGGTAAGGAAGTTTGATTACCCTCCCAAATTCAGGAATTCTATTCTTTGGCTGCCAGTATATTGGTGTGAGGACCCCAAAGTGAGAGGTGGCAGTCGCAGTTTCAAGTTCAGTGTAGCTCTTACTGTGTCCCTGAATGGAAGCATACTCCACTGTCTCTGGATAAACAGGACCTCTGACCTAGTAGAAGCTAAGGCTGCAGAGTGGGTCACTGACAGAGAGGATGAGGCTGATTCTATTCCCATTTCTTGGTTCCTGAGTCCATGTATTGAAGCTATTGGGTCACAGCACCACATAGTGACCTTTGGTTGAACACATATATTATGTCTTGAAGAAGAGTGCTCTAAATTTACAAGTATTATCCCAAAGCTGGGACTCTAGATGAATCTTTAACAGATTTTTCCCTCAATCTACTAGGCCAGCAGTTTTGGTTGACGAGGTACATGGTAAGAACAATGAATCCCATGGTAATGTGCCCATCATCATACCTCCTTTGTTGTAAAATAAATCCTTTGGTCTAGTGCAATGTCATATGGGGTAACATGTTGGTAAGTTAGGCATATATAAGCTCTCAGTGCTGGTATTCAGAAAGAATTGACAAATAAGAATAGATTTCTGTCCCCTCCAGTGTGGAAAGGGTCCAGTGTAATTGGCGCACCACCAGGTGCTTGAATAATCTCTTTGAGGAATAATATCATATCAAGGGATCAGCACAGTGGCAGTTTATAGATCAGCCTTGGTGAATGGGAACTCAGACTGTTGATCCTATGTATAACCTCTTTCCCTGCCACCATGCTCACTTTGTTAATGGGCTCATTGTGCCAGCACTAGAGCGGCTGGAGAGAGGCTTGGTGACAATCACAAGATGAGGCGCTTGTTCATCTGATTGCTTAGAGCCTTCTCTGTGGTGAATGCTCTCTGGTGGGCATTAACCCAAACACAAAAATCTGCATATTTTGTTCCCATTTTTTAGGCACTTATCCACCAAGTTTCCAATTTTCCTCCTTTTCAACCCTTGATTAACCAGACAAGCCATTTACCGATGCCGAGATATCTGTGTATATACATATATTTCAGTCTACTTCTCCCCTCATCCAAATGGATGAACAAGTATGTTGCTCCTAGGTCTGTCCTCTGGGACAATTTTTCCTCTCCATCA